>NC_137211.1:6530177-6582677 GCF_949987685.1 Ammodytes marinus | reverse complement strand
CATGGATTGGAACGGGTCAAATCAATATGGCTCTATTGTGCCTGACCAAACCTGTGAAGTAATTGCACCTTTTATTGGCTAATAAGGACTAAGGTGGTTTTAGCAGATATTTTGAGCCATCATATGAAGAGGTTATGGGATTAAAGGATGTTCTCAAAATAAGGCTTTAAAAGTATTGGATTTCACTGACATAATATTGAACTTCCTTCACAGGGGTCTTTCATTCTTTTGATTGCTCTTTTTTCGATTAAATAAATACTTGGAGAGGGGGTCGTAATGTGACAATTAAGCACTTTTAGATGTTCTCATTAAGAGTATACACACACTTCACAAAGCTATTGTCACAGTACACCAATGGGATTATATTGATGTGAGTATAAGTGAAAAGTAAAGTACCTTAAAATGCGTCAGAATGTTTTATATTTGCCTTGACGTTGGTATCTGATGTGATTTTAAGTGGCATCAAAAAGGTATTAGAGAGTCTTACACTTAACTTGGAGATCTCTGCGAATACCTTGTTCTTTCATTTGCCCATGTCTTGCCCCTCCATTACAACGTCTCCTTTTTCTCCCTTATACATTTCCTTCAATCTCCTCATCTGTCCATTTTCTTTTTTCAATTCGCTTCTTGGCTCCGGCCCCAGTCTGTCCGATGGGAAGTGACACATAGCGCATATAGGCAAGTGGGCTAACATGGCGCCTTATGGGATCCTTGTATTGTACAACAAGGACCAGGGACAAAAGAGATCGCATTCTGTGCTGGTGGTGGGGAGCCATCACGCACACACACACACACACACACACACACACACACACATAAGCTACAGCACATTTTATAGCCGCCGCTCGCTACTGACACCAGAATTCTTCAGCCTGACACCGGTGATGGATTAGAAGCGTTATCGAGGCGGAGAGAGGCTCCATGTTTTTCCCCAGCCCTGGAGAAAGAAAGTGAGGGAGAGAGAGAGACGGAGAGAGAGAGACATGCATTGCTCACACATAGGCAGCTGAATTGCCAGCACCCATTACAACCTGAAGTAAAGAAATACAATAGCAATCTTCTATATTTCAAGCCCAGGATTGCTATGCAAATAGATAGAGATAGTATGCCTGGTTCGTAGTACACAGTGTTCTGTCAATTGTTGAATGCAGCCATCTGATTTGTATCTATGTCCGTGTGTGTGTGTGTATGAGATCACTGATTCATGTTTATTTTCCACGTGACGTGTGTGTGTGTATGTTTGTGTGTGTGTGTGTGTATGGGTGTGAAATCATGTGAGTGCGCATCTGATCTCTTGTTAAAAAGGTTAGACAGAGGAAATGAGGGTGAACGTGCCTTACTAGTAACTGACTCATACTACCAGTCCACTCACCCTGATGCAGCCCGGCCTAACACATGATGCCCAGAGGGACTGACTTCATCCTAGAGACTGAGCATTATGCATCCGTCTCCAGGGAATCTGTCAGTACACCTCATACCCATAGTACAGCCCTTATTACTCATTGTCACGTAACATACTCACGTACATGTATGCAAACAATATCATGCAAACCCTTTTGCAGCGAGAAAGCGTAGGATTTAAGTCCAGCTGGGGCCACCAGATTTGCATACTCTCTTCTGGTTATTATATGTTTTTTTCCTGGTGCACTGATTTTTCCCCAGACTAAAAATACAGTACGTGTTGGGTGCCTGCTTTTCAACCATTGCATTTGCCATGTCCAAAAAACTCAGATGAATTTTTAATGTGGAGGCAGGGAGATGTACAGCAAAGGACAAACATATAAGTACCGGTACCTGTATTTCGGAGAAGATATATATTTTTTTCCCCCTCAAAGTTGTGCTTGCACTGCAAAAAAAAATAAAAATAAGGGGAAAAAATTGATGTGGTGAGAGCACACATCTGTCACAAAAAAGCATTTCAAATCACGGATGCTTCCTGACAAGCTCCACTGGCTCTTAAAACGCTGTCAACAGTCTGTCACCTGTCATCCTGGGCCCAAGGTATATAATACCAACCGACCAATCTCAGCAGACATATTCAAAGCAATTTACTGGTGGTGGCTGAGATTGGGTCCCATCAAAACATATTGGATTTGATTAGATATGGTTTATCCTAGTCATTGTCAGATCCCTCGTATACCCTGTGTCTCTTTCAATTGTCATGAATCGAATTGAAGTCAAAGCAACCACGTTTCCTCAGCGGAGCCTTCTCAATGGTATAAGGGGCCATTGCATTCAGACACAGAATCTAATCCAGTGCTTTGGGATCAGCTCGATAAAGGCAATACTTATCACTTCAACATCCAAGAACTAGATTAGTGTAGATGCGGGAGAAAGCTACCAGTAAGGTTACTTAGGGAGCTCAACTTTCACTCCTCTCTCTCTCTCTCTCTCTCTCTCTCTCTCTCTCTCTCTCTCTCTCTCAAAGCACAATATGTTCCTGGATTTCAGCCATAAAAAGCTCCAATATCCCTAAAACCAACTCCTCTAGAGTTACACTGTGTAGGTGGACGAGAACCTACAATTTGACTTAATCCTATATCCTGGTACAAGGTGTCAGTGTTGAGCTCGCCGTGCACTGTGGTTTTTTGGTTAAGGGTCCCCAATGCGTTGGTGGGTTTTTTACATATTCTGCTCTCTGCCAGATGCTAGTAAAATAATGTACAACCCTCCGGTTTGGATTTGTATTGGTGTTGGCAGCCACCTGTACACACGTGCATCCTGTTTCGGAGACGCTATATAACCTCAAGGCTAAGGTTAGAAAATAGCCCTCTTTTTCCAAAAAATCTGAAAAGAAAAAGCAACACTCAGGTAATAGTTCGCAGCTGTGGCCATTAAGAAAATTGAGTCGCTGACGTTGAGCAAACACTTGCAGACAAGTTGTAAAACAGAGGCCGAATCAGTAAGTCAGCAAATCATCCCTCGCTTTTTAAATTTTTTTTTGTATTAGAACTACATTTAAACACTGTCATTTTATCTCTCAGTTTCTTCTCATAAGGAGTGTACAATGTGGAAACTTGGAATTTTGGCATTTTGCCCCATGTTCCATTATGTTATCTATATAGGAGACCTACAGTTTTGGTCTTGTTTTTCTGCTATATCTCTTAGCAGCAGCATCCACAATGCAATGCAAAATACACATCTGATGCACTCGAACCGTGGGATTTATCCAGCGCATTTCACTCAAGCAAATTGCTTCACATGGACTCACACGGTTTAGGGATCTAGTGTCTGGCTCCTTGTTCAAAACCAGTGAGACCAAGGGACAGGGACAGAGAGAGAAAAACAGAGAGAAAGAGGGAGAAGAGCAATTTGAATTGGAGTTTGGTCAATCTTCAAAGGTTTTTTGCAGGGTGCTTACATGGTCTGATCAAAAGCCCCCCCACTGGCACAGGCCCTGGTAGCCACGAGGGGAGGCTTCTGATGCTGCTGCCATGGCTTTCCCTCCTGGCCAAAACCACCACCTCCCGCCGCTTATACGCCTGACTAGGTGCTGTGACATAAAGTGTGTACATAGAAAAACAAAGGCTATTTTTTTAATCCTTTTTTTTGTGGCAGCCTTAGAACTGTGCCCCTGTCTTGACAAAGTAAAGTGTTAGCATTATTTTACTGGGAGGTTTACGCTCTCAGTGCTGGTTAGAACTTGACATGTTGTTTTCAATAAGATACACACACTTTGGGAAACATATAATGACTTAGTTTGTCATTATTTTAACTTTAAAATGTAAATATTTGATTGAATCCATTTGGCCATTCTTTGTGGCGGGTAGCTTTAAAGAAATATTATTTTTCAAATGTATACATTACAGTGCAGTACTGCAGTTAAGAGAACGTGGTCCAAAGTTATGTTGAAAAAGTGGTTTGGATTTTTGAAAACCAAATATGGCTGCCCCTCATGTGCTCTATTCTTTTGGCTGATTAAGAAGTCCTCCTACTCACGGGTTGCCTCGGCAACATGCATTTATGGCCTTAGGTTTTCAGGCATCTTTGGCTACGGTTTACACATGTCTGTTTTAAATGGGTTTATATGTGATGGATATTGTATGACTCATGTGAATATTAACTGTATATCTAAACCTCACTTTCTGATCGTCATTTTTCGACATTCAAGACAGGAGTGTTTCTTTTTTTCCCCAAGAATATAGTTATATATAACTACACATAGACCATACTGCCTCTGGGGTACTCGCATAATGTTTTTCAACACTCCCCTCCTTTCCCTCTCCCTCACTTTACTCAGTTGCAGCCCTCCAACGCTGGTGATAGAGAGCGGCTATAGCTAATGGCTGTGGTGTTGAAATGGGGAACCGTGTAAAGGCAAGGCCAAAGCAAGGGCAGCTCTACAGGGCACTGGGGGCCTGTCTCGGTGGATAGGTCCCTCCTAAAATAGCAGCAGCAGGGCAGAAATATTGTCAGAGGGACGTGAGGGTATATGGATCCAACCTGTTAGCAGCCTTCTGAGCCAGCCTGATAAATAATGCAGGGTCAAATGGGGCAGAGAGCACAGGGGTTTAAGTACCTTAGAGTGAAGCAATGCGGAGGAAATTAATGTTTGGGGCCTGGGTGTCTCTTCCTCAGGTGTTGGATACTTAAGGCTGCTAGAATGGTAGCGTGGGAGGGAGGGAGGGAGTGAGTGTTGTAAATAAATGGAGTTTTTTTTTGACAGAATTATTTTTGGACCAGTGAGTGGTGGTGGTGTCTCCATTTACTTTGCCCAAGGTTTTCATTTTTCTCCCTTTTTTATTTATTTAATTTTTTTTGGTCTCTGCGCCCACCCACCCAGAGGTGAGCTTGCCCTGCGAAAAGCGCTTCTTGCATTCGGCTTAACCCACTTCACACACAGGCACACATTTCCTCACTTCCTTACAACGTTGTGGGTGTGTGTTTGCGTCTGTCTGCATATGTGCGAATGTAACACATGTTGCCAGATATACAGCCACTGTGGAAAAGCAGCTTCGTAATGTGAAAAGCAACTGGGTGTGTGTGTGTGTGTGTGTGTGTGTGTGTGTGTGTGTGTGGTTGTGTGTGTGTGTGTGTGTGTGTGTGTGTGTGTGTGTGTGTGTGTGTGTGTGTGTGTCAGATGGTGTGTGAGTGCTCCAGTGTCAATGGTGTGGATTCCATTTTCTCTGTGTGAGCCATAAGCCTAATATAAGCTGTTGTAGAAAAAGAAAACTAGGTACAAAAGAAGCTGTGACTAGCAAAACAGAGGGTATTGGTGTCTAGGGAAAATGAACTAGAGATTGTTCAATATGTATCTCTTTGTACACACTTATGTACTCATGATTAAATTAATGACTTAAGAGCATACACTGACTATTTTGTACTTGTTAGGTTTGTGTCACCCCCCCTATCTGGAAAGTAGCATTTTTGTTCTGGACAACTTCTAAGACAGCTCTGTCTTCGAGTGTGTTTGTGTCTGGCCAAATGTGAGTTTAGAGGCCCCCGGACAGTGGTGGTGGAAACACTGTGTGCGATAGCGATCTTTGCTTCAGATGAACTGCAGACGTGCTGAAGGGGGGCCGGGCTATTTCCTGGTCCCTATAGTGGCGACCTGCTAGGACACATATCACAGCGTGACAGACTGCTCCTACGGGTGCACTGACTTCACACACACATAAATACACACACACACACACACACACACACACACACACACACACACACAAGTAAACAGAGAGAGAGCAGTGGTGGTCTGGCCATGCACACACACATGCTTTATGGATGAGCCTATTCGCTGAGGTCTCCCTCCACACAGCGTCAGTAGTAACCAGATGAAGACTGGCACAGCCCCCACATCCTGTCTTTCTCCTTCTCCTCCTCCTTCCCTACATATGGTTTTCACATATGTCTTTCTTCTTTGGATGTTTGGGTTTCGGTGCCAAGGTCAGACGTGGGTCAGCTGTGGAACACTCAAGTCGCTTTGAGCCTCGGCCCCTTGACTGTGCCGCCTGCTGTCGTGTACTCAGCTAACCCTTCAAGCATTGAGGAAGGCAGAAAGCCCTGGGAGCTTTGTTTGTGAACTTACATAGGGGTTCTCTTTACATGACCATACAACAGCAGTTTGACACACAGACACACACACACACACACACGCACGCACATACACATACACAAATGGACAAAAGGCATGTACACACACACACACACACACACACACACACACACATTGACCAAAAAGCCTTGTTTGTGTGTGTGTGTGTGTGTGTGTGTGTGTGTGTGTGTGTGTGTGTGTGTGTGTGTGTGTGTGTGTGTGTGTGTGTGTGTGTGTGTGTGATTGTGCACATTTGCGCACAAGCCCCCCTCCCCACCCTCCCAGCCAGTTGATCCCCTTTTGACAGACATGTGACCTTGACTTTCCCCTCTGTGATGTTTTATGGAGAGAGTCTGGCTGCTGTCAGCATCTGAATAGATAGATGAATGTGTGGGTGGAGGATGGACACATGATAGAGCCATCAGCTTTCATGGTTGAGGACGAGTCTCTCACGCTCAAGCATCACGCAAACCCATGCAGCCCCTTGAGATCTACTGGTGTTCTGGTTGTACATTCTGCAACAACAGCATTTGATGAATAAAGAAAAAAAAAACAGGGCTAGCGTTGGTCTGTTGGGGTCAGTGGGGGTCATGTGCCTCATGTAAGCCATTAGAAAGGCTTGTCCACTGTAAGGTGGTCTTGGCTTCAAGTTCAAAGTCTTACTGAGGGGTAATACATCATTCATCAGGAGACATAGGGAAAGCAAAACAGAGCTAAGGTTTCAAAAAGGTCTAAGAATATCATGTGGTCATTCTTAACAGTTGTTGTAACCCCATCGTACATGGAATCACAACAGGCTGACGTTTACCTCATAACATTGAATAATACGATAAGCGCTGCACAATTTTTTTTAGCAGTTGAAAGGATAGTATATGAAAGTCAATTAATCACCTTTCTGCCATTTTCAGGTCTGCCATCATATGTAAACAGCCCGTATGAAGCCTATATCTCCACCCACCTGCATTGATGATGATGATAAATCGCTCTGGCAAATATTATTTGACCCTTGCTGTCGTTCCTGTCAATCACTCATGGTCTGTTTTCCCACTCCCGCTGTCAGACTGATATAAATAGCATTCATTCATTGACCCGTTGTTGTGCTCTTTGTTCATTCAGATCCGTGTTGACGGGCCTCCTCACGGCGGAGTCCAGTATGAGACCATCACAGTCATGAAGGACGGCAGCCCCATCCTGCGTGATATGGCCTTCTCCCTCGACCGCGGCTACATCTACGTCATGTCAGAGAGACAGGTAGGTGCTGGGAACAGACACACGCTTAATGCAGACCTGTGTTTGCTGATTACACCAGTGCCCTTGTACGGGAGAATTGATGATTTTGTGTGTGTGTGTGTGTGTGTGTGTGTGTGTGTGTGCGTGCGCCAACTCAAGAAGACAAACTGTGATCGGGTGTTTCAGCCCCTTTGTTAGGGGTGGAAAGAAAAAAATTAAAGCCAATGTTGCAACTGAAAATATGCATCAATCAATAAGCAGGAACATGATTAAAGGCAAG
The DNA here is from genome assembly GCF_949987685.1 of Ammodytes marinus. NCBI lineage: Eukaryota > Metazoa > Chordata > Actinopteri > Uranoscopiformes > Ammodytidae > Ammodytes > Ammodytes marinus. Next base: position 6,575,136 of record NC_137211.1, on the reverse strand, counting down.
ATTCAACCAATCAAATTGTACCATGCAAATTGTTAGTCGGGACCCCTACTGTGTGCATATGTTTAACATGTCAGGAAAAGTGTTTGAATATGTGTGTGTGTGTGTGTGTGTGTGTGTGTGTGTGTGTGGCCCCGGGATGGCCCACCTCTCAACATCACCACCCTCCTTCTGCTATAAATAACCTGGGTGGCGCGGCGGGGGACATCGTGACAGCGTGCTATAATGAAGGAGAACAATGAGGGCAAGGGAGAGAGAAAGAAAGAAATGGAAAGAAGAGAAAGAAACACGTTAAAATGAGAGAGAGAGACAGAGAGAGACAGAAAGAGAGAGAGAGATGAAGGGCACTTGCCGGGCCGGCTTGGGACAGACAGAGGATGGAAGAAGAAGAGTGATGAGGGAAAGAGAGACAGCTGGAGGAGTGTATGACTTCGACCGAGTAAAGAGAGAAAAAAGAGAGAGAGACAGACCAAGTGCAAGGTCATCCTTTCACACCTCCTAATGAAGTGACACAGCATTTGGCGGGGCCAGGTGGGCAGCAGCCGATAGCCATCAATGCTACTGACATACTGAGTAGGCAGGAGAGGTGAGGGGCAGGGACGGGGTGGGGGGGGGACACAAGGACAGAGTAAAGGGTGAGCAGATGAAAACATGATAGCACAAGAGAGAAAAAAGAGAGAAAAAGAGGAGTGGAAGTGACGGGAGGAGAGAGGAGAAGAGAGGAGAGGAGGAGCAGCTGCAGGGGAGCGTGGCAGCGCAGCAACCCCAGAGACAGACGACGTGCAAAGGGCTGTCAGTGTGAGGTGATAGATTGCCCAGTCCCCTCTCCTTATCTCTGTGCTTTTAACACACTCAAAAGACCGGCTGGCCAGAGCATACAGGTTATAGGGAGCTGTGCTTTGCTGTGCTTTGCTGTGCTGTGCTGCTGTGGAGGAGTTACTTAGACAAATGGTGGCTGAGAGGAGATAAGCCAACAAGAGATTTACTGTACATTTAGCAAATGCTCTTTTTTGTGCTGTGCTGCGTGTGATTTGTTTAATTACACTTTGAAAAAAAAAAAACTTCCCCCCCCAAAAAAAAAAAAGTTTTTGAAAATTGAATCGGACACTTTCCTGCTGCAAGAGAAAAAATGTAGAGATGGAAATGCAGTCACTTCATATCACATCATCATCAGAATGTATACAGACAGTGCATGCGCCAAATGTTTTCTGTTCTACAACTTGTATTTAATTGCATCTTCACGGATATCTCCAGGATAAGAATGCAAATCGATTTGGTTCCTGTACAAACACAACATATGCTCCTCTATCTGACAGTGAGATAATGACTCAGTAACAAGGCGTGACATATATTCCAATAGTAAACAGCAGTTTGAAGCCGTGTCTAAAGTCTGTTTCCCATATTTACTATATATATTTTCTTCTTGCTCGGCGGATAGAACAAGCTTTTGATGTCGGGCTCATATTTGCTAGTCATCTGAATGAGAAGTGAAGTTGGGTGAATATTATTAGTATTCCGCTTGTAGACTCTTCTGTTTTGCTCTCCAGGGGCTGGTGAGGATCGAAGCAGACAGACACACACACACACACACACACACACACACACACACGCACACACACACAGAGACATACTGAGATGTTTTCAACTACTTTGGGGGATGTTGCTGTGCATTTTAAAGGCGTACCACTTGATAGTCACACCTAACAGAGTAACTGGATTGGGATTTAGCGTGTCCACACACACACACACATACTGTAGGCCTCGTAATCTCGCAAATTCAACACAAACACTGTGTTTTTTTGACATGTGAGTGTAGACTGTTAAACCACAGTTAAAGGTGGAATCATTGATTCTGGAGAAAAAGCTTTTAGTCAAAATAATGTTTTGTTATAATCAGTAGATATCTCCTCACGATCCACTACCTGTCCTGTGTGTGCGCTGAAAACAATTGTGCTGTGAATACACAGCCTAGGCTCTGTAAACTGCTATGTAAACACTGGGTATGCACAGTACTCAAAGGGGGCCTATACTGTAGCAACAAACATGCCCGTTTACAGAGCCTAGGCTGTGTATTAACACTGGATTTCTTCCAGCGCACACACAGTACGCACAAGTAGCAGATTGTGAAGAAATATTCCTTGATTTTGACAAAAAAAAAAGTGACTTTGACAACAAGCGTTCTCCGGAACGGCTGACTCAACCTTTAACTGATCTATGGGAACATAGCTCTATATGCAAAGCTGTAATTGCCACATTGGCCCGACTTCAAACCAGCCATTTCCGCACTATGGCATTCAGGGGAAGAGATCTAGTTGACCTTTATCTCATCGTTAGGCTAAATGTCACCTCCAGCTACACTTGAAGTCAAACACGCAGGACATCACCAGATCTCTCTCTCTCTCTGTCTCTCTCTGTCTCTGTCTCTGTCTCTCTCTCTCTCTCTCTCTCTCTCTCACTCTCTCTCTCTCTCTCTCTTTGCCTGAGCTGGGCTTGTTCCCTTGTGGTCTGGTCTGGCTGATGCTGTTTGAGGCCAAGCTTGCGGTGATGGAGAGAGAGAGAGAGAGAGAGAGAGAGAGAGAGAGAGACTCTAAGAACAAAGGGATGGTGGATGATATCAAACGGAAAGCGAGGGCACATTTGGCTCACGTTGCATTTCCTACTCTGAATAACAAAGAGGCCGTCTGTGTTTGGCACAGTGTGAAGAGAGAGAGAGAGAGACAGAGAGAGAGACAGAAATGCAGACACTGAATGAGAGAGAGGGGAACGGATAGATAGAGAGAGAGTAATATTTGCTCAGCCAGGCCGTGCTCCAGAATCTGGGCTCTCTCTCTCTCTCTCTCTCCATTCCTCACACCTGCCAGTGTGTGTGTTTGTGGCGAAGCTGAGAACCGTGGGATGTGTGAGGTGTTTGTCAACACAAACATACATGCAGGCATCCACAGAAAAACAGACACTCACGCATGCACACACACGCACACACACACACTCGCTCGCAGACATACACACACACTTGCACGCAGACAGGCACACACACACACTCGCACGCAGACACACACACACACACACTCTGACGGACACAATGGACAGGCTTCCTCACTCGTTCACTTGCATGGTAGGTACAGACATAGTGCACTGGCTCTCGCAATCACGTGTACGTTCGCACACAAAAAAAAATAAAAATAAAATTACAGACACACGCGGAAGCATTGTATTCAAATGGAATCTCCACAAGGCTCCAGGAAGGTTTTCATCAAGCCCTTTTTTCTCACCCGCATATATATAGATTCCATCTACCATACAGTCTACTGTATAGATATTCTTCGCTCTCACACGCATTCTTCCACATTCACTGCCTCCAGTCATTTTTCAGTGTGGGAACGACCATTACTGGTTCTCATTTGTTTCTTTCTCACACGCCCACACGAGACACCAGCATTCGCTCACTCACTCCCAAACATATTTAATAGCTCCCTGACTCATATTGGATCCGCGGGGCGGCCATGTTAAACTGTGCTTTTGTTTTGTAGATGTAATGACAATAGCATCCACCATATTAATGATGTGGTGAGATTGACCCAGTGTGAGGCAGCGCAGTGGAACTGATGAAAAGACCTGGCTCACTGACTTTCTCTACTCCGGTAGCAGTATGAGTGTATACGTGTTTTGTGTGTGTGTGTGTGTGTGTCTGTGTGTGTGTGTGTGTCTTCCTGTAGGGTGCTGTATCATTACTGACAGTTCTGAAACACATAGCAGCAGGTTGTCATGCCAAGATTTATATTCAGACGTCTGTGCATGGTGGTGCGGTGCCTCTATTGCAACAAAAAAACAAAAAGCCTCAAAATCATGCAAAGTGAATCATCTCTCCGGATTTCTCACAGGAGGACTCCCACTTTGATGTACAATATGTGTCTTCCAACTGTCCTTGTGTATCCTGTGATTCTGCAGATCCATTGTATGGATTTCTGCCAGATCTCACGTTTGAGTCGTGTGTGTGTGTGTGTGTGTGTGTGTGTGTGTGTGTGTGTGTGTGTGTGTGTGTGTGTGTGTGTGTGTGTGTGTGTGTGTGTGTGTGTGTGTGTGTGTGTGCGTGTGTGTGTCACTGTTGCTATATTTGGACCAATAATCCGGTAATTTTTGGTACAATGTCGGCGCCGAACGCAGCGATACTGAGAGAAAGGTCATGGATGTTTCTGGAGATTCGGCTGAGCTGCCTCCTAGACACGTTCTCGACTTTTTCCCTCTCCCCACCTTCCCCCCCCCCTTTTATTTCTGTTCTGTTCCTCTGTCTGCGCCATATGAAATGCTCCCTGAAATGTCTTACATTCCTGAAACACCTCACCCCATTTAATATTGCATCAAGAGCTGCGGATTTCAAACCGAATACCACATCTTTCACTGCTATATAACAAAGCAGCCATGGGTATGGCGTTTTTTTTTTTACATGGGGTTGCTCGGGGTGGCTTTACCATTGATCCATAACCCTAACTCTACGTACAGCCAGATACACTGTGTGCCTACAGTAATACTCCAATGCCGTAACAAGAGGTTCTTAATCAAACAGGTAGAAAGAGTATCCATGTGTGAATGGCAGCTGGAGCCCAGCTAAGCCACTGGTGCTTTTGCCAGCTCATGCAAATTCAGTGCGTTGGATCTGCATGAGTGTTTTGGCCCGGGCCTCATCCCCACGGACTGGAGCCTGTGTCTTTTCTCCCTCCGCCTCTCATTCCATTAATCAACACACCTTTTTCTTCTCTCTTCCTCGTATTTACTTATTTTTTCAGGGAGTCTATGCCTTGGGGCGCTCTCACAGTAGGCCATCCTACAGATGCTAATGACGATCTCCGCGACCCAATACGTCCATGCGCGCATTGAGGATAAAAAAAAAACATTGCCGAAGGCTATGGGGTTGGTCTGATGTGGAAGTGTAATGTTTGCTAAAAAATGTGGCTAGATGAAAAAATTCAAAAACAATGGCATACAAATACGCTCCAAATCCCAAACCGGGGCGTATCAAGACGTGGTGACGTATTAGCAAGAAGCAATGGTACCTATAGGCCCGGATCTTTAGCATAAGTGTGAATGCAGGCCGGGCCTGGACAACGCAGGAAGAGGCAGGGGGGACAATTGCTCTTAAGCATGGTACGGATCAACCAGGCCAAGTGTGAGTGCCCCCTTAGAACGCTAAAGGGCCTCACGTGTTTTCTTTTGGAGGTCTTTTTACACAGTCTTTTATTTTTTTGTATGTGAGTGAACGTATTTTGAAAGTTCAAACAAACAGAGGAATGGACAAGAATGCCACTGGCACTGTGGGCCACATGAGGCCTTAAGCTGCATCGGCTCTCTTTCTTTTGTGTTTGGTTTTTATCAACACAATGCAGCGCACTAGGATAAATGGCCACAACCACTCCAGTGTCGAATGTTTTTTTTTTTTTTTTGCTGGGGGGCCCTGGATTATCAACATTTTATATGAGTCCCTTTTTCATTCCCTTTGTGGCGTATTGTGCTGTTTACGGCCGCTGGCACCCAGCAGCAGGCGAGCCACTCATCACACACGGTTTGAGAATCAGTGACTGCATTATGTCGCTAGCTTTGGTCAGCGGCCAGTAGTCACCAGAGCACGGGGCTGTAATGTATTATTCATGGCCAACAATCAAGATTTAACATCTGAAAGGGTTTTGAAGTGATACCTGTGGCGTGGCCTTAGTTCTGCCTGAAAAGCCTTTTTAGAAAACACCTTACTATAGAACATAAATAAGTGGTAACCTTTTTATCATGTCTTCATTGAATCCCTAAGAAAAGAGGCAGGTGTCTACTTCGAAATGGAGCTCAATGGTTTTTGCAATGTTTTATGGCTGTTACACAGAAGAGTATACAGTACATAAATAGCCCTTTACAGACTTAACAGTGTTCCCAATGAAATAGTGGCCCTCTTAATTGCCAGCTCTTTATAAGGATAAGTGTGAAATTCTGGCTAGCATGACCGACTGGAGGGATACTGAGCTGGCTTGTAAAACAGACTCGTCTTTCACGGACAGACACACAGTCCCTCCTCCTATAGAGGCGATCAGCCATGTGCTGCTGTCACTCTCCAGCACACTCTGGGCTCTTTAGCAAACATTAAACCCCCTCGTACGCCATCCTTCCTCCCCTTACCCCGGCGCCATGTATGGAACGCCAACATTACAGCTCACGGATTATCAGAAAAGAATAGAAGATCTCTTTCTTTTTCTTTTTTTTCCCAAGCCTGCAATTTCTTTCAGGTGCTCAGCTGTGAAATTTGAAATCCATGCATGGATTCTTTCTTCTTTTTTAAATGTTTTATTTTTTTTTATATCAGACCCCCACCCTCCTTTTCCCCTCCTAGATTTCTCTGGCTCTCCTTCCCCGCCCTTCTGCCTATCCCCCCGGGACCTTTGTTTGGCCGAGTGTGGTTAGATTGGGAGGAAATGGGTTCAGTGGTTATCGAGACAGGAGGAAATAGGATTCATTCACACCTCGCGCAGGGCTTAGATTAGCTGGACATGCTACCGGCTCATCATTATGCAGGACTTTGGTGTGTATGACACGCTGATTTCCTGTGTTAATGGCAGTGGAACACACCGTGGCTCGTAGCCAGGACTTCCACTGCTGTGCACTGAAGGTGTCACAGCTTGTGCAGACTTTTAAACAAAAAAAAGCATCTAGCAGTGTTGGTGGAGAACCTTTTGTTTCTTGGTTTTAATGTTTTCACTCTCCACAACAAGGAGATTGGATTGGCTCATGTCCAGGCCACTCCTTCAAACAGTTAAAGCTGTAACTTGTAACTATTTTCATATGAATGTTGGTTACTTTCAAGCCGTCGCCAAACAAATTGATGCAAAGTTGATTAAGCCAACAGTTGATTCGTCCCCCAACACTGGTACAGGAGCTCAGAAAAATACCAAGAAGCACCCAAGAAATGTTTCAGTTAATAATTTCTCCTAACCTCTGATTTTAACATCCTAGTCTGGAGCTAAGCAAATAACACTTTGTTTTCAAACTTTTCTCATAGAAGAGGAACAATATTATGCTCGGGAGTATAAAAAAAATAAGAAGTCTGACAAAGGTTCAGGCCAGAGGAAATGCACAATGGTAGAGCAAACAAAGTTCAAAAAGGCACAGGGAAAAAAGCTCAGTGCTCCGTGTCTACTTTTTCTGAGCCTTTTCCACTGTTTGTTAGTTTGCTGTCAGGGCTGAGTACCAATGGGCTTCTCCGGCGACTTCCCTGACCCCGACAAGCGTTGCCCTGTCGTCCCCTTTGCCTCTGTGTGTTGCCCCCCCCCAGGGCAGAGTCTGCTTAGCTCGCAGCTGCCAGAGACTAAACAAGACCAGTGCTTTGACCGTTGACCCTTATCTCTATGTTTCTTACCAATCTGTCGGTTAGTGACACTCGTATACAAAGAGTTCCCAAATACCCATCGTTTCAGCGGAAGGGATGGAGGACAATCAAGGGGCAGCTTTCAGGGACGAAAAGAGAGCAATCGGTAGAATGAGCCGAATTCAGTTAGACACTCTCTCCTTTTCAAGTCTTTTCCCACAATCTAATTTTTTTTCTACGCAACTCAGGTTCAAAAACCTGGATATTCTTCTCTCTTACCCTTGGATGCAACATGCTTCTCTGCATCCAATAGAGTGTAAGAGGTCTGTTTCCATAATTCCCCTGTTGTAATTACGTTTGGATTTAAGGCAATAGGAACAGGAGTTAAACACAGATAAATTGTACCAAACGTAGGCCTCCAATTGGGGTCAAATGAACCCTAACCCATTTGTTTTATGAGGTACTACTGAACATATGAGAGTGCCATATATTCTAGTCAAACCATAAAGTCTACACCGGTGTTTATACAGGAGATGTGACCCGAACACAAAGGTTCTCTCTCATGCGTGTGAAAACTGTGGATTCCATGTGCCAACATATGTACCACACATCTGCATCCCATTCCAACCTCATCTGGAACCATGGCTACAGCTTAGTTGCATCAATCCGTTTTTTTTTTCTCGACAGACCGCAACAACTGACACACATCTCCAGGACAGGCCCTCCCTATCAGTCAGACAACAGACACTGGCCTTGATAGATTGGCCATCATGTTCTATCTGGGGTGTAAGTGTGACAGCGGGGTCATTTTGGCAGCCGCGAGGGGTGAGGACCAGCAAATCAATCGCATATAGCCGCTTCCTTACACAGGTGCTCTGTTGTTTAAAATGGGGGAGGATGAGGGAGGGGGGGGGGGGGGGCTTGGAACCTTGGGCTTTAGAGTCTTACAGCTGCTTCCCTGACAGCTTCGCTTGTTATTGACACCTGGACAAATTAGGATAAATTCTCCTGTCAATAACCTCATCCAGTGTTATTGATGACGCCATTTAGCTTTTCTATTCCAGAGAAAGCACTTTCATCCCTGACCCACTTGACAAGCTCCCTTAATCTTGAGCTTACGCGTATGTGTCCCTATTTGTAAATAAGTGTGTGTGCAAGTTTCTATGTTCTCGCAATATTATGTTTGTAGTTTGACTAGTTTGACTACACATTGCTATTGCTTGTTGGTGGTTTAACTTAAGTGTATATTGTCGGTACCTTTGGTTTTGTAGTAGTTTTTTTATGGACCATATCTAATCGAACCATTTATCGTTTTAACCATACTCATTATGTCTCTTCAGGCTCTCTTGATGCACATGTTTTGGAATCCCCCTTTTTAATTTTCAGTCACGCGATTTTGTATCAAATGACAGTGCAGCTGCTCAATGGAAATTCGATCCGTCTGTATTTTCTGGTAATTAATATGCGTTTCCATTTCGTATTTAGGGGCCCTGATTTGCTTCCTGGATCAGTGAAAGGTTTATGTGGCTGTATGTTGACATACGTGTTCCATGTGCTTGGTTTTAATATGCATGTGCACTTTATCGGTTCATGGGCTGTCTCTTCGTAATTCTGAGGTCAAGCAAGGGGGGTTGTGGGAAGTTCAAGGGTCGACTGAGTCTGTTCATAAAACCATGGGGGTCACTCGGCGAGGTCAGTTAGCGACGCCCCTTCATTGAATCATGTTTTTATAGCATCCATCTGCTTGACCGCTGCTACTCCTCAGCTATTTCATTCTCCTGATGATGACTGATTTGACTATCCTTCCCCCTTTTCAGCTAAGAGCTAATATGCTCTAGCTATGTTGTACACGTGCGAAGGCCAAAGCTCTGTTTGCCCCCCCCTCCCCCCACCCCTATGGAAGCCCACCTCACAAAGGCACCTCATTTGCATCCCTGAGTCCATGAGCAGGCATTGTTAATTGACTTAAGCCAGGATTAGTGTTAATCAGGTTTTGTGCCCCTGGAACCATTGGCCAATCCTAACCTCATTATTTGATAGCCGCACACGTCCTGTCAGCCCTCATCAAGCTGTTAATTAAAAGAAGCCTGTGCACTGCAGGTCCCATGCTAAAACCCCCCTTCTACCTAACGTTTCCTCATCCATCCATCCATCCATCCACCTCTCCCACCTCCACACCCAAGCATAGGTCAATACAAGCTTTAAATTCAGTGACTAGGGCAGCAGACACTAGTGTTTCGCAGACCGTGCAGCCGACAGTAAACAAGGCACATGTAGTTTGACGTCCGCTTCAGCTTGAATGGTCTCCAAATAGATTCAGTGTGTGTGTGTGTGTGTGTGTGTGTGTGTGTCAAGTCCGGTATGAATGGATTTTCAAGAAGACACACATTAGAGACCCCTATAGCGGGGTTTGTTTATGTCTAGTTTTTGAGATCATGTGTGTGTCTGCACATCCCTCAATACCAGCTATAAAAAAAATGTCTGTCTCCCATATCCACTCCCACCCCCCAACCCCCCCCCCCCCCCCTGCAGCAATCTCTCACTTGCCCCGTGACATAATATGAGATAATGAGGAAAACGATACCTGATCCTTAGACTCTCTGACACCTCTGTCTCTGTCTGTCGGCAAGTCTACCGGAGCCGCCTATTAGCTGGCTGACTGTTGCTCCCACAAATATAGCCACACTGAAGACAAAATAAATGATATACTGTGTATATATATATATATATATATATATACAATTTTTACACACCGTTTGCACTTTTTTGCTACATAGTTGAGCCATAATGGAGGCTTGGAAACATTTTGTAAAAAGATGAGTGCATGTTGGAGAGTGGCAGAGTGCGGGGGAGTGTGTTATATAAAGGCAACTAATTACACAATCTTTAGAAGCAAACATTAAATGGATGTGGGCAGTTTCGGGTGCAGAAAAATCCTTACCTCAAGCAGCTTGAGCAGCAAACCTGTCCTTGAACTTATTTTAAAGCCCCTCATTATTTTATAACAGAGCTATTTTATCTCCGGTTAAAACTCCAGTTTTAGTCTCTTGGTGATATCGTATCGCTGTTTTTTTTTCTAGATGCTTAATTCAAAACGACTTCCCTCCTACTTTTCTTTCCTTTCTTCTATACTGCATGAGGGTGTGTGTGTGTGTGTGTGTGTGTGTGTATATGTGCTTAAGATGTGTATGTTGTTCACATTTGTGTGTACGGTACAGTATGTGTGTGCGTGAACACTTTTGTCACTTTTGCGAAATGTGAGCCAAAGGAACAGTCCAGGAGCCATCCTGCCAGAATAATCAGCTCTATAATTAAGAGCTGTGAGTATGTGAACTGCCTTCATATAACCCCCCCCTCCCCTCTCCCCTTTCTGCCTCTTTCACTCTCACTGTCTGTCTGTCTGCCTCTATAATGGCACAGCATTTGTCTATTTCCACCCAGCGTCTATGCAGAACACTCATGACATTTATTGTGAAACTAATGGCAGTGCTTCTCTCCTCCTAATTGTAGGCTTTAATTGCAATAATTATTTACGAGCCTAATTAGAGCCTAGCGAGAGTGTCAGGGAGAGAGAGACACGAGTGCTTTTTTTTTTTTTTTGAAGGAATCACGACAGGGTTTGTCAGGAGCCGGGCGAAAGAGTAAAGTGAATAGAGTGGCCATGTTTGGTTTATAATTGGGGGGGTGGAGGAGGCGGAGTTTGAAAGTATCACACTGTAGCTTTTCACTTTTCTCTGTCTCTTTATTGCGTGTGTAACTGTTGATTGCCTTCCTCCTAAGCTCTAGTGATTGAGACGGGGCTGCAATGATCAAGTGAGTAGAGTATAGTCTAGTTGGTTTGGAGCCCACACACATGAGTGGATAGCAACAGGCGCCAAGCCTCAGCTCTGTGCAAGAAGGTGTTTATTTAGAGGTCTCAGACAGACTCTGTGGACACATCTTTCCTGTGTGAGGTTTCGGCTGACAGCTCACTTCACAACACCACCAGCTGCCTGCTAGGGGAGAATAAGTGCGTGTGTGTGTGTGTGTGTTTTTGTTTGTGTGAGTGTGCACACATGTGTCCTATGTGGATTTGTCACTGAGTACATTTGTTGCTTGCTCTGTGTGTTCTAACCAGGTCCTTGGTTCATTTGCTGCAGTTTGGCTGACCCTCAGGAGGTCTTGTGTGTGTGTGTGTGTGTGTGTGTGTGCGTGTGTTTGTGAGTGTGTGTGTGCGTGCTTGCATGTGTGTGTGTGTGTGCGTGTGTGTGTGTGTGTGTGTGTGTGTGTGCGTTTGTGTGTGTGTGTGTGTGATGCTGCTAGGTCTGCAATATGTTCTTTGTCTGTCCTTCACAAGGCCAGTCTTAGTAAACAGGCTACAGCAGGAGAGCTGCTGGTTTTGATGGGCTAACAGTGGCAGCTCCACCCTCTCTCTCTGTCTCTCTATTTCTTGCTTTCTTTCTCTCTCTGTCTCTTTCTTTTTCTCTGCCTCTCTCTCTCTCTGTCTGTCTGCAGTTGCTGGGATTGTGCAACACATTCTTAGATTTCCCCCACTTCTTCCCCTCCTTTCTCTTATCCCCCTTTCTTCTTCTCCTGTCAGTGCAGCGTCCGATGGGAGGACTCAATCCCACAATGCCATTCTGCTCTCCCCTGCGGCTCACTTTGACAAAGCTGTCAGCCCCAGCCCTAGTGATGGATGAAGCATTGTACAGTGTGTGTTTGTGTATGTGCGTGTGTGTGTGTGTGTGTGTGTGTGTGTTACTGTGTTTGAACTACTGTGTATGTATGTGCATGATTGTGTGTGTGAGTTTGCGCTACTGTTAAGGGAATGTGTTTTTCAATGAAGTCGTATATCCTATTTTGGACCCTTGCTGGGCAAGAAATGACATTCATAAGCATGGAAATCTGTTAATATAACCATATTCAGCATATCATACACAGATGTGTGTGCCTCAGATTCTCTGTTTACCTATGTGCCCCTTTAAGTTCATGTAGAGAGAGAGAGAGAGAGAGAGAGAGAGAGGAGATTTGGACTTTATGTTGGGGTTTATGTGGGTATGGGTTTTCGGTAAAGGAGTAAATGATAACATTCACTTAGCACAGTGCAGTGTACATGACAAATATTGGAAAAAATGCTTGCTGTCACTACAAGATGGTGAGTAAAGCTGCCCTCGGATGTGATAGGATACACACACACACACACACACATACACACGCACACACACAAACACACACACACAGAAACACTCACACTTCTGTGTCTGCTCGTTCATATGCAGACCCACATTCGGGGCTGAAGGAGGAAGATGAATGTGCTGGGACGGATAACGTATCTCTAATGCAATATTTGAGGAAAAATATTAGAAGGCCCAGGCCAGATAAGGCCAACAGCCTGTTGAAATATTACCCCTCTCGCTGACTTGTAAATCGGGGGGGTGGGGGGGGATGGAGAAAAACTACTGGACAGATTTGTGGTGGACAAAATACAAAATACTGTTAACCGTACTCCAAAATGGACATAGCATCCAGAATAGTTTAAAGTTCATATGTGGAAAAACAGGAACACCGTGTCCCTCGGAGGCAAAATGCTTTTATTTATTCCACAATTCTTCCAAAAAGCAACCGGGGGAGCAGTTAATTTGGCTGCACAGAAAAAGCGTTTGTCATAGAGTGGCGCGGATGAGAGAGAGAGAGAGAGAGAGAGAGAGAGAGAGGAAGAGCGAGGCAGAGGGTGGTGAGAGAAGAGAGAAGAGAGATGGCGAGAGTGAGACACAAAGGCAGTTTGGGCTCATTATGTTGATTTTTTTCCCTCTTCTGCCAAACACACACACACACACACACACACACACACACACACACACACACACACACACACACACACACACACACACACAAACAAAAAACCCAGGCGCTCTCTTAGACACACCACTGGAGATCAGTCACTGCATTTTCTCTCTCCTTCTCGCCCCACAGAGTTTCTTTATAGGCAAATCTAATAATTTTCTCTCCACCGCGGGAGAGTGTTTGCCCATAGCCTCTTTCTCATGGAATCAAATTGGATTAAATCATAGGCAGCCATTACAGGGTCCGAGGTGGTCTCTCAGCCTTAATAATACATGTCGGCTCTCATTAAATCTAACACAACTGAAGTCCAGGTGAGGAGTAGTTCTGTGCGTGATGCAAATGCGCGCAGAACACATGCATATATGTATGTGTGCATGCATTGTTGCAATCATGCCCCTCAGACACAGACACACAAACACCTACACACACACACACACACACACACACACACACACACACACACACACGTACGTGGATGTGCGTATACACACACCCAGTTTGGGTTTAGATTAAGTGTCCCTCACCACCTGAGCCTAGTTATCAAAGCCCCTCCTCCCTATCTGTCTCTCTTTCTCTTGTAAACAGACTAACATTCATCCAGGCACACACACACACACACACACACACACACACACACACGTATGCACAAGCAACAGCTCTGAGAGCAGTGGGGTGTAACCGAACCCTTCATTTGTATGTACATCATGTACACTGGGAGAGACACTGAGACAAAGAGAACAAACATGCTCACATGCATGCACGCACACACACTGTTACACACACACACACACACACACGCACACACACTGTTACACACACACACACACACACACAACCTTAGACATGCACTGTGGCGTCCCTGTGTGGATCAGAATTCATTTCTGTCTGCCTTCCCTTCCAAATCAATACCCCCGTTGGTCGACAGACAGCCATAAGTGTGCCAGGGAGGATCCCTAGTCTTCACACCCTCCCCAAACACACACACACACACGCACACACACACACACACACACACACTCACACACTCACACACTCACACACACACACACACACACACACACACACGCACACACACACACACACACACACACACACACACACACACACACACACACACACACACACACACACACACACTCATGCCTGTTGATGTGTGATGGCCTCTGCTGCTTCCATATTAACTCCTCACATGCTGACTGAAGCATACACCTCATTACTGGCTGCATTGGCAGTCTGGGATCCCGCAGAGAGACACACAGACACGTTCCACTAAGACAGACAGACAGGCAGGAGATAATTTAGACAGACAAAGAGGTACAGTGAAGGCTTCGAATGTCGCACGGACAAGCAGCCAGACAGGTGGGTTGAAAAAAAAATGGGTTAAGATGGGTAGATTTGACAAGAAAATATGTCAAAAAAGGCTCAAATTAATGCACACAGAAAAGGGATGACGAATGTATGCATTATAATGAGCGAGACAGTTATGTGGACAGACAGCGACAGAAGTGACGGCAGGTGTCAAGTGTAGGAGTAACAGGTTGTCAATGTGTTCCGCACGGTTAAGTATCACTTGTAGGAAGAAAAAGCCACTTTGAATATGGCTTTATATACATTAATGTCCCTCGAGTGATGGTGAGGTTCTCTTGAGCATCAGTATTTCACTACTTCAACCTTTTTACCAGAAGTGACTCAAAGATTGTCCAACTCACCGCGTAATGTTAATTAGTCATATCCGGCTTTGAAGTGGCTGCTTTTCAGACATCTTGTGCATACCATTAAAATAAGTGCCTCAGATTGTTATGACATCTGATGGTGGGTGAGGTTGCCAGGTTTGATTTCAGCTTGACAGGAAACTGAGTAGTCTTTTCTTTTCATATACAAACAAGACCCTGATTTATAGACTCTGTTTGTAGCATAGTGTATTATGTATTTTTATGCATATGATATACATCAAGCAAAAAAAAGGCATCCGCAGTGCTACGATAAGTATTATCCGTTGAGTTGTGATTAAAATATGATTTAATCTAATTTTAAGAATACTTAACTAGAATGTATCATCATAGTATGGTATCTCAGTCAGTGTGTCACTTTGTATAGCCTTGCTTTGCACATGAGCGCACACACTTACACATTTGCAAACCCTCCCAGGGACTATCACAGCACTCCCTGTATCCATCTCTTAAATGTCAGTGTGTGGGCCTTAGATTAAACCAGTTGCCATTGAGCAAGCAGGGTAGAGAGGTTTGGTGGGGAGTTTGAGTATAGAGTTCAAAGTGGCCAGGCAGCATGGATGTAATTTCCTCCTTTTAGCTTCCTGACTGAATTACAGTGCAAAGAGGCCACCTCAACTGGGAGCCCTGCGGAGGAGAGAGAAATAGCAGAGTGCACAAGAGTAGGAGTAAGGGGACGAGATGGAGAGATAAGTGGAATAAGAAAGCCATGGAAACAGTGGTGGACCATTTCAGATCATATCAAAAGGATCCATCTCAACATCTTTATCTTGTGTTAAGAGATTGCACATGAGATCGGGAAAAAGGAGTTAAAGGCAACGGGGGAGCTATATCGTTAGCGCGGCTTGACATTGAGCTTTTAAAGTGAAGCTCTTAAGCCATATCCGTAGATACGTGAATTTGCCTTTAAATGTCTGAGAGAGTGTTTTGCTAAGGTTGTTAGTTGGCCATGGCATTCCATTAAGGTTGGTTATTAGGAGTGGAAAAATGCAGCCAAAGAGAGACAGCGGTTAAGTAGCTGAAAATCAGATGGTTCACCTTGCTTTAGTTCTTCTTGAACAGTTTTGGGAGCATCAAGGTTTTCAGTGGTCTGTAATATATACAAAAAGACAGCCGGAACACACACACACACACACACGCACACACACACACACACACACACACGCACACACACACAGACACACACACACACACACACACACACGTACACACACGCACACACACACACACAAACAATGAAAACACACACGTTGAAAACACACCGTTCTAACCTATTCCCCTTCTCTCCTCGCCCCAAAAGGAGGATTGAAGCCATACATAATTGATACACTCCTAGCGGTATCGACTGGTTGGATTTTTCATCCTCCTCACTGGTCGATTCCCTCACTCCATTATTTCTATGCTCGCTCGCCCTCCACTGCCTCACATCCCCCTGTGACTTCTCCCTCTAGTCTGCTAGTCACACACACACACACACACACACACACACACACACACACACACACACACACACACACACACACACCACACACACACACACACACACACACACACACACACACACACACACACACACACTAACAAAGAGATTATAAAACAGTCTTAACTCCCTCGCCCACCTTCCTCATTGCCCCCTGCCCCCACTTTAATCCATACAGTTATGCCATTAGTGAACAGGACACTGAAATTCAATGCCAAATTCGATGGTGTTTGTCCAAATTCATGTCCACGAAAAAGACATTTGTCTGTGCTTTTGTACAGTGGCACTGGTCATGGGGAAAGTGGTAATTGCCAAGCGGAGCTGAGAGAGGACCATATAATGTTACATTTGAAACATGAACTAAACAGGAGATCTCTCGCGAAAAACTGATTGCCAACAAGTATAATGGTGTGCAAAACATATCATTTTGTTATACAGTGTCCTATAACTGATAATGGAATTAATATGTAGAATGATGAATATTGAAGTCTTCCTTAACATATGTTTGGGGTAGATTGAACAATGACCCCCCCAACCAGCCCACCATTGCTTGTGACACAATCTGCCAACATTTGATTTAAAAAAAGTTACTCTTTGTCACACAGTAACTTAGCCATGACTCTGTCCAAGACATATTATACGTTAATAAATAGATCATGCTATGAATTTTAGGAAGTCTGTTGGCATATTTGTTCTTCACCCTTGGCACCAGCATTATGTCATCCGAAAATTACTAAAAGAAGAGCTGGGACTATAGCCTCGAGCAACATCAGCCACCAGGTGTAGACAGACAAACACATGACAGGCATTCATATCCACAGAAAAAAACCCTTAGGGAAAAAAAAGCACAACCAAAGTCCTCCTGACCACATGAATTCCATCACAGACGCCACAACAATAGCTGCTGTTGCCTCACAAGTACCGTCATAAAGGCAACACTGAACTGTGATCTGTGTTATTGCTTCTTTAAAATACATAGTCATATCTCTCCTGTCCCCGTGTTTACATATAATGGGCCACTCAGCTTTAGGGTTCAAACTGCGGTCACAAGACGCACGCCTGACCTGTTCCTCTCTCCTGCCTGGCAGTTTGTCTCCTACCAGTCTGTTGCTTCTGATGAGTTGCCAGGCCCTAGCCCGGGACTGAGGGTGAATGGGAAGGGGGGGTTAGAGCCCTAATACTGTGTGTGTGTGTGTGTGTGTGTGTGTGTGTGTGTGTGTGTGTGTGTGTGTGTGTGTGTGTGTGTGTGTGTGTGTGTGTGTGTGTGTTTTTTCTTGGCATGGGAGGATTTGGAAAACAGCCGTTCTGCTTGATCAAACTGTGATAGCTAGATATCCACCGTAGTCCACTATCAATCGAGAGAGAGAGAGATGTAGCGTGTGGCCGTCTGGGTTTGTCTCTGTTTGCATTGGCTCCTTCTGAATAGCTCGTAGCTTTCCATTCGCCCCCTTTCATTTTGTGTTTAAACCCATAGACTTGTGGTGCTACATAGTTTTGATATTTTTTTTTTCAATTGACCCAAATCTCGAAGCTCAGGCCAAAATCCAATATCCAAAATGAATAGTGTGTGTGTGTGTGTGTGTGTGTGTGTGTGTGTGTGTGTGTGTGTGTGTGTGTGTGTGTGTGTGTGTGTGTGTGTGTGTGTGTGTGTGTGTGTGTGTGTGTGTGTGTGTGTGTGTGTGTGTGTGTGTGTGTGTGTGTGTGTGTGTGTGTGTGTGTGTGTGTGTGTGTGTGTGTGTGTGTGTGTTTTGTCTGAGTGGGTGAATAGGCAAAGAAATAAGGACAGGAAAAGAGTGGCTGGGAGAGCTGCCTTTGACAATAAAGGTTAAAAGCTCCCATTTTTACACCCAAGTATGGGAGATGACTGTTTGTAGATGAGACAGGCTGTATCATTTAATGTTTTCCTCACCCCTTTCTCCCTCCCATTTAGCCTCTTAAAAATCAATGAGTGACATCTACCCTGCTATCTCCTCTACTCTCAATCCAGTTATACTGAAAACTACCCAGTCTAAAAAGGGCCTCACCATCAGAAATTCTCCCCCCCAAAAATTCCATTTATCCAGAAAGTGTCCTGCATAAGTGCAGCAGACAGTTGTTTAATAGATGCGGTACACTAGAAAGAAAATCAATGTTGTGTATTTCTACACAAAACTTCTTTCTCCCGAGCGGCTTGTCAGCAAAGCCCTCTGACATCTGTAACAGGAACAAAAACAAGCATTTTAAAAGCAATTCCTTTCAGCGTGGAGCGCCGAGCAGCAGATAGCAACAGTAAAAACGTCTCTGGGGTAACGAAGGTTGTACTATTTTTTTTTCTTTGTACCATGATGAGACAAATGTAGTGTGTAGCCAGTATCTGTACATTTATCTGTAATTAATTACTTCTACACATGTGCTCTTGGAATGTGGAGCTTTAAGCCGTAATCAAAGCTCCCAGCTGTTCGTGTGTGTTTACACAGTCGACTCAAGGCCCTCCAGGGATCAACACCCAAAACACCCCCCAACAACCATGTGCATATGCCCCTGTTCTGGCCCTAATCAAGCCGGCTGTGATTGGTGTGAGTCTTGAGGCATGATTATCTTCGGACTAGCCAAAACACTTCCAACACAACCCCTCGCCTCTTTTCTCAGGGCCAGATAGTTTAAAAATGGAAATTGATGGTTGGGTTGAACCACTAGCTGACCTCAGTCTCAGACTGCAAAGAGAAGTATTTGATTTGCTTTTGAAGTCTGTAAAGATATAGTGTGTAACTTTCTGAGAATGTACAACAACACTGTAGGCACAGCTACATGACATAAGCTTTCTGTGATTGGACGTTAGGTCCAATGCATCACTCCCTGTCCACATGAGCTCCTGCGTGCCAATGTCTCCGGACGACAACAGTTTGTAAACTCTGCCATAATGAGAAATACAGAGGGAGATTTGTGGAGCTGATAGGCTTAACCAACCTTATATAGACTCATTTGGCAAATGCTTGAATGGAAGACATTCATTAATATAAAAAAAAGTTACGCACTATAGCTTTAAGTCTTGAAAACATCTTGTAAAACAAATTAAGATGGAAGTCAGATAGCCATTACTCTCAATGCAGTGTTGAATTTCCTTCGATGTTTTTGTCACTGTGAAAGAATGCCAATGCCTGCTGTGGGTGGCTGTCAACAAGCTGGAGGAGAGGCATCTGCCACAACAACACTGCATAGCGGATTTGGTTGGGTCTTAGGGAACACACAGACAGACAGTGGAAGGATTTTGTGAGTTGAGGATAAGAACAACCAGAAAGACAAGGGGGATGTGGCCGCTGTCCTGAGGAGGAGGAGGAGCCTCTGTGGGATTATACTAGAGCAGATTATAGAACGGAGGACTGGTCAAATGGTTCATCCATCCATGTGTACAGTCCTAGCCATGGACACAGGGAATACTGGGCTGCAGGGTCACATTGGGACTAACATGCTCTGGGCCATGTGGATTTCATTGGTTTTACATCCATTCAGCAGCAAGTATTTGCTCTGCTTTTGTTGCCTTTGTCATTAGGGGCGGCTAAAACACACACACACATACAGACAGAGAGACAGAGAGACAGACAGACAGACAGACAGACAGACACACACACACACACACACACACACACACACACACAGATACACCCCTCCCTTGTGTTTTCTCTCTCTCTGCTGGAATGGGTATTGTGTCCATGATCGATGTGCCTCATTCCAGTGACGTGGTAGCCTGGCTAACTCTCATTAAAAATGGATAGGGTGTAGGGGGACCGCCAGTGTGTGTGTGTGTGTGTGTGTGTGTGTGTGTGTGTGTGTGTGTGTGTGTGTGTGTGTGTGTGTGTGTGTGTGTGTGTGTGTGTGTGTGTGTGTGTGTGTGTGTGTGTGTGTGTGTGTGCCTGTGTGTGTGTGTGTGTCTGTGTTTGTGTGTGCCTTTTACATGTTTCAAAATGAGGTGTAGGTGGCAGGAAGTCCCAGAGGTGCCAGCTGTTTACTGTGCACTGCTGAAGGTTTGGAAGGTTTAGTATGGAGGGATGGAGGAGGGGGGGGGGGGCTGTTCCTGAGGTCAGATCCAGGCCCGTTGCCTTGGAAACAGCTTACAAATTTTCGCTTCCCCTGCATTACTGGTGACGCTGGGATTTTTTTTTCTTCTTCTGTGTCTGTTAGTTTCTCTCTCTCTCAGTCTCTCTCTCTCTCCCTCTCTCTCTGTCTCTCTCCCTCCCTCTCTCTCTGGCTCTCTCCCTCTCTCTCTCTCTCGCTCAGCATGGCGAGGCACATCTGGCACATCAGAGACAAGGGCTCATCCCGACACAAAGCAATTGGCGGCTTCCACTCTGCTCTCGTCCTCCTTGTATACCTTTTTTTTCATGCCAGTCTCTCTCTCCTTCTCTCTCTTCTTTTCTTATCCTGCCCCATGCCCCCCCCCATCCATCACAGAGGGGCCACTGACCATAGCTGGGTTTACAGGGCAGCAGCTAGGGCAAAGGAGCTGAAATGGAGCCCACTATTCATAGATGGTTGGCAATATTGGTGGACAAAAAATATGTATACAGTGGATATTTAATCCCCTGGCCTTTATCTTTAAATACTAGGAAGGCAGGAGTGTGTTTGTTAGGCGATGCCCATAACTCTAACTCCTGTCCAACACTCACTGTCACCTCCATGTTTTTATTGTTGAAGTTGTTATTGTCATGACACAAAGGCAACAAAAATAAGCTACATATATTATTTATTAAAGATAGATAATGAAAGTTGTCCTGTTGGCGAACCCCAATGGTCAACAACAGGTGCCATTTTAATTTAAAATATTTCACGATTTGATTTAAAAAATATATATATATTAAATGTATTCCATTCATTTTGAATAGGGACAATGCAGTGTCACATTGTTCCAATAGAAATAATGTAACTGATGTCTTGCACGGAGAGTGTATAGCTTTAGCTCATGTACAACCCTTGTCCCTATGTGGGCAACTTAATCAACATACAAAGCCTTCATTGATCAACATACAACAACCATAGTACAATACGGCAACACACATACGGTACTATATCATCACATTACAAGACAGTATAACATGTAAGCAACGAAAGTAAGCTCAACATGGGTACAGGCTTGTTTTGCTTTTAGCCAGTTGTTGACCTTTGTTGTGAACAACTTTACACAGTATGTGGTATTAATTAGATTTCAATGGGTAACGTGTTCCATACTTGTCTTTCCTTCATGGAGAAAGCTGACTGTCCAAATGAGGTTATACAATGTGGTATTTTACAGTTACTATTACTATATATGTTACTGTCTTTTCTTTGGGTGTTTCTGGAAAGAGGCTATGGGGAAAACTGTGTCAACATTTGAAAACTAAGTTGAGATAAGAACTTTGTGTTTTTGCATACAAATACAACAAGACTGCCTATTAATACTAGCGTCCAAATCCTAAGCTAGGCATTTGTTTCAATAACAGTAACGACGGCCCCGCATTAGTGAAGGCTTGCCAGTTATAAGAGAGACATAATAGAAGCCGAAGCCTATTCAGCATGAGCCTTTGAAAGAGAGGAAGCTGTTGTTTTAACCCGTGGCTGTCTGCCAGTCACCCAGGTTGCCTCAGTAGGCGACCCCACTGTAGCCTCTATGGTTGAATAACTCCCCCCCTGCTAAGGTCATCTTAGGCGGGAAATTTTATTAGCATTCACTTACCCAGAGCACAGTGGCTTCTTCTCACTGACAATGCCTGACAATCTACTGAGGGTCAGCTGTGGGTATGAATGTGTTCTATGGCAAAACGGTGACAGGCAAACAGAGAAAGTTGGAGACAGTATCATATCACATGCAGCGCTCCTTTGTCTGCCGTGAAAACACAAGAACAACAATCTGCACATCCGTTATGGCGCTGTGCACAGACACGACACACACACACATACACACACACACACACACACGCACGCACACACACACACACACACACACACACACACACACACACACACACACACACACACACACACACACACACACACACACACACACACACACACACACACATACACACACACACACAATCACACTCACACACAATCACACACACACACACAATCACACATGCACACACAGTGGGAGAAGGGGCTTCATTGTGCAGCCCTGCTGTGTTGAGTGACTGTAGCGTGTGCTGGGCAACAGCTGCTGTGACCCCCCCCTCACCTCCACTACTGGCCCATGCTGGCCCAAACATCAATACACTCACACACAAACAATATACTCAGCACAGAGTCATACAAACACACTTTCTTTTCTATTATGTTTCAGTTCCCAGGTTCTGTACTGTATTACCCTCATACCTGCCTTTTTGGTGTAGTATATCAGCTGACAGCAGGCAATGTCTGTCTGTCTGTCTTCAGACACAGCTCCATAAAGGGGTCCCCCCCCAGTACCCCTCCTAACCCCCCAATACTCCCTGTCTTGCCCCCCTGCTGACAGCTGTCTCCACACTGTAACCCTTTCATGGTGCTGGCTGGGGCCTCTGTGAAAGTTATACTCTAAAGTTTCACCAGTCTGGCACATGTTTTGGGAAGGATCTGAAGGCTTTTTTGGGGGGGTTGGGTGACGGGGGGTGAAGAACTAGGATTCAGAGACATTGAGATACAACACAGATAGAGTGAGTTGACTTCACCAATCACGCCCCTGGTGGGCTTGTTTGTCATCAGCTACGGCTTCTGCTGCTGATGTGACCCCGTCTGCAGCTCATTACAGCATGCCACCTGTTTGTCCCGAAGCTATAAGAGATATATACAATACACACACACACACACACACACACACAAATAGAGTGTGTTGAGGGTGACAGGGGGTTAATCTAACAGGAGTGTCCGTGGCGGTGCTGCCACACAGTGCAGGGACTGTCAACGTCCCACCGCATCAATGGATTTCTTTGTCCCCACGGGGCAACGTCTTTCTGATGCCGCGGGGTTTAGGACCAGGCGGACAGGTGGACGGTTATTGAGCTTTTGAGGAGCAAAGACAAAACAAAGAGAAGAAAAAAATATAAAGATATATATTTCTATATTTATATAGGCTAAGGCTGGAGTACATATAGCTCTGAGTTTTTTCGCTGCAGCTGACAGTTTTTTCGACCAAAACGTTTCATCGACCATGCTCTAGAAAGGCACACCACGCGTGTTAGTAAAATTGGCAGTCAGCTGTTTTTTTCTTTTTTTTTCTTTTATCTTCTGACATTGTAATAAAGAAAAGCCTTTGATGGACACCCGGCTGCTATCTTTTCCTAGTTGACAGTTAATTCCAGCCCCCATGTCGCTAACAGCAATTAATATCACCCAGTGGTGGGCGATTTGCACCGATTTGGAGAAAAAAACACAACACTTAAATGGTGTTATTTGCACCTTTTCATTCACTCCCACACAATGTTAGCAGAGGAGCCTCTTATTAAGCATTGATCTGAGCCTGAGGTTTTGGAGCTGAACTAGGGGGAAAAACTGTCAGTCCGGTGTCATTATCCAAAATGGCAACTGCCAGGAAACTGAAAAGACAAAGAGCACACTGGAAATTAATCTTTTTAAAAATTCACTTTTTCCTGTGCCTTTTGTTATATCTACAGTGGAGCGTGAGTGTGTGTGTTGCAGTGTGTGACAGTGTGTGTACGTTTACTCCTGCTGACACGGTGAGATGCAGGTGTGAGCGGGCCAGCCCCGAGGGACACTTAATGCTACCCACACACACACACAGACACACACACACACACAGAGACAGACCTCAGGCTTGCATATACCTCTGTACTGCACAAACAGACTGTCGGCCATGTGGCAAAGCAGAACCTTGTCTGGCAGACAAACACACACACACAAACACACATATGCACGCACGCACGCACGCACACACACACACACACACACACACTCATATATAACTGACAGAAGTACGAGTTCACGTTATGCGGCAGCTGTAAACAGACCCAGTCTGTGGATCACACAGCTGACAAACACACTCAGCATTTGGCCAGCTGAGGAGATGCATGTCCGATTCTTGTGCTTCTCCACTGTTTGTGTTGTGTGTGTCCCATATGTAAATCCTCAAGCCTGTATTTGTGTACGTTTCACATCAATCGCCCTAAGCACAAGGATGTTTGTTCTCTATTCAAATGATTGCAGTCCAACGGCCCTGTGTGGATTAGGGTGGATTCGTGGGTGTGGAGTGTTTGTTTTTGCGTTGAAGTGCTTTGCTGTTGACACTGTCCACATGCTTTCCTTTGAAACACTGCTGTTGTCAACTCCCTTAATTCATAAGACTCACCGTACAGCATTAATAATCACATGTCAGTGTTATGCCGCTGTGATCGTTTTGTCGAATAAAGTTGATTTTTACAGACGAAAAAGTTAACACGAATATTTCTGTAGTTAGTTCTACTTTTTCTAATGACGTTTGCCCTATCATTTTAAGACATACTTTCTCCCAATTGTGTAATCAAGTTAGACATTGCTCTTCAGTAAACGTGTCTGTCACTACCCCTCCATGTCTAGGTGTGTTTTTACAGGGCTCTAGCTAGAGATGGACAGATGCCCTGGTTGCAGACAAAAGCACATTGATGGCAGAGAAACAGCTTTCTGTCGCCTACTGATCCCACCTGCTCACCACTGTTTCTCTGGCTTATGATAAAGGCAACAGTTGCGTGTGCAGCAGCTAACATCTCACACGTCGACTTGTGTGTGTGTGTGTGTGTGGGGGAGGGCGAGCAGAGTGCACCCAAAACGTTTAAGCCACATCACCCCACACATCGGGTCAACATAAATCATTAACGTTGTTGTAATACCGAGAGGGGGGAGGGAGGAATCATGGGTAACATACCATAACATAGAATTAGCATTTCAAAACAAATGCTGGCGATGAATGAAGGGGTCTGTCTATAGTTAATAGTTGTGGAAAAGTAATTATGTAATCAATCATCTGTTGGTGTGTGACTGAAAGAGAACTGTTTTAATGCACACACGCACGCACACACACACACACACACACACACACACACACACACACACACACACACCTATACGCTTATTTTTGTGTATTTTGTCATGTTTGTACTAAGACCCTCTCTTCTTCATGTGTTTTCAGGTGACACAAGTTCCCATCGAGTCATGTGAGCAGTATGGGACCTGTGGAGAGTGTTTGAGCTCTGGGGACCCACACTGCGGCTGGTGTGTCCTGCATAATATGTAAGTATATCCCTCAGTCATAATCCAGTCGGCTTACAGACACTCTCTTCATTCAGATTGTCTTAAACTTCTCCTGAAGTGGCCCCACTCAAAGGCAGACAGGTTTTTTTTTCCCCCCTTATGTTTATCCTAGATCAAATACAGTTTTACGGAGAAAGAGACAGTGTCTGTCTGGTAAACCGATAGCTGTGTGCCCCCGAGGTTTCGAACAGGTTCAAAGCTACTTGCCGCAGCCATAGTGACTGCTGTCCTGTTCTGACTTGACTTGATATTAACTGGAAATGAGACGGTCCAATGTGTGTGTATGACTTACCGGAATTCGATCAGATAGACAAGATCAGACATTAGAAATGAGTTGATCAGTTATTCTGCATACAACGGTAATATATGCATTTTGCTGTGCCTCTGCATTATGCACGGACATGGTCTTAATCTGGTGAAGCCATGCTATGTTGGTTGTGCATGTTCCAAGACAGTTTTGTGGGGGGATATTTACCTCCAACTGTGACATCATCAGCCATAGGAATAAAGGCATAGAAGTCATGAGTGACACCTGCTGGAGCTGAATTGTAACTGCAGCAGAGGGGACTCATCGAAAATCCAGACAGAGGGCAGAAAGAAAAAGAAAAAACAAATAGAAAAAAATAATAAAAGGGCATGGAAAATGTGAATTTATTGTGTTTTCTTTTGGCTATGAGTCATTCACCGTGGTATTGACTTAAGTGAGATGAATGATGGAGAGGGAAATATTGGGGGAGCCAGAAGATGAATACAGACTACTGAAGAGGCTGGAATACACTCAGCTCTGTCTCCATCTCTAGCTCTTTGTTTCTTAAGCACACACATTCTCTCATCAGCCTGAGCTTTCTTCTACGCATGCTGCCATGTCTTCAATTCACCACTTATGTCCCCCTCTCCTGAATGCAGCCCCTCTCTCTCTCTCTCTCTAAAGGTATAGCTTGAATATTTGTGTGTGTCAGATTCCCGCCGCAATCATCATTATCGTGATGGCGGCCCCTGCAAAGTGCACTTAAAGTAATTTACATCACTCCAAAGCTGGGACAGGACAAATAATTGCCTAGCCGACTAGGTAATTCAGCATGTGCCTGCAGATGTACCGGGAGGGGGCTATAGCCGAAAGCCCCTGTATTTTCTCTGCAGTTTTTATGCGTGCCTTCACACAGACAGGGATCATTTACCACAACATTAGCCTCCATGCTAGGCTGTTAATCATATGCTCTTGTGTAGGTGTGGAAGGGGAACGGAATAATTCAGGTTAGTAGGGAATCTGAATCCACGGCGTGTATAGAGGGGGCGATGCTAAGCGATGAATGGGTTTTTTGGAACTGTTATGGTGGAAGCAGCTGTAAGGAGGGAACAGCTGCTTGTTTTTTTTCTCAAGTGTGTGTGTGTGTGTGTGGGTGTGGGCGTGCACATGGATTTCGATTTTTGTGTACACGCACAAACACTTGTGTGGACCGCTGTACTGTACCACGGGGAGGAAAGGTCAAGCACCCTCGATTCACGTCAGATCAGCCATCTGTTCTCCCAACACAGCGGACCCCGGTGCCACCTGTCTCTGGCCCTAATACCCCTTTCTCTGTCCTGACCTTGCAAAGGAGGGTGGCAGGACCCCTGTCATCACCAACTGAGTTACTGCAGAGACAAACAAAAAAAAGTTAAAAGAAGAAGCTACTCGCGCTGCTGCTCATGTGGGCCTTTGTGTATGTTGCAAATAGGCGGTGAACTGCCACTTTATAAAAAAAACTGAAACATTCCCAAATAAAAGTTTATACAATTCACTTCACAAAAAGTCACACATTGGAAAATATGCAGGACTGACAGAAACAGCTTGTTAGAAAACAGACTAAGACAAAGCATTCATGTCTTGCTGCCACTCACAATTCACACTCACAAACAACTGATAAACAACACCTCAGGGTGAACATACTGTAGATCAGAAATGACATACATTTGAGAAAAACACAAATGGCCCTAGGTGGGTGCTCAATGAGTTATGTAATCTTGTCCTATTGAACTACTGTCCATGTGAGGTAGTCGTCGGAAACAGGCACTTGTTTACTCAGTAGTTAATGTGCTCATGATTAGAAGACTAATGACAAGCAAGGAGAGTAAACTTAAATGATATAAAGGTGAAGTAAGCGGTTTATTTATGTTAATATAAGTGTAAAATCCCTCTTTATTCATACAGTGATCACTTACATAATGTGCGCGTTTCATAAAGCCGATCTCTCAGTCAGCTGCTTTGCATGTAATCGGCAAATAAACTTATTGGAGTATCCCAACATTTTTACCCAATCAGAAGAGAGAACGCTACAAACCGACACTCGTCTCACTCATATATAGTATATACACTCCATGGTCTCGCTGCCGGTGCACGCCAGAGCAACAGATGGGTGAATGTGTATGCGCCTACAATGGCGGAGCAGGTAAAAATCCTTCCCTATGTCTGTTTTGATGGTTTTTATCATGTTTTCTCACACTTATGGATCTGAGATGATGCTAGATAACCGGCAATGCGGCATAACCATGAGTAGAAGGGACCTATCTTGTCAAATACTGCTGGAGAAAAAAGCAGCTGCATCCTTCTGGCGAAGAGAGCTCCCCTCATCTCCCACACACCACCCAGAATTACATTTTCTTGCCAGCCGTGGTGCCCTCAACAGCTGTGATCACCACAGCTTCCTTCTGCCCCCCCCCCACTCCCACACACACTTATCCCTAAATTCTCCTCCATCCCTGAGCCATTGTTGATTTTCTATTATTTTTTAATAATTTTCCCTTTTTTTCCCCTTTCTCCCCATGTTTGCGTGCTCCCTCTCTCACTCCCCTCAAAGTCAAAAGCTAGCATCTAAAGCAATGCCGCTCATTTCCACTCAGCTCAACGCATCATCATCATCACCACTGCTGCTGCTGCTGCGCTGTCTCCCCGTTTAGACAGTCTTCCCTCTGGAATATAAGCTCCCTCCACACACCCCAGAGATGGTTGGGCTTGCCACACATAAACACCCCATGCTTTGATCACCCCCTCCCCTCTTCCCCCCCTGTTACATCTGCCATCCACAATATCCATCCTCTTTATCTTCTTCTTCCTCCAAACACCATGTCTATCTCGCCCTCCCCCTGGCCCTTTTTCCTTTATGTTTGTTCGTGTATTCTCATTGAAGTGTATAGCATTCTAAGGTGGTCTAATTAGGAACAAAAGGTGGACATTAGCTTGGGTTTGTGCGATGATGAGTAAAAGGAGAGAGAGAGAGAGAGAGAGAGAGAGAGAGAGAGAGAATGTGAGTAAAATGTGGCGAGCTGGCCAGGAGAGTGGTTAGTGTGTGTGTGTGTGTGTGTGTATCTGTCTTCCCCTGTCTTTTTTTTTTCTCGACTCCCTTTTCTTCTCCCCTCTGATTCACCGCGGTGTGAGACTCTAAAGTCCTTTAATTACCGGCAGCTGCTCGGAATCCACTGAATGCATGAAGAATGAGAGGGGATAAGAATGAGGGGAAGTGAATGAGAGAGAGAGAGAGAGAGAGAGAGAGAGAGAGAGAGAAAGAGGAGAGAGAGGAGTGAGTGTTTGATGTTGCACACTCATCGGGCCTGGCCACATAAAAAAAAACCCGAGCAGCATCATTTTGATTGCGGCTCAAAAGGGAAGCTCATCATCTCGAGCGCTCTCCAAGTCTCCCGTCCTGTGTGTGTGTGTGTGTGAATGGGTAGTTGTTCAGCCCTTCTTCTGACCACAATCCAAAAACATGGATGCCGTTTGTGATGATGCTTTCTCTCACTTAGCCCTGCTTCTCATGCTTGTTAGATTAGCTCTGGTAATCAGGTTCCAAAAGAGGCTTTTCCATCTCAAAAAATGTCACACATCTCCCTGGTCTCTCTCCCTCTCCATCCTCTGGGCTATAGCTCCGTACATTCCAGGAGAAGACAAGAGGGTTTTTGTCAGGGTTTAGTTGCACGATTGGATCATCCAAGGTCATCACTTAACCAGTATAGTAAGGCTCTGTAGGTTAAACTATTAAAGGAGAAGTAAGTGATATTTTTGTTGTTAATATATTTGTGTTGAATCAGTCTATATTCATCCAGCAATCACTTAAACACTATGCACAGTTCATAACACAGGTCTCCCAGTCATTCAGCTTTGCAGTAATTGCCAGTTAAAATGTTGAGTATCCCGCTCGTTTTATCCAATCAAGAGACAGAGCGCTATAAAGAGGCGGGGTCTCTGTGCCCGTGAAAGATGACTCGCTGCTCTCCATCGCGGCACTATCTGACAAAGACGGCTGTGCGTTCATGTGGTGTTGACGTAGGGACGAGGGAGGGGACTACTAACTGCAATCACTGACAGGAAGTTAGCTAAAAGGACCATATCACATACTTATCCTCACATAAAATTAAAGTTCGACTGATTTAGTAAAAGCTAATTGGTTTTAGTTATGTAAAACACCTGCATAAGAAATTTCAGTTCAGTATGTCAAAATCAGGGCTACTTTATTGTGTGTTAGATGACAGCTTAGAGCTACCGGTGGTGCACATGCCCCCAGCCGAGAGTGACTCAGCATTTGCGTGCTACTACTAGAGCAGTGTAACATATCACTGCTACTACTACACTGCGGCGCTGTGTTGTACTGTCAGTATGCATGTGGGCTGTTACTGCTTAGATCTGTTTCAGCAACAGCCCACACACACACACACACACTGCAACCAAAATGACACAGCTGTCCGCTTTTCTTTTTTTTTTTTTTTACAAATCTGTGTTACAAGCTTAAAGACTATCAAATGATTTGTTTGGCATCCTGGTTTTGGAACACATTATACGGGTATACACTTTGTCAACGGTGAGAGTCAGGGGGGTTTAGGATGCGGCCAACTCTTTTTAACAGAGTGGTTTTTATTTGGGAATGTGATCCTGGATTTAAGAGAAAGGAGGTTGGAATATAAGGCAGGAAATGATAATATATAGTGGGGATGCAACGTAAAAAAAAACTATTTACCTCTTGTCTCCACTTCGGGCCCCATTTTCTATCTCTAATACTTGTTTTCTGTGGAGTGTTAAGTGGCACGTTCATCACTGTGCTACAAATGACTTCGAACACCCACCATAAAATCTCCCCCTAATTTACCAATGGCATCAACAATTAGGCCCTAGCAATGAAAATGGCTGCTTGGGCCCCATTGTGGATGTCAGACTGCGTGTCTAATGGCCGAGTCATCAGCCACAGCCACAGTTAGCAGTCGGGGGTGGGAAGCTGCATCCATCTTCCCAATTGTGCCTAATGAGATATCGATCACGGACATGCAGGCCTATCAATATTTCCATAGATGCCTAGCTTATAGAGCTGGTGCAGGTTGGCTACACCAGGCCAACTGAAATACTGCACCAGTATGTGTACAGTCTGAGTGGGCAGGCTTCATATAATACAGTTAATGATCCTAAAAAAAACAACGTGTGTCTGTATGTCTTGCTTTCTTTTTTAAATTCCTTTTTTTTAATATTATATCCCTGCACTGCTTCCTCTGCCTTTCTGTTCCCTTGTTCCCTCTCTTACCCAGCAGCCCACTCAAGTAAAGCTATAGCTTGATGCAGAGCGCGGAGCAATGCTTTCTTTGTACATCTTCTACACTCTTTATCTCCCCTCTCTTTCTCTTTTTCCTTACACACCCTCACCCAATATAATAGACGTAGGTTTTGCATAGACCGTGTGTGTGTGTGTGTGTGTGTGTGTGTGTGTGCTTGTGTGTGCTCATGTGGGTTTTGAGGGCGTTTTACTGTTTGTGTTCATATCTGTTGACTCAGTTTACACTACAATAGCTTCTCGATCAATGCGAAGAAGGAAGCGAAACAGGGTTGTTGACACACTGTGCTCAGTGTCCTGTCTGCCCTATCCCGCGGTGACATTATCAGCCACACACAGGAGACAGACAATGAGTTGCATGGGGTTGCTTTGACCCCCTGACATGACCCTTGGGTTTCAAACTGTGCCCTTACATGTCAGTCCCAAGCTCCACACAGCAACTTGAGCGTTCTGAAGTTTACCATCTATGTGGTGTTTTGAAATTGAAATACCCTGCTTTTTTATTCCTCCTTCACATGGCTTTGGCATGGCTCCTGTGGTCTGAATTCAAATGGATTTTCTCACACTTTAGGGAGGCGGCAGTCAGAAACAAATGCCCTGAATCACTCAGTATGAGGATACAAAACACGGAAGGGAGGGAGGGAGGGTGGGTGTGGGTGTGTGTGTGTGTGTGTGTCTGTGTCTGTGTCTGTGTCTGTGTGTGTGTGTGTGTGTGTGTGTGGCAGCATAGCAAAGCAGCACAGCCCTGCACATCATTGCTCACCTAACGATGTCTCCTCCCATGTTGTGGAGCCAAAGTCCCAGTGCAGTCAGTTTCCATACATGTTTACATTAACATGGGTTTGTGTAGGAATGCCTAGTCTGGAGACTAGGGATCCACTCAACCAAATCAAATCGTACCATTGTTTCCCCAACACAATTGGGTTACTATTTACGACGACTGCTAAAGCTTTTCTTAGGGCCATCAAATATTCAATATACAACTTTCTACATCTTCCTCACCCCACCCTACAAGCAAAGCTTAGCATTCCCCTTTCCTTTGTGGCATTTTGTGGTCTGGCTCCAGTGAGTGAAAAGGAGGTGATCTTAAAATGGCTCCCCCTCTGTTCTCCCCTGCTGTTTTTTTTTTTTTTTTTAAACACGGTGCTTACAGCGAGAGCAGCAATCAGACAGGTCTTCACATTTCCACTGAAGTCCGTAGATGTGGTGAGCGAAGGGGGAGGAGGGATGGAGGAGCAGAGATCTTTCCCTGTCGCCTGCCTCTCCTGCTCTGCTGTCAAGGCCAGGATGTGTGTGTGTGCGTGCGTGCGTGCGTGTGTGTGTGTGTGTGTGTGCGTGCGTGCGTGTGTGTCTCGGTATGTAAATAGTGCAAGGGACTGTATCTTATAATGCATATGTATGTGTCTGTGCGCGTTCCTGAGGATGTACGGGGCTTGTGTGTTTTAGTATGCATGTGTGAACAGGTGTGTGTGTGTGTGTGTGTGTGTGTGCATGTATTCATACATCTGGGTGTCTATCAAAGCTTGGCACAGCAGAGACGACAGTGTAATTGCCTGTCTAGGGGCGACAGCATGAGAAGCAGGTGTTGGTAGAACGAAGGTCTGGCCTCTGTTACCCTCACCTTACCTCACCTTACCTCACCATAAGTGCAAAAGTGCTTCCATAGCCACACAACACTACAGTACACTGTATTACATATAGGTTACTTAAGGCTTTATTTTCTTCAGCCAACTCCAACACTGAACCCCACACAAACTGCCACAAGAGAAAAGTATGTGCTCTTCCTTTGCTTTTTATGTGTATTTTTTGTTTGTTTTTCCATTCCTTACACGACTGAATGAGAAATGGCCTCTACAATTTAAAACTGCATTGATAGCCTGCGGTGGAAATGTAGATGCCAGAGAGGAGTAATGATGGAAGTGCATGCAGCTACTTCAGCACCATGGACAGGGCTTAAGCATAAGACCCAGCCAGGACTGCCTCTAGCAGCCCGCTGGCAGGGGAGATACTGTGGATACCAGCTGCTTATTGCAGGAGACACACTGGAAGGATTGTGCGCATTCGTGTCGTCAATCTGTGCATATACATGGAGGCATGTACGTTTTGTGTTCAAGTTTGTGTGTGTGTGTGCGTGCATGTGTGTGTGTGTGTTCCTTTAATCGAACAAACAAATTGAATGCACATATCACTTCCTATTACACCATATTTCTTGGTGTGCGTGCCCCCCTCCCACCCAAAACATGGGCCAAAACAACTGAGTGACAGGCCAGGGCCAGACAGGAGGAAGAGGTGGAGGTACAAGGGAGGGGAGAGGGGGGGGTCACCAGGGGGAATATGAGGAAGGCAGAATTCTAGTCAACACTCAGCGGCATGCACTTCAGCTAATGAGAGAGGCAAGGGGTCAGCTTCTAACTACACAGAGATAATGGCCATCTCCAGAAACCATGGTAACAGCAGCGACCCCCCCCCCCCCCTCTCTCCCCACACACAGCACCCCCCCCCCCCCACACCTTCCCCATCCCCTGCGCTCTCCTCTTACTTTCACCCTGGCGAAATTCAATTTATTTAAAAAAAGAAATAAAAAATTCACAGTGAGGAAAATCAATGCAGGGGCTTTTTGTCAGTTAATGACCGCCCAGGTTTTTTTTTTTTTTTTTTTTTGCATCTGTGCCCATACAGCTCGGAGCGACATGCATAAAACATTGCGCCACACACATGCCCCGCACACCTCAAACTACATGGAGTATCATTCTCTGCTGCCATTGTGGATGCAAAAAGAGGCGCCAAATTGACAACGGAATAACACCTTGCCTAAGAAAGGTCTACTAATTTCAAATTGTAGGAAGAGAGAGAGAGAGAGAAAAAGGGATGAGAGGTAGACAGAGAGTGGAGAGCGAGCGTAAGATGTGGCAAATGCAATGGTGATGGAGTCAAATGTGTAAATGCATGCGTTAAGAGAATTCACATCAGGGAAGGAAAAAAACAATAACAAATGTGTCACATTGAAAGTGTAGGAATAGAATTTCCGACGGCGTGAAGGAGGGAAATCAGGTAATCATTTTGAAAAGAGAATTTTAAATCCTGATACAATGGGCCCCCTCTTTTTCCCAGTGGGAGATCACACTACTACAATAATTCAACACTTTCCTGCTCTCTAAAATCCCCAGGGAGTAGTGTGCGTGTGTGTGTGTGTGTGTGTGTGTGTGTGTGCGTGTGTGTGTGCGTGTGCGTAGAACCTTGGCGTGCTGGTGCCTGTTCATGTGAGTCTGCTGGAAATGGCATAAACTTCTGACAACATAATTACACACAGAGGCTGTGGATGAAGATGTAGCTCAGTAGTCGGTATGTGTTAAGAGAGGCATGATATGGGCCCTAACACACACACACACGTACGCACGCACACACACACACACACACACACACACACACACACACACACACACACACACACACGCACACACACAGGGGAGAATGGACAAGGCTTCTAGTGGCACATCAGCACCATGGACAGCGGCTGACCCGTCGGAGTCCAATTAGAGCGACTGTGACCAGACAGCCAGTTAGCCCCGACAGTTAGAGCGCCGGGGCTGGATGAGGATAGAGAGCCTTTGGTGCAATAGTCTGGATGGAACACACGGGTTTAATAAGAAGAAGGAGGCGGAGACGGCTGAGTTTTAATGAGCAATGTGGTGGATTGTGGGGGTGTCATCATGCGGTACTTGATACACTGTCTGACCATTATGATGACCCCTTAGGAGTGAATGCGCTGTAATTTGCACTAGTTATGTATCCAAAGTTGTGCATTGATGGAAGGTTATAATTTGGCTGTGTAGTGCTCAGTGCTGCGGTGATGTCGTGTGCTCGTGTTAGTAAGGTGGATTGAATCCCTATACCAGAGGCAATGGTTCCAGTGCTGTTGCCACATCTTGTCTGTCTGTACTTTCTCGGGGGTGCATAGAATCTTGGGGGCCATGATCACATACTATTTTGTAATACCTTGATAGCTACAGTACATATCTGGTGGATCAAGCGCTGGATGAGCACTTCTATCAATTTGAGGTGAATAAACATGCTATTTATATGACTAGACCAGTCTTGGTTAAATATTTGTCAGTCGATACCGTCACATATCCTGCAGACAAAATTGACCTATTATCATCACAGACACACAGCGTTATTAATTCTTCCTCACAGCAGCGCCGCCGGATGGTTTTTTTAATCCATATTTGCAATATTTCTTAACAATCCATTTCTTAGACAACGTTCACTGTTATTCTTTTTGGGCATTTTTGTAATCCTCCTATTTCTCTCTCTGTCCTTCTGTTGTTGGATACGGTTTATATTGTTGTCAAAACAATGCTATTTAGTCTTTCTTATCCTCAACTTATAATGTGAAATATAATTCTGCTTGCTGCATTTATTGAAACATAAATATTATTTTCTATCACAATGTTATTATTGTTTCCATACTCTTTATCTCCTTGCTTTGTGTATTTTCCTTCCTATCATAACTAGGATGGCAGTTCTTTTTCCTAATGTATTCATCCATGGGCTTACATACTGTATGTTTTAGTTCATAAATAACTTTGGCTGCAATCTTATACAGTTTCTTTCAGGGCTATACTAGCTAGGGTATTTAATCTTTTTCAGTTGTTTTCCTGTTCTTCTTATTGTAATAGAATGATCCCTAACCCCTTATATTTTCTTCTCTTTTTCCCTCCTTCTCTGTTCTCAGTTGCTCTCAGAGGAGCCGCTGTGAGCGTGCAGATGAGCCGTACCGTTTCGCCGCTGCTCTCAGCCAGTGTGTGACCGCCAATGTCTACCCGGACAGCATCGCAGTGTCAGAGCCCAGTGTACCTGTAAGTTGACACGCACACACACACATACACACAAACAATCACTCCGCACACACACACACACACACACACACACACACACACACATATATTCTTACAGACAGTCACATATTCTTACAGACAGTCATACATACACACACACACACACATATTCTTACAGACAGACACACACACACACATATTCTTACAGACTGTACACGCACAAACACAAAAATGCCAAACACTCCACCACTTGCACACATTACAAATTAGCTCCTATTTACATACCCCCTACCCACGCTGAGAGGGAGAACATTTGAAAAGATTCCACATAGCAGTGTGCACTAGTCTTGATTGTGCTTGATGCATAAACATTAGATGGGAAGGTTCATAAGAGCTCCACGTGGGCGTTACAGTGTGCATATGCTGGCTTGGTTACAGAGCAGTCAATATGTGTGTGCCAAGACATGTTTGTGTGGGTGGGTGTGTGGGTGTTAAAGTTGTCCGAGTGCAGCCGAGTACACTCAAGTATTTCCACATGGACAGAGCGAAAAACATGTCATGCTCTATCTGCCTTTCCAACTTCTGGAGAATTCTGCACATTCACGCACAGACACACACACACACACACACACACACACACACACACACACACACACACACACACACACACACACACACACACACACAGACACACTTTAACTCTTTGAATACCAACACATTTAAAGGGTCTCGATGCACAAGGGAAAACCCTTTTTTCTCTTAAAGAAAAAAATCCATCCATTTAGTTTTCACTATGTCAACAATTATCTGTATGGACGAAACATGTACGCTTATATGTATAGTTTTAGTGTAACAGTGTGGGTCTAAACATGCAGTGTTGTTCTTAGCTTAGCTATTGTTCTCTGTTGCTCTGAGAGCTCTGTAATTACATATATAAATACAAGCACGCACTTCTCATCTATAAGTACTTGCACACTCCTGTCTGTTTACAGAGATATTTGGTATACTTTCATAATCCTTCTGGAAACTGCCCACAACAAGGTTTCGGATGTACGATTTGGGCAGTTTGGTCCTATAAACCAAATGCAACTCTACAGTATGTGGTGATTGGATGATGATAAACCTAACACATAGTACATACAGCAAGCCTCTCCAGACCTATTCAAACTACACACTCATACCCTGGTTGGCTAGTCAGCACAGGCACGTGGTCAGTTCCCCTATCGCATTAGATTACTCAGTGCATGGGACCTTTCCCCGTTGTCCAGTGAAGCTAATGTATCTGACAACATGTTAGCAGTTATGTTTTCATGTCAGTGATACCAGCAACAAGGTCATCTCACCAAACCATGCTCCAAAAAAAAAAAAAAAAAAAAAAAACATTTTCACACATTCAAAATTCCACAGGGGCCAGACAGCTATCTCCCTGACAACACAACCTCTTCGTGTGGGCAGCGGGTGTGATAGAAAATACAGAGAGAAAAAACTGATCTGATTACCTTTATTAAAAACTCTGCCACTTGTTAGGCTGGTCATTGACTTTCTGTATAGCAGCCTTTGCTCCCTTTGTGTGTGTGTGTTTGTTCTAGTGTGTGTGTGTGTGTGTGTGTGTGTGTGTGTGTGTGTGCGTGCGTGCGTGTGCGTGCATACGTGTGCGTTTGCAAATTATGTGTGTTTATCTGTATACGTGTGTCTTGACACATCGATGAGAGCTAATTAATGTGAGAGGTTACTCTTAGAATTCTACATTGAACAAAAGACATTGATTGCTGTGATTGCTGTAATCAAGCGTCTCTCTGACACACCTCAGAGTCAAAGCAACACAAACAGGGTGAAAGTAGAAAAAATAAATAAAATAAAAAGCTATCCATCCTCTCAATGGGTACCAGCGTAAGCCTGCTAACGAGGGAGGCAGTGTGTAGTCAAGCTACTGAGACAGTCAGCATCTCTTGAAAGGCCTACAGTTAAGCTGCTCAGCTGCCTTGCCTGTCCCAGTTGCCCCGCGGTGTTTAGTGAGAGGCAGATAAAACAAAGGGAAAACTTCAAACGGTAAGGCCCAAAAATAACAGCTAATGGAAGACGGCGGTGAAATGCCATGGTGATAATTATCCCGGCTGCCTCTCTCTCTTCTCTCTTCTCTCTTGGCTAGAGAGTCAGATCACACACACACACACACACACCCTCTGTGTGTGCGGAATACATTTATTTATAGGCAGAGCAGCTGAATGCTCCAGCCCCAGTGTCACTGCTCTCCAGAGAATGACTTCAAACGCAGCTATGTGCAACTGCATATGATGTGGTGTATTGCATATGTGCTGCACGATGTGTTGTTGTTGTGAATTTTAGCTTGTATCTTATGTATCTTTATGTCTGTTTGGAAAAAAGGAAACTAAAGTGGAATTGCCAATTGGCTATTTTTTCTTCCAATTTCCTTAAGGCTGCTTGGTATTGACCACTGACTGCATCACACTTTCTGTTTCTTCCACTGGAATGATATCTTCCCCTCTCAAATAAAAGATGAAAACAGATAAACACAACCTCATTTTTCTTTATGTTGCTGTTGATTCACAGCAACATTTCTTGACAAAGTGGGCG
Organism: Ammodytes marinus; assembly: GCF_949987685.1. NCBI lineage: Eukaryota > Metazoa > Chordata > Actinopteri > Uranoscopiformes > Ammodytidae > Ammodytes > Ammodytes marinus. The sequence continues at coordinate 6,536,539 of NC_137211.1, read as the reverse complement.
CACAGCTTTGCCAGCAGCAATGTGTTTTAATCTTTGTTTACATACTTTTTTGGAGCTTATTACACTGCTACAATCAAGTGCTTTTGACATATTCCCTATAGGCTATCATATCTCATCTTCACCAAAGATCCAATTGCGAATGCGATAAGGAAGCTGCAATAAGAAATGCTTCCATGTTTCTTAATACCAATCCTAAAGCATTAAACATCAACCCATTGTGTCATCATCATATATGTATTTGGCTGTGCCCAAATCTCACAAACATTTTACCTATTGACATTACAGACATACTGGCTATTTTGATCCATGTTAAAATGACTGGGTATTTATATCATATAAAGCGTTTGTTTTGTCATGTGCTCCATCCCCTTGTACAGCTGCTGGTGAGGGTCAGCCATGTTCCAGACCTTTCTGCGGGCATCACCTGTTCCTTTGGCAACCTGACGGAGGTGGAGGGTCAGGTCAATGACAACCAGATACTGTGTGTGTCTCCTGCCGCCAAGGACGTGCCTGTCATCCCCACTGACCAAGGTAAACACACACGCACTGGCTCACTTCAAGCAAACACTGACAAATGGTTTGTTGCTATGTAACCCATATGACACTGTTCTGAAAATGGTGATAATTCGAGAACGTTTACAATGAGCTAACTGTTCATCTGCACTCTGAAATACCTTTACCGATTCAACACTGAAAAGTTCAAGTTGCCACCATCAGACAGATTAAGCTCCCACTGATCCAGGATCAGTTATCGGGCTGTGGAGTGTGCTACACACAAGGACAGGCCCTATTAGGAGCTGACAGAGGATCAGACTGTGGTCCCCCTGGCCTGTGGCTGAGCTGCACCGCACCACATTACTGCCCTCAGATAGGGCTAATTTGCTGTTTTATGGTCGATACAGGGAAGTTGATGTGGTTTGATGGTTAGTGTCTTTGCATAGCCAAAGAACGGGGAGCCGGACACCTGATGAATTCACAAAGATCAAACATTTAGTAAGTGACAATTGTATTTCAGCACCTGTCAAAATGTGCAATAAGCCATTTTTACATCATCTAAAAAAATGTAGAGTAGAAGATTTTATAGTAACCTAAGAGAACTTCTAGGTCCATGAATAAAGATATGCTAATCAGCTCGCATATACTATTCATAGAAATCTCCTGACCTTTGAAGCGTTCCTCCAGGATGTTTCCTGTAAATATGCCACAGCAAATCTGACATTTATTCTTATTTGCTAACACACACATCTATACGTATGTGTATCATTATGAATACTAACACCTGTTCTTTGACAATAAAGACCTGTTGTTTGTGAGCCAAGGTGTCTTGCGGGGTGACACAACCAAACACCCTGAATAATATATTATGTGCAAGGCGAGTGTGTGTGTGTGTGTGTGTGTGTGTGTGTGTGTGTGTGTGTGTGTGTGTGTGTGTGTGTGTGTGTGTGTGTGTGTGTGTGTGTGTGTGTGTGTGTGTGTGTGTGTGTGTGTGTGTGTGTGTGTGTGTGTGTGAAAATCACTGTGTGTTTTGGGGGGTTTGGTAATCCTCCTCCCTGTGAGTAAATGACAGCACTGTTTGCCCAGAGCTCCCATGGGGAGTGGTGCATCAGCCTCTAATATGAATGTTCTCCCCTAGGTAAATGTCAGCCGATCTCCCCCGTAAGCCTTTCCACGATCCATCCGTCTACCTATCCATCCATCTTAGCACTCCTCTCTCTCTCTGTCCCCCTCCCTCCTATATTTTGATCATCTCTCTATCTTTCCCAGCTGCCTATACCTCTATTTTTCCTCCCCACTCTCTTCCCCCGAGGCCACTTCCTCCTGACCTCCCCACTATCATCCTCCATCTCCTGTCCCCTTGGCCAGCCTCTCTATCTGTTGCACATCAACATCAATCGTGCACTGCAGTGGCAATGACCTGAGGAGAGAGAGGAGAGGAGATAAATAAAGTTAAAGGTTGAGAAGTGGAAAATAGAGAAGAGAGGAGAAATGAAAGTTGAAGTCAGCGATTCTGGAGAATTGTTGTTGTCCAAATCAGTTTTTGTGAAATTCAGTTAAGATCTACTCATGATCCGATACCTGTCCGTACTGTCTGTGTCTGTGTCTGTGTCTGGGTCTGGGTCTGTGTGTGTGTGTGTGTGTGTGTGTGTGTGTGTGTGTGTGTGCTGATAAAGAATCCACTGTAAATACACAGATTAGGCTCTGTAAACTGGTGTGTAAACAAAGGGTATGTAAACAAAGGGGCCCACCTTAGCTATAGCAACATGCCCGTTTACAGTCTAGTCTGTGTATTTAACACTGTATTGTTTTTCTTGCGCACACACAGCACCCGATAGTGAGGATATATTCACTGATTTTGACAAAGTGATTTTGACAACAAGCAATTCACCAGGATTCCTGACCCCACCTTTAAAACAACAGCTGAGGAGAGAAAGCAGAGGTCAGGATCAAACTATACTGATCACAGGACTGATTTTGACCTTGAAAATAAATAAAAAATAAATAAAATCCTACTGGAGGTTTAGTGTGGACAGGAACTCTGCACCACTTTGTTTGCCAGACTCATTGAGATAATTCTGCGAGTGGTATTAAAGCCTGATTCCCAACAGGTGCTGCAGTGAAGAGAGAATGGTCCACGGAGGGGTAGTTCAAGCCTCCTACACACTGAATGTCATCTGAAATTCAAGGCTGATCCACACAAACACATATTCAAACGCACACAGTTATGGAGTCGGATAGGATTCTCGTAGGGGGGAGATAAGAAGCTGTTTTTTTTTACAGAAACACAGCCAGAATCAGATTACATGGCTCTTTATGTGATTCAAATTTGTAATTGTATGTACAGTACATACAGTATATTTTACCAACCCATGCTTTCTTTTATTTTTTTGGCTTCCATAGTCTTTATACAGTTATATGCAGTATACGCTACCTCTCTAGATATCATGTACACTTCAATGCCAAAATCATCAGCTCATAAAAATTAGCATAAAATTGAATGATACATCTGCTAATCACAACTACGCAAGATTATATACATAGAAGGGAATACGTAAGGCATGATGCATACTGTATGCATCATGCCTTACGATATCCGTAGCAACTGGTTTGTTACCCATAGCACCGGTGGATTATCCTTAACAGCGGTCAGTTATCGAGAAATATCACACCATGATGTCATGATTGACCAATCAGAACACAGCATTCATGAGCACTGTGTAATCATCTGTAATAATGCACAATCAATGCAGTTAATGTTAATCTCTTTGTATCCTCTCTTTCAGACTGGTCAGGCGTTGAGTTGAGGCTCAACTCTAAGGAGACTGGTCAGATGCTCATCAGCACAGAGGTCAAGTTCTACAACTGCAGTGTCCACCAGCTGTGAGTACTATCCCTTTAAGAGCCCATTCATTCACATAAACAGTGCTGCTGCCCCAAAAAAACCACTGGATCAATGCTTTGGGAATGAGTTACAATTCATCCCCCAACTTTAGCCTGACCCTGTCGCCCTAAAAATATCTCCTGTAGAAAAAAAGACTTATGTAATGTGACCGCTGGCTGATGCTCCCCTAGCACTATTTAAAGGGGAAGTTTTTAGGTGCTGTTTTGCAATGGACGCCTTCTTCTCAGACACGCTTGCGCTACAAAACAAGCAGCTTTCTGTGGGGATTTCACGCCCCATTTTCACGCCATGTCCGTCCCTGATTGAGTGATTTTTGAATTGAATCCCTGGAATGGAGATCTCGGGCGCCCGGCAGTGCCTCTTGTCATTGATTTCTTCATTCAACGGTAGCATTTTTTTTTTTTGCTACATTCAAAAAAAGGCCTTGCTGACTTGGGAGTATCACTGAACGGGAGAGCAGGAGACTATAGCATATCAAAGCAGTGACGTTAGTGGGGGATGCAGAAATCCTAGCGTGTCAAATTATCCTTTCACTATCCCCTCGACATGAAAACAAAATGTTGTCGACGCCGTCTCCTCTGCCAGATAAAAGCAGGCAATGTTGTTATTCTGCCTCTCTCTCTCTCTCTCTCTCTCTCTTTCTCTCATTCTCAAACACACACACACACACACACACTGCCCTATAGCTTCATATGGCTGTCTTCCATCTACAAACTCTGTCAGGGCAGCACGGAAAGCAATTACCAGCTCTCCCATCAGCTCTATTAATCGGTGACGACAAACCAACTCGCTCGCACACAACCCCCCCACACACACAACCCCACACAGACACACACACAGACACACACACACACACACTCACACACACACACACTCAGTCACACAAAGCAAGATGCATGCACTTGAAAAGGGCATACGCTCTCAAATCGAAAGCTCCGATGCCAACTCCTGTTCTTTTCTGTCTTTGTCTCCCTTACAAACACACATACTGTAAACTCTATTTGCGAGAAGTGCAGCCACCATTCTTCTGAATTAGTGCGCCTGCCAGAGATCCCTCGCATACCTTCGCACGGATAAATATTTGACAATAATCAAGTATGCATAACTCAACCTTATTTCAGAAAAGAGGAAGAGAGCCAAGGACGACTATAATACACCCACCAAACAACTGTTCATGAATACACAGTGTACTAAATGCCAGTACAATCAATTAAAAGTATATAGTGTATTTGCTATGGCAACATACCGAGAGTATCAAGCATTGTGTTCCTGCCCATCCTTTTTAATCGCTCCTCAATTCATCCATGTACATAGACAGTGCTCTTTGGAAGTAGGTGTATATGAGGTCATTTTCTAGTAATAAGTTGTCAACTCAAGTCAATGTTATTTCTATAGCTCAATATAGCAATTTCACAATTTGCCTCGACAATTGCTATTCACAGTTTGCCTCAACCATAGTACTTAGATGAAACCCGTAGTAATATCGCAGGACTTTGACTCGCAATGGTATATTCTTTGCAATATGGTATTTGATTGAATTTAGTTAGGGATCGAAAGACTTCCTAACCCCCCCCACTGGCAAAACAGCATGTACCCCTGTCGTGACATATACACACAAACACACACTTACGTATTGTACATGCGAAAAATGCTCCCACTCAAACACACAGAGGCACACACACACACACACCTAACAGCTGGTAATTACAGCGCCACTCCAACAATGCAGGCCTAATGGTAATTGCAGGATCAAGCTGCGCCAATGTCTTATTTGTCCTCATTACTCAACGTTTCCTCTCCACTCTTCTCACTCGCTGTCTCTCTCTCGTTCTCCATCTGACTCTGGTTACCAGGGCTAATGTGCAGCCCTACCATACCGTTCGTTACACGCGGTATTAATATATTGCAGTAGAAAATAGTATGCAGGGGAGAAAGTTGGCCCAGGAGCCATTAGGTACTGTGCCAACCGCAAGGGCACAACAACAGCAGGTGCCCACTTGGGATCTGAACTCATTTCCTCTGTGGCACTTCCCCCCCCCCCCCCCCACTTTGGCGAACTCGCTGCCTCTCCTTGACTGTGCTGCTGCTTATTTCCTGACACTCTCTCTCTCTCTCCCTCTGTGTGTGTGTGTGTGTGTGTGTGTGTGTGTGTGTGTGTGTGTGTGTGTGTGTGTGTGTGTGTGTGTGTGTGTGTGTGTGTCCGTGCAGGTGTCTCTCGTGTGTGAACAGTGCCTTCCGCTGCCACTGGTGCAAGTACCGCAACTTGTGTACCCATGACCCCTCCAGCTGTTCCTTCCAAGAGGGACGAGTCAACGCCTCTGAGGTCGGTTGGAACACACACACACAGACACGCATGCACACACACAGACACGCATGCAGTCGTTATACAGTATGAAGGAGCTTGCAAGCGTAAAATTATTTCCTATCTTGTCCTCTTTTCTCTCTCTCTCTCTCCCTCTCTCTCTCACTTTCTCTCTCTCTCCTGCACATTCCCCCTCTCCGTTTCCGTCTGCCTGCATCCTGTGCTGTGTTCCAGCTCTGTGTCGGCCTGGGGGCATGTCTTCACAAAGACAGCCATCTAAGCTCTTCTATTTCCGAAAATTGGCGTTTCTCACTCAGGGCTCTTGTTCTCTCGCAAAGTGGCAAATTAACACTCTATTATCTCGCGGAGTTATTGAGCTTAGCGTTGTCTTAACAATGACACGGGATCACTCTCTCAGTGACCCAGTCAATATGGTGCAGTAGACACAAACCACTTTATACGTATACTGTTGTGTGTGTAGGTTTACATTTGTCTCTGGCTATACAAACAATCAGCTATTTTCAGTGGCGGCTCCTGACAATAATCTCAGGGGGGGCAATTGTTGCCATGATGGGAAATATGACCCAAAATTAACCTAAATCAGATAGCATATGACAATGTCATATTGCATTTAACTGTTTGTTTTTCCTGTTCATCTGG
>NC_137211.1:6495177-6525177 GCF_949987685.1 Ammodytes marinus | reverse complement strand
GACAGTGGAGTGAGTGAATAAGCAGCGGAAACCTTGTGGAGTGCCTTGCATAAAGACACAATATAAATCCAGCCATTTATTCTATAGCACTTAAGAGTAGTAAACCCATATAACATGGTCGTGGCATGCTCAAGTTTTACAACAGTTGAAAAACAGTAATATTATATACAGCAGAATTCTTTGGAAATGGGAAGGACTTTTGACAATGAGATGTCATTGAGAGTCATGGCATGAGAAGCAGCTATGCTTTGAATACATACGGTGTCTTCACGTCTCATATTTGTGTTTGCGAGATAGCATTTTGTTTGTTTTTTTGAGAAAAAGGAAATATTCTCTATACACTTCTGCCTTCTCTCTGTGGAATATACAGTATGCACAGATGCTGGTAGATTTGAATGTTATTTGTCTTCTCGAAAAAAGTTTTTCCTGCCATTTTGAAGGTAACTCATGTCACCAAAACATATGATATAAGAACAACCACTTGTCTCTCTAACAGTTCCAGTTAGTTAGGTCAGGTTATTTGATTACCACACGAGGGTACATATATTGTGCAAGTTGTTGCTAATGTCTTGCTATTCATTAAGACAACAAGGAGATGTGCTATGTGTGTGTGTGTGTGTTTGTGTGTGTGTGTGTGTGTGTGTGTGTGTGTGTGTGTGTGTGTGTGTGTGTGTGTGTCTGGATGTCTTCCAACTCAGCAACATCAGGGTCACGACCTGGAAGGGGCTTATTTGTTTTCCCATAAGTAACTGTGTAGGCCTTAGCTCTGGCCCCCGTCTTCATCCCTGCCCGCCCGCTGCAGGTTTAGCTGTCACGGGGGAGTCAGTGTGCAGGAGGACACATTATTTAATTAGGCTTGGTAACGCATCAGTGCACCATGGTTAACCCAGGCAGAACCCCTTTACACCTTCGCATTGATTCATTTTGTCTTTCTTGTCCCTTCCTCCACACCACATACTATGCTCACATCTTAACTCCAGCCAATTAAAAAGTGAAGTTAACGACTTGGTTAATTGATTTGCTACACTGTATGTAGATAAGGGCGAAAACCAGAGAGGCAGAATGGCGAAAAAGAGGGCCATCCCTATACTTTCTTTTTTACATTCTTCCTCCCCCATTTATTTCTGTCTGTCTTCTTCCCACCCTGTGTGTGTGTGTGTGTGTGTGTGTGTGTGTGTGTGTGTGTGTGTGTGTGTGTGTGTGTGTGTGTGTGTGTGTGTGTGTGTGTGTGTGTGTGTGTGTGTGTGTGTGTTTGTGTGCCGATGTGTATCACTATCTCTGACTCATCTCGGGGAATTAAATTATGATCTGGAGTAACTCCATTATGCTTTCAGTTTGTCATTTAATGGCACACGCTCATTCCAATCCAGCGGGACATAGCTCATTTCGCCCTCTCTGTTTTTTATTAGTGTTATGATCACAGCGTGCGATTACCAAGGCCACCGCTCGCCCAGGCTTTTCATCTGTCACTCTGCGAGCATTAGGGCCAAATAAGTAGGACGTTTGCCGACTTTCAGCGGAAAAAGCCTTCAACTTTAATGCTATTCTGAGTTAGGGGTTGGTTTCTGTTTTTTCCATTGGGGATAGAGAAATGCCTAATTTTAGTAACGCACACAATTAGTAAAATGGTCATTTTCGGCCAATTTTTATCAGCAAACCAAAAGAACATAATGAACAATATAAAAGAAGAAAAACTAGTAACTACAACAACACTGTCTACACTGGCTACATGAGGTAGACTTTCGGTGATCCGCATGGATTTTAAACCTTTTGCTGTACATGCAGGTTTTTCTTAGCAATAGAATCAACAACTGAAAAATTTCATGGGCGCTTCTTGAGCTCCTGTGCCAGAGTCAGGGGGCGAGACCAGTTTAAAAAACGCTGCCATACTGGGAAATACAGAGAGAGTTTTGTGGAGCTGATTGGCTTTTAGTGCAGTGTACCTTGAATTATTATCCATCCTGTCTTTCCAATGGTGGTGTATCGATCATAATAACTCTTTGCACCTTGCGTTAACCTCAGGTCACCTTCAGAGATTTCCCCGACAAGCTACAACAAGAGCATCAGGTTTATATGTCAGCTTGTCAGAATCACGGTAAAAAGACTCACAGCCATTGCTCATGGTCAACGACTGCCAGGCAGAAATCCATTATATTTGAAGGGAAAAAGATACACCAATTTGTCCACGCTATAGCAGCTGCAAGGCCTTTATAGTCTAAGCTAGAGATGCATGGCCTGAAAGGAAAAGACAAAATGTACTGGTGAAGATGTCTCTTAACTGCTTGAAGCCAAAGATTGCTATACAATAAGATGAAGTTGCAGGGGAGCTTGCCAAAAAAATGTATTCTCAAACAAATATACAAAATGAATTATAAATAAATAAGTCCTTGGTATAGAGTTTAGCAGGGTGAATCTTTCCTTTTAAGATGGATGATATTTTTTTTACAGAAGTGTGAATGAGAGCAAGGAGGTTCTTAGTGGGGTGAAGTGAGGGCAACAGAGAGAGAACAAAGGACTAGTCAGAGGAATTGAACCGTGAAAATGTAGGTAGAACGATGGGGGGTAAATGGAAATTGAGCCCCTCCCCTCCCCCTCTCCCTCCATGGCCTGTCTGAACACAGGTCTTTATAGCTGTAGGTGGCAAAACCAACTCGGCTTTAATTCAAACAATTCTCGTGAGCACGTACACTTCAGACACACAGCGCCGACACGCCAGTATGTCTCTCCCCTTCATTACCGGTGCAGTCGACATTCGCCCCCCCTCCCCCCCCCCCCCCCCCCCTTCATCTCTCAGTGATTACAGTTTCTTTAAGAAGCAGCTAGACATCCCCCTTGTGGGCTGCATTTATTAATACATTTTCGTTTTGATTGTATACATACTAGCACATTAGTAGATGTGCCTACCACGAGATAGGCCTTCTGAATAATTAATGTTTCTATTAAGTGCCACGGTGCCTCCCACCATGGGCCATTAATATTGAAGAGATGTAAGCCTCCGCTAACAGCGCCGGGGAACGACATCAAATGAAGCTGGGAGTTGGGATGGGTGTTTGAAAGGCATCTCCTCAATAGGCTTAGGCCGTGGCTTCTTCTTCTTTGTGAGTTTATTGTGTAGCAAAAGAGGCTTTCCCTGACTCCCAGTGACAGCGTATATAAACATCTAGCTGTTGCCTTGGGATGGGAAGGAATAAAAAAAAAAAAAACAGGATTCCCCTCTTTCTTTTTTTCTTTCCCTCGCTCAGACAGTGTATGCGAGGCAGGCTTATTGTTGATATTTTGAACACCGCGGGGATGGTGGGACTGTCAGTCAGTATTACAGCATAACTGAGCTCCCTGTCAATGCAGTAACCCCGGAGAGAGCAGCCGTACTGTATGCACACACGCTTCCCTCCATTAAAGCAGCAAATAGATGGAAGAACATGATGTTATAATGTGAAGGAAGTCTTTTGTCAGGCTTTGTGTGCAGTGTGATGCCATCGTATAGCCCCTCACAGCTACACTTTTCAATCCATTAAAGCTACACTGCGCAACTTTTTTTCATGCAAATGAACGGCGGTTACATTCAAGCCATCACCAAACGAGTTAACACAAAGTTGTTGATTAAGCCTATCAGCTTCCTCATGGGGCCGACATAAGTTACTCACTATCGCTTTAAAGTGGCCCGTTTCAAACACACAGCATCAGTATAGTCACTGAGGAAAAACCCAGCAACCGTAAAAATACACCTCTTATCCCCTAATTTTCTTGTTTTCTCCTTTTTTTTTACAAGCTAAAATCTCCTTTTCATCCCGAGCCATATCTCTTGGCTGACTACGAGACATTTAAGACCCCATAAAGTATTTAGGATGTAGTTTGTTAGGGGGGGGGGGGAGAGAAGTGATCACTGGGGTTTTTATCAAGGCCATTAAATGCTACTCACAATTAAATGTGACACGCTCAAATTAGTCTGAGCAGAGTCCAAAGACAAAGAAGATTAGCTGCAAGCTCCCTAAATTCTATCAAAGGGCTATTTCATTTCAAAGCAAAAAAAGATCCAGCTATGGCAAGAATGGAAATCCATCCACTGTCATGTAGTTTAGTGAGTACATTTTTTACAGCTATAAGGAAAGAAAATACTGTTGTAATACATGGTGGGTACAGTGACGGTTGATAATAGAGAGTGTACAGTAAAATCTGGTGTTGTTGATTAGTTGTGAATTGTCTTGGAGAATGCCAGTCAGCTCCATCACATACTGTTAGTTGCAAGTGGCATGCCAGGCTTTACATAGCCCGAAGGCGGCTGCATTTGCCGCTCTGTTTTATGGATTGAATTTTTTTTTTGTCACGGCTGCATCATCAGCACAACTTTCCCCACCATTACTTCAGCCCAATGAGTCAACACTGCACTGACAGAATATCCCCGGGCCCTTCGTTCACATTGACGGCCATTTTTCTCTATCGCTGTCTCCGTTTGTTTTTCATTTGCTGATAACTCGCAAGATTATCTTCCTTTAAAAGAGAGAGAGACCCCTTTTTTCTCTTTACTGGAAATTCCTATCTAGTGGATTAGAATGCCTGTCTCTTCTCAATTCAGGTCATCTCACCCCACTTCTCTTTTAGTCTTTCTTTTGGTTCTTGCTTAAATCCTGCAGAATGTCTAAGGAAATGGTGGCAGTGGTGGTGGTGGTAAGTGGCCAATGCTCTGATCCCTTCCAAGCTGCTGGAGAAATAGATTATGCTACAGAAAAAAAGGCACAAGATTTGGGAAAGCGCAAGAGAGTGCCATGATGTGCAAGCTGACTGGCTGTTTGTTGGGAATTACCCTTCTCTATTGACAGTGTGACAATGCCAGGCGGGCGGCAGTGCTGCTCTTAAAAGGATTACACTGGGAGCATGGCATGGCAGCACTGGGTGGGAGCAGGAGGGGAGGGGGGGGGGGTGGCGTCATGGGTGTTCGTGCATGTCCAATGTAGCTTCCTTTTACCCCTTCCTTTTGCCCTTCTGAAAGACTGTGTATGTTGAGACAAGCTGGTGCTCCGAGGAGGAGGATATGTCACCTAGCCCGGGGGAGATAAGATGATGAAAGACAGAAAAGCAAAGAGATGCAAAAATAAAAATTGCAGTGATGTATAATTACAAACTGTGCCTTCTACAGATGATCTATAGTATGTGACTGCAGTGGGTTAACTCTGGTTCTTCCAAGGTCATCTGGACCAAGATCTAGTTTAAAGCAGTGGTGAAGGAAGTGCACTTAACGTTAGTGAAAATAAACAGTATTCTATCAAAAGTCAATGTACAGCATTAACCGTTCTACTTGAGAAAAAGTAAGTACTTGGTTTTACTTCAATCATAAAAGTAAAAATGTAGGCTACGTGCCAAATGTAATCTGTAATGCAACAGTTTACAGTATAATTAAGTATGGCTAATGTAGACACACACACAATACAGACTAGTACATGCTGTGCCATCTTACTTAGGGATGTTTGTACTAGTCCTACAGGCATGTCAGATGGTGTCTCGGTGATGGCTTCACCCGTGTCCATTTTAGATGTTTTTATACACAACTTACTGCAGAAAATGTAGTGGAGTAGAAAGAATATACAGTATATTTGCTGTAAAACATATTGTAGTAAAAGTCAAAAGTATCATGAACTTATTCTACTTAAGTAAAGTACATATGCAAAGTGTACTTAAGTACAGTTACATTCCACCACATGCAATCAAACCATTCTCATGTACTGTATAAGGAGGGTCCTTTTATAGATTAAGTTCTGTTGTTTGTGTAAGAAATACAGAGACATAGACAAAGAGCAGCACTTCCCCTCACAGCCTCCCAGCCCGGCAGACATCGGTGGCGTGAGTGAGTGAGTGAGTGAGTGAGTGAGTGAGTGAGTGAGTGAGTGAGTGAGTGAGTGAGTGAGTGAGCCAGCCCCTTTGAAGTGAGTGGTGTGTTTTTTTAGTTTTTTTTTCTGTGATCCGCTGATGAACCGCAGCTCTAGCTATGTGCCAATGGGGGGGAGCTCAGTCGAATGGGTTTCATGCATGGATTAGAGACTGTCTTTTTCTTTTTCCCTCTTCCTATGCTCGGTCCACCGTGGGAAGAGGAGATCCATTTCAGCCTCCAGGGGTGGAAGCAGGAGGTCTGGGCAAAAGCTTTTAGCGAGGCCCATCTGTGTGATATGCCACGGCTGTCCATGTCACCGTGCCCACACTCACCTGTCATCCGTCACGGCTGATAGGACCGAACGCGAGTGGCATTCGCATTTTCCCCCCTCCTCCGTCCGTCCGTCGCTGCTGCTGCTCATCCCATTTTCTCTCTGCTCTCCTTTCTTTTCAGTCTCTCTTTCTCTTTCTAATGCACTTTCCATCTTTTCTCTCCATCTTTGCATCTCTCTCTTGCTCTGTTTCTCTCTCTATCTCTCTCTCTCTGTTTCTGTAGTATCTTCAACTTTTTGAGTTTTTTTTAAGTACATTTGTCTGAATTTTTCTGATTATGACAGAACTTGTGTTAATTGAAAATAAAACTTGGAAATAAAGGTCTATTTTAAAACTCAAAAAATTATCTCTCTCTCCCTCCTCTCTCTCTTTCTTTTTCTCTCTCTCTCGTAGTCTCCTCCTAACCCCGTCTCTATCCCTCCCTCCCTCCCTCCCCTCTCTCTCTCTTGTTCTCTCCCAGGCCCCCTTGCATTGCTTATGTAACCATCACTAAGTCTATTCGAATAGCTGCTGCCATCGCCTGACATGGATATATTTAGCCATTATGTTTGGCCCCCCCCCCCCCTTACCCTACCCCACCCCGTCTAAACCATGCATGCCAAAGCAGTGCTAAAAGATTCATGTATTCGGGCCCCCTCCGGCAGTGCAGTGACACACTTACTTTACATCCAGAGCAATTAATGTCCACTGAATCTAGATTACAATGCCGGTGTCCCACAGGGAAGCCGCAATACCCCAGTGGATGTCCGGGACTGGGGTGGGTATGGGGAGGGGACGGAGGGTGTAAACTAAAGCACCACTTGAAGGGTCGCCGTCACGTGGCGCTTTGCGGCTCAGTAAGCGGACACAACTGACTCTTGTGTTTTTTTCCCCCCTCTCTTCTTGCTTGCATGGCTCGTAATAGCATATTGATTGTTTATATAGCACTAGCAGCTCCAAACAGCAAAGTGACAGTCATCTCCTCCCCACTGCCCTCCTCTTCCTTAAGTCTACTCTGATCCATTTTACTTCCCCCGGCCGCTGAATGGTATTGTCTACTCTCTCTCTTGGTCTTTCTTTATCTTCTATCACTCCGGATTCTGTTTTCCTCCTCCTCCTCCTCCTCCTCCTCCTCCTCCTCCTCCTCCTCCTCCTCCTGCGCTTCTCCTCCCTTGTTCAAAGGGCTGGATCACGGCCAGGTCGGAGCCTCTGCGGCACAGAGAAGGCGGCGTGCCACCCTGTGCCAAGGTCATGCTGGGCAGCCATATTGTATTTTACGAGAAGGTGGTCTGCACAAAGGCATTAATATGGCCCCTCGTTAGATTGATCATCCGTGGCAAATGCAGTGGATTCTATAGTAGGCGCCTATCCTGAATGTAAATGACCTACCAAATGTTTTCTTTACTTTTGAAGTCTTTTAGTTTTTAAGTTAATTACCATTGCATAGTTTATAGGATGGAATGGAATAAGGAAAATAAGTTGAAAGATATTGTCTGCGTAGAGTGTGAATGTGTGTGTCTGGATGTGATGCCAGATTTAGACAACAAGAGCGCAACACACAAAGCATTAGCTTGTGTCGTGATCAGAGCGCGCTCTCGGCACAATGTGACTCATGGCATGTTCTGACATTCTGCGGATGCGGGGCGGAGGAGTGCTCTTAATTGCTTTTACAGCCACCTGGACCGTAAGAGCACATTCACCCTCGAGCGTCCATGGAAAAAAACCTGTGCCCATTTGTGATTTGAAAAAAAAAACAGAGAAAAGATAATCTTCTTTTGATGTCAGTCCAAAAGCAAAAAGCATTAGCGTGTCCAAGTTATTTTTTTTATTCACTTTTGCTTTGCTATGCCCTGTAGGTGACTCCAGTGGCTGGACCCCCGGAGGGAGGAACGCGGGTGACCATCCACGGCACCAACCTGGGCCTGGCCTTCTCCGACATGGTGGGCAACGTGCAGGTGGCGGGCGTGAGGTGTACCCCTGTGGAGGATGGATACATCATCGCTGAACAGTAAGTTGAACTAATAGGAAGACAATCGTTATAAATTAATATGCTGATTGAACCCATACATAGAACATTTATTTTTATTTTATAAATACTTAAAAATGCTGCCACGCTCACAATGCAGCATTGAACATTTCAATATTATTAACTACCCCAATTTGTAAACAACACTATCTGCTTACCAAATCTCCTCTTATGAAATTAAATACAGAGCTGTATGATAATAAGCATGCATTAAATCAGTAATAAACACTCTTAACGCTGTGTATCTAGACTAGGTGTTTTTGATTATGTAGGGGGGGGGGGGGTGGAACAGCTAACACAGTCTGATCAATATATGCAGACGGTGACAAAAAGCTGCTTTTTCAACCATATCTGCCCTAATGAAGGCTGGAGCGGTTCCAGACAGTCTGGCCCCTGACATGGCTGCTTCTCCCCCCTGCAGCACTCTCTCTCTCTCTCCCTCCCTCTCTCTCTGTCTCTCTCTCTCCCTCTCTCTCTCCCTCTCTCTCTCCCTCTCTCTCTCTCTCTCTCTCTCTCTCTCTCTCTCCGTAACTCAATCTAGTCAGCAACAATCCCACAAGCAGCTGTGTGTGTTTACTCGTGTTTACCTCCCTAATTGTCCCATGCTGTGCATACATCACGGTAAAGCCTGTCCCGTTCACCCTGAACTAATGAAACGTTGCCCATGCTTCCACTCTACAACTTGCCCCGTCTCCCCCCCCCCCCCCCCCCCTTTGGCTAGGCATGCAGACGTGTGTAGAGTAAGAAACCCAATATGGCCTTATGGTTAGTTTAACCTCCCCCAGGTGAAGGCACAGGGGGAAAGCCACAATGTAAACACATGCTGTTAAGATGCTTTAACATCAATATGTATTCATGTATTTGGATTAGGATTAAGGTGGATTTCCTGCCCGAGGAAATGCAGTTCTTTATGAAAAAATAAATCGAATCCTATAAAAGTTTTGTAGGATGCTATAGAGCTAGCGCAAAATCGCTCATCATGCAGCTACTATAGGTTAAATAATTACACCATGGAAAATCAATACATTCATAGGAAGGATTAAAGAAAACTCATTACTCTGTAGCATAGAAATATATAGTAATATTTTGAGAGTTTTTTAGGATGACAAATGCTCAGAAATAGTCAGTCTATTCCTTAGATAATGGGAAAGTATTCTCCTTTCAATGACCTAGAGACAGTTAGAGAATAAGGAAAAGTTTAAGATGTATAGCCGCACACAAGACACACGCTGCACACTCAGTAACACACACACACACACACACACACACACACACACACACACACGCACACACGCGCAGGCTATCACTGTCATAGTTCTCAAAGGAGCCTTTAACCCTAATTCTTTCCTTGGCCTACTTCTGCCCTCAGAAAGAGAGCAGCTCATCGCCGCACCACTGCTGTAACTCACATACTCTCAGTGATATGGAGCTGTTACATATGTCACACACATATACTCACACATACATGCCCTACTTGCACTTTAGCTACTAACTCACTGATTGTTTTGATCATTAAATCCTCCACTTTTGTCGTAATATGCAAAATGTAAATGCTCAATAATAGCGTGGATGACAGACAAGCACGTATGTGGTTTCCTAGCCCTTTACTGGAAAGTTGTAATTAAAATTTGCTATGTGCCTCTTGGCTGTAGGGGACAATTTGTCAGCAGCACACTGATCTGACAGCACTTTTAATCCAATCGGGGACAAGCTAGGGAATTTCATTTCTATGGCATATAGGAAAAAATAGATTGAGCGAAATTAAAGGCAACGAACCTATGACCCCTTTAGTCTAACTTTCCAATGAGTTTTTCAGAGCCTTTGGTGTCATATCGGCTTTACGTTCATTGTATGCAAACTGTATTTGCTGTTTGTTGTTTGTTTTTGAGTCATAATTCAATGATAGACTGTGCTAGATCGGACAAAAATAATAAAAGGCATAAATATTTATGGTTCTTTTATGTTACTACTTCAGAGGAGTGTGTGAAAGCCACTCCTACTTTGAAGACACAGAATCTTGATTTAAGTGTTTTCCAGCACTCAGAATGTACATTTTGCTGTGGGCTAATACCGCTCTGCAGCATTTTTGTGCTGGCCAGATTGAGTCCCTCATTGGTAAAGAATTTAGTTTAAAAGTAAGTAGCCTTCCTCAGGTTTGACGGAGGGAGCAGGCCTCTGGATGGAGACAGAAAATATACAGTTGAATGTTGAATTTTGAAAAGCAACATAAAACATATTTCTTTTTATACAGAATAGCTTCCCAAAGGACCTGTGCCCGGTTGCATAAACAACCATATGTTTTAAACTTAAGTGTGTCCCTAAAACCTACTAAAATAAGGTTACCAAGGACATTCCAGCAACGATTAAGGGAATACTTAAGTAGCTATGGGTAACAATTTCAGAACCTAAGGTTTTCCCCTTAATTTACCATAAGGAAATCCTGATTTTTCCTTAGGCATCCTTAATTGAAAATGTAATGGCAACCTTAGCCTAAGTGGTTTCATACAAGCGGGCAAAGTACAGTAGGCATTCTTGTATTGTAGACTGAAGTGAGTCTGTGTTTCTCTAAAGGCCGAGTGAGTAGAAAAATATCAGTTTCCGCCAGTGAGTAAATCCTCCTTTAGCCACTCTCCTCCACATAGTTAATCCCAACAAAGCTACCACACTCATTTGTTGTAATTCAGATGATCAGCGCTGGAGAAACAATACGTCTGGTCTGCTTCGCTACTGCCTTGCCCCCTGCCATCTGCCTTCACCACATGCACTCTATGTCTCTCTCTCTCTCTACCACTCTCTCTCTCTCTCTCTCTCTCTCTCTCTCTCTCTCTCTCTCTCTCTCTGCTTCTACCTCTCTCTCCCTCCACACTGTGATTGCCTCTCATACTTTATTTCTCCCTGGCACGGGCGATCAATGGGCGTCCTGGGTTTTATTATGTCATTTGATCTAGTCACCTGCAACGCTATGTGACACCTGATCGCATGGTATGATAAAGCTGTATTGATCCTACTGCGTGATTTACATTAGGCCGGGACTGGCACAGAACCAGAGCTGCGGGGGGAGGGGGCTTGGTCATTGGTGGGAAATGTACATTGCTCGCGTATGGTGTGTTGGAAGTGCCAAGGGAGGAGTAGCAGTGGTCTCATTAAAAGACTGTCTTCTACGGGGGTCCGCATCGATGTGTGGATGTGTCCCGTGATGAAATGAGTGAGACAAACAGAAGGAAGATTGCATTTTAGAGTGTGAAATCGATATCGGAGTGCTGAAGTATGTTTGGATTACTTTCGACCAACTTCGCTCAAGAATTTCAAACATATAGACAACTTCTGAGCTTGACATTTTTTTTTTTTTAAGAAAGATTGATTTCTCATAAGTCAAGCTGTCTTGAAAGACCTGTGTTCAAAAAAATCCCCAGTCAGATTTCTCTCACAACAATAGTTCGATTCAGGGCCCAACTAGAGCAGAATGGGCTATTTTGGAAGGCGGGGCATAGTTAAAATAGGAGATTCAGTCAGAAATATAAAGGATTTTTTGGACACAATGGTGTTCCTAGTAGAGACCCAAATTACAATGCTGAACCTGGAAAATTAGCATAATATGTAACATTTATTAAAACGTATACTGTGATTTTCCTTAATCATTTTGTGTTCTTTCCAGGATTGTATGTGAGATGGACCCGGCTCCTGTTGACAGCAGTTCCGGTCCGGTCCAGCTGTGTGTTGGAGATTGCAGACCAGAACTGAGGGCTCGCTCCAATCATCTCTACTCCTTTGTGGTAAGACTGCATTATAGCTCTGTGTCCTCATATTATTAATTACTGAGTGTAGTATGACAAACCACACAATTGCATTAAAGTGATACAAAACACACAAGAAGTTCAATTACAAGCGATGTATACTTTTATTGCAAAGTAATTGTTTGTGCGCCACAGGGAAATAATGATGTGGTGTCTACCGATGGTGTAATTAAGCCGCGCTCTCTCTCTGTGTGTTGACTTGTTATTATGAAAATAACATTCTCGACAGATCACGTTTTTCTTTTTTCAAAGGGGCTGTTCGCTAATGATCTCTGCAGCTCTCTGGTTGTACATGCTGTTTTGCCTTTATTGAGACAGGGTCATGAGGATGAAATTAATTAAAAAAAAGAGTCATGTTCTATTAAGTTTTATCAAACCAGTGCATTCTGTGCAACTCACTGGCTGAACTGCATTCAATAAAGAATTGCTGCAATTGAGTGAAGAAATAATATTATACAATAATTAAGTCATCTTTTATATAGCCCAATATCTTGAATAGAACATTTGCCTCAGGGCGACTGAAATTAAGATTTGACCTACTGCCTACTTTTTTTGTATTTTTGTATTACTGACAGCTCTTGCAGTGTTAGGTTTTTTTTATGCAAGTTTGTAGGGTTTTCGTATGACGTAAGAAAATAAGGATATCAACATAGTAGATCAATTGGGTTGGCGGGTTCAAGAAAGAGATGGGGGAAGAAAGAAAGACCAACAACTATCCTAAAATGGAAAGTAGCACTCCACTTGGCAAGTTAATATTATCTACTCTACAGTTTTCCTGCGCACATTTTCTCTGTCATTTGCTGTCTGCCCGGCCTGCAGCTAACAGCTAATCTACTTCTTCATTTGCACTCTCTCGCACCTTCACAATTAGCACTCGCTCTACAATTAACGACAGCCCGTAATTACCATTTCTGTTTTCGAAAAATACCTGCTTTAGCCTGCACCCTGGAAGTCACGCTTTTGCTGACAGCTTTTAGTTTTTGTCAGGTTGATGCTTTTGGCTCAGTGGTAAATCTGCACCAGTGTTACAGCTGCTGCTCTGGGAAGAAGGAGAATTCCTAGATGAATACTTCAACAGAGGCTGGAGTTGACACCACTTGCAATTACCTTGTATTAAAGGTGGAGTCAGCCATTTTTGGAGAATGCTTGCTTTCAAAATCACTTTTTTGTCAAAATCGGTGAATATCTCCCCCACAATCCGCTACCTGTGAGTGAGTTGAGGAAGAAAAATCCAGTTTAAATAGACAGCCTGGACTCAGTCAACTGGTATGTAATCAAAGTGAATGTAAACAAAGGGGCTCACTGAAGCTAGTAACATGCCCGTTTGTGTATTAACACGGGAATTCTTTTTTCAGCACACAAGTACAGGTAGTGGATCATTAGGAGATAGTCACTGATTTTGACAAAATAGTGAATTTGACAACAAACATTCTCCACAACTGCTGACTACACCTTTAAAGGCCACTTAGAAGACAAAGAAGAAGAAAAATTCAGCCAGCAGTACTTGAGCACTTGGCAAAGGGGCAGCGTAAATGACAGTGTGCATTTAGTTGTTTTTAAAGTGTGTGTGTGCCCATGTACTGTATGTTGCTGCACGTGTGTTTCCCCATATGACGGGCTGTCTGCCTGGATATTTCTCCATCTGTCTGTGTGACGGCGAGGTTAGCTGCCTGCAGCTGTAAACACTGGTTATTTTCAGACTGTCTTTTAAAGAGCTTCTCTCAGTCTCAGCCCAACAATGCACTAAACACAGGAGGAGGATCTCTCGGGGACACTAAGAGCTCCTGGTTTTATCCTCTTTTCCCTCACCAGCGCTGCACTTCAGTGCTATCGCCCTGGCAATATGAATGACTGTAATTTGGCGGGGATCTGTGATAAAACATTAAGGCTGCAGGAGAGTACCACAGAGATTGCTGACTTTTTCTTACCCTAGGAAGTATCCAACTCTTTTGGACTTTTGCTTTGTCCTCGTATGGTCCTTCCTTGTCCCTTTAACTTGCTCTCACTGCAGTCTCTCTTAAAGGTGGAGTCAGCAATTCTGGAGAACGCTTGTTGTCAGAATCACTTCTTGCTAAAATCAAGTAATATCTCCCAAGCTGTTACCTGTCCATACTGTGTGCACTTATACAAATATTATTGAGTTCATACACAGTCTATGCTCTGTAAACTGGTATGTAAACAAAGGGTATGTTAACAAGGGAACCCACAATAGCTAGCCACATGCCTGTTTACAGAGCCTAGGCTGTGTATTACCCACAGATTCTTTTTAGCGCACATAGTACTGAGGGATAGTGAACGGTGTGTAGATATTCACAGATTTCGACCAAAAGATTTTATCATGACTGAGTATGCCTTTAACCTCTTTGTATCTGTATCTCACAGACCCCCACAGTCACAGGCCTGTCCCCTAGCCGCGGGCCAGAGTCCGGGGGCACCAAGGTAACCATCATGGGAGAAAACCTGGGGGCCGGCAGCAGTGTCAACGCTCAGTTTGGAAACCAGACGTGCGAGTTCTTTGGGTAAGAGTCTTGACTTTCCCTCTCTCTTCTTGCACCCATTTATAGCATGAGGGTTAGGGCTATTAGCAGCCCATAAAGTTTAATTTTCTCGAAACAGCCTGCACGATCGGCCTTTTGTTTAACACACACGCTATTCATGGAGTAGGGCTTTTTAATTGTACTTTGAACATTACGATAAGGTGGAACCAGTTAACGGTTTGTAGTGCAATAAGGGGAAAAAGACACAAATTTGAATTTCACAGTGAGCTGGTCCGTTGTTACAGTCTAATGCGGATATTAGGAAGCGAAACAGATTCAATCAATATTGACAATCATAGTATTTTGCAACCCCTACAATATTAACAACAATAAAAATACGTGTTTGTTTGTTTATTCGGAAATGTGGAAGGCAAAAATAAAGAATGACTGGAGAAAAGTTTCCAAGTTCTCAGAGGATGTCTAATGAAGTGATATCACAGGAGAGCTGATGCAGGCACAGCAAAAGTCAAAAAGAAAGTGCGTCCTCTCTCGACAACAGAGGCATTATATTATCTCTAAACAGGGTGGCAATGTATTGTTGCCATGTGTGTTCTGGGACCATCCTCTTCTTTCCGGACGTCCTCTGCTGAACTTTACTGATTAGGTTAAGCTTCCCAGCCTTGAGAAAGTGTCTAAAACTTGTTTGGCCAGAAAGGCCTTTGTTTTAGCAGATACTCTGGCTTCGGAATGTAGCTTATCTTATGGGAAAATCAGCTTCAGTGTTATTGCTGTTCTACCTCCTCGTCTCCAAAGCACCAATAATGAAGTGAGAACATTTATTAAATCACAAATGTGAAGACTATATAAATTGTTTAAATGATTATACAATGGGTAAATGCAAATTAATGAGGAGGGGCATAATATCATTCAAATTAGAATTATTTTTCCTAACAATATGAATGCCTTTTTATACTGTATACACAGAGTCTGACTTCACAATTCTTTGACTCTTTTTTCTTTTTTTTTACTATTCTGAGCTGCCACACACATTACTGTCAGAGAAGGTTAAATATACGGCGAGCTGCGAGCAAATGAAAAAAGGAAAATGAAACAACACAAAAAAATGAGAATTCTTGTTCCCAAGATGATGTGGATTATTCCCCCGTTAAATAAGCCGCTATATTTTGCTGCTTTTCTTGTATTTTTCCCTACTGAGAAATCCCCCAGGGGAAAGCCTCTCACTCTCTCTCTCTCTCTCTCTCTCTCTCTCTCTCTCTCTCTCTCTCTCTCTCTCTCTCTCTCTCTCTCTCTCTCTCTCCCCCATCTCTCTCCCTCTGTCAGAACCCTATGTAAATGTTAATAAGGTTTTGATGACCTATACTGCATCAAACGCTGTAATAATAGCTCCCAGAAAACCTGCTGCTCCTATAGATCTTTTCCTCTTTTTTCATCCCCCCATCCCCCCATGCCACTATATTTTCACTCTACAATTTGTTCATCTCTTGTCTCTCACAGTTACCTTCCATATCTCATTCCACCCATAACACTCTATGTAGCTCCCACATGCCCTCCTTCTACCTTCCCTTACTGTAGGCATATAAGCCTTGACACACAAGGCTGACTGTAATGTTGTAAGGTTGAGGAGTTCGAGCCAGCGTTAATGAGATATGGGGCTAATTACTGGTTTGTGTTTCTCCACTGTATTCCTGGTATGCGATGGAGAGGAGAGAGAGAGAGAGTGTGTGTGTGTGTGTGTGTGTGTGTGTGTGTGTGTGTGTGTGTGTGTGTGTGTGTGTGTGTGTGTGTGTGCGTGTGCGTGTGCGTGTGCGTGTGTGTGTGTGTGTTCTCGTACCTAATCTCCTCTGCTAATGAATTGGGACAAATCTGATGGGTGGGTGGGTAGAACATGGAGGGGTGGGTGGGAAAAGTACAGAGGCAGGTAAGACAGTGGTACAATACAAATATTGCCAAATGTGTGTTTGTTTCTGTGCACCGACGTCTAGGACATCACACATTGGGTCCTTCACACCTGTGTTTAGTCACAGCCAGATCCAAGATCACAAGTGTCTCTATAAATACAGAATGGGCTTGTAGTACAAAATGCATAATATATTCTGTTGTTGTAGGTGGTGTTTTTTAGTCTCTCATCTGAATAAAAGCTCCATGTTCAGAGAATGAAATTAATGCATAAATTGTCCATAAAGGGTATCTTGAGTTTGACTTTTCACAACATGCAAATACCTTCTCCGCTTGCATTTAGCTGCAATTTCGCTTTCCATATAACCTCCAATAACTCAATTTGATACATATCCAAACAATTTCTATCTTGCTTCCCTTGTAGGCGGACCATGACGGAGATTGTGTGCTACTCTGCCCCCTCCCTGTCTGGGGTGGGCCAGGTGCATATCAGTGTGAGTGTGGACCATGCCCAGGTCAGGGAGAGCCTCACCTTCGAGTATATAGAAGACCCCACTGTCCAGCGCATTGAACCAGACTGGAGCATCGCAAGGTAAAAGTCAAACCACTTGTTGTTCATATGGGATGGCGTATTGCATTGTATATACAATCCACAGACTGTGCATGTGACGAGGTGGGTAGTGCGGTCGACCCTCAACTACAGGGTCGGTGGTTCGATCCCCCGTCCCCACGCCACATGTCAAAGTGTCCATGAGCAAGACACTGAACCCCATATTGCTCCCGATTGTTAGCCTGCTATAGGTGTATGAATGTGTGTGTGTCTTTTCTAAGGGAACAGGTCTCCCTTAGAAAAGAGTCTCCGGTCTCAATGGGATTTACCTGTATAAATAGAAAGGTAAAAAAAAAATGTGATTGGGATACACATCCTCACAGTCCAACCCTGAGCTCCTGTCACCAATGACCAAGGATTTACACAGCTTTAGTGCCAGCCAGTCCAAAGCCAGTGGCAATAAGCAGACATGAGTCAATATCGCATTATTCAATGACTCTTCGGTTTCTCTGCCAATTAGTCTGGATCTAAAAGAGCTAGTGTCGCAGCTCACATATTGGACTGAGCTTCTCCTATCAGAATCAAAGTTGATCCATCTGTCGAGCGTCTTTGGTTCGGGGATAGATATACACATGCACCGTACACACTGCCAATTAAAAGGAAGAGAGGAAGAAGATGAAATACACCCTTTGTAGAACAATGTGTTATCCTATCAGAGGTGTGAGTCCATGTAGCAGATGGCTCGGGCTTAGCAACAGAGTGGAGGTGACACTGCAGCAAAAGTGAGATGGCGCACAGGGGAAAGGGAGATAGGTAAGGGCACTATATTGGTTATGTCTCTATTCTTTATATGTAGGAAAGAGATAGATAGATAGATAGATAGATAGATAGATAGATAGATAGATAGATAGATAGATAGATAGATAGATAGATAGATAGATAGATAGATAGATGGATGGATGGATGGATGGATGGATGGATGGATGGATGGATGGATGGATGGATGGATGGATGGATGGATGGATGGATGGATGGATGGATGGATGGATGGATGGATGGATGGATGGATGGATGGATGGATGGATGGATGGATGGATGGATGGATGGATGGATGGATGGATGGATGGATGGATGGATGGATGGATGGATGGATGGATGGATGGATGGATAGATAGATAGATAGATAGATAGATAGATAGATAGATAGATAGATAGATAGATAGATAGATAGATAGATAGATAGATAGATAGATAGATAGATAGATAGATAGATAGATAGATAGATAGATAGATAGATAGATAGATAGATAGATAGATAGATAGATAGATAGATAGATAGATAGATAGATAGATAGATAGATAGATAGATAGCTGATTTAAAAATGTTATAAGCCACAAAGCTACAGTCACTCCACAGTGTTAGAGTGTAACAAACAGCCTAACAGCACACAGACCCATCTGACATTTATGATTGCATCAACTCCTCCCCGGCAACTTTTATTCAGCACGCCACAATGACGGGCGCAAAAACAAAAAAACAAAAAACAACAAACGTCGACAAACAACCCAAACAGCTGCGGGCAGAGCCGCGCATCCAGCCTTTTCCCCGGCGCATTGTTTGCATGCTTTTGTTGTTTGTGCTCTGCCTGTCTTCTGAAAAAGCCCTGGACCACCCCTGCAACTCTTTACATGCGCGTGCTGCTATTTTCAAAAACCCCAAATCCGCTCCAGCTGATTGTGGCGAATGAAGTCAGTTAAAAAGCATCTCTAATCATCCTCCTCTCCAAAGGCTATTAGCTCTCCAAAAAGAGACTGAGGATGAAAGGCCGGTTTGATGCGCTTCTGTTCCACTGATGGTGAATGTTCTTAGGAGGTACATCAGGGTTGGAAAGTTTACTCTAAAGTTGCCTTTGAACTACTTTCTCACTGTATTTTCTCTGTTTTACTTTATTTGTCTTCATCTTACTAAAAGTATGTATTTCTTTCTTTCCTTTAAAAAAAAAAAGATAAGACACAGAAATAGACGAGATCAGACAAACATGATGACTTAAAGCAATAGTGCTTAACTTTTTTCATATAAATGAATGTTGGTTACATTCAAGCAATTGCCACAAAGCTGATTAGGCCTATCAGCTCCACAGCACTCTCGCTGTATTTCTCAGTAAGGTAGCGTTAACCCCCCCCCCCACACACACACACACACACACACACACACACACACACACGCACACAATGGTGCAGGAGCTCAGAAAAATCCCAAGAAGCGCCCAAGAAATGTTTCAGTTGTTGATTCTGCTGCTGAAAAAAAACCCTGGATGTACAGCAAAATGAATAATATCCATGTGTTCTTTGAAGGCTTACCTCATGTACAGGCACCCGACTGTGTTGTTGTAACTTCTGTCTATACTTTTGCTTTCCCCTACAGTGGCCACACCCCTCTGATAGTAACAGGGACCAACCTGGACGTGGTTCAAGAACCCAGGATACGAGTCAAATACGCCGGCCGTGAGTCTGTCAATGTAAGAACCACTTATGTACTGTTTTAATTAAAAGAGCTAGTACAGTCAATATGTTCTCCCCGAATACACCTACATACTGTACATATGCTGCGAAATGTGCACTAACTGCTTTACTCGCCAAATACTGCTGTACAAGCAAGCTAAGTGATGTTTAGCTTGGTTAAGAATGAATATAGCACTATCTCTCTGCCCACAGCCCCCTGAAGCTTTCTCTACGCTTGCCTAACTTCGGCTTGAACCCAGTCGTCTCAGGCACTCACACTGAGCATCTGAATAATGCAGCTGGCAGTGAGAGTGGTCTGCATGCAGCATTTAATTACTGTTACTATAGTTTACCCTAAATCTACTTCAGGCTAAAAATCTCAGCTCCACACACCGCCCCCCCCCCCCCCCCCCCCCCAACTCCCACCCCCACCTGCTGAGAACTGTTGTGTTTCAATGTCAAACCAGTCAACCCTTCGCTTGTTTAAAACGAGACACTGCAGGCAAAACTTTTTTTTTTCAAGCACTAGCCAGTTTTCAGTTTTGCTAACATAACATCTTTGTTCATACTAGTATAAATAATTTGTATATTTCTCGAGCATCAACTAAACTTTCTACACACTTTCTTAGCACTTTTCTGAAGGGTATTGAAGAGGTATTTGTTCATACCTTGTTCATCTTCTGTCTTATGATACATGTTCACCTTAAAAACATGCAGAAAATGCATTTCTAAGACTATACTTAGTATTTTTATTATTTGTAAAATGAAAAACAGACTCTATCCCATATCTGTTCTGTCAAAACGTTGCTCTCTAATATGTTGTTCATACATTTCAGAAAATATCGTAATACAAAATATAATTATATTAATATAAGTAATCAACTGGAAAAGTTCCATGTGATTTCTATAAGTTATACCCTATTCACCTACAGTGTCTCGCCCTAATACGAACAAATACAGGTACTTTTACAGTGATAGAGTGGGTTGGAGGAAAGCAGAGTTTGAGAAAAAAAGAGGTAGCTATGGAGAGTGGGGGATGTTGGAGGTGTGCATGATCGGGGGCAAAGGAGATTCCTAATGGGTTTGAATGAAAGATTAACTGTGGTCAAAAGACGCTGGTCAGCATAAGGAGCCCTTGTATAATCAAAGGCTTGGCTGCAGGAAATCGTTACAAATTGCATGTGAGCTCCAGTCTTTGGGCTTCTGGTTTAATTAAGAGAATGGGATTTCCTCTACTTGGTCCGGGGAGAGGTATGGGGGGATCAGACCAGTGGACTAAAGGGCAGGAGGAAGGAGAGAGAGAGAGAGTGACAGGGATTAGGGGGGAGAAAGGGCTAGAATAATACTGCTTCCTGCCCATTCCTGTTCTCTATTTAAACATACTGTAGCCTACTAACTTTAACATAAAAAACATGCTCTGATACAAGAGTTCCCAAACTTTGCTCTTGTGAACCCAGAGGTGGATGTGCAAGAATCTGCAGAAGCTAAACTTAATTTTTTTATTAGAATAATTGGTAGCACTTCAACCTCAGCCCCCCCCCCCCAATTAGCATTTCTAAGCAGTATGATACATGTTGATAGCACACTTTGAAGAAGTTTTAAGCAGTAGTTTAAACCATTTGCTAATATTAGGATACTGCATAGAAATAAAAGTGTGTGGCAGAATTCAGATTTTTCTTATTTCTAACCCTGGTAATCATTTCATGACCCCTTTTACTCCCACTTAACATTTTGGAGACACATACATACCATGCCTCGTTTGTAGTGTTACATCAGGACAGGTTAGTACGGATGCATTTAACACACAAAAACTTTCTCTAGCACCATGTCTCGCTTGGATAAGTCTACACAGATTTGTCCCAACACGCCTCCCACCCCTTTTTACACTTCCAACTTTATCTCGCTTACATTAGTAAGTCTAAAATTGGCCTTAAGTGTCTGAATTACTCAGTGAATGTTCCTTTACTTAAAATCATAATTCTGCCCTGGGTTTATTTTTTTGCTCCAGTGTTTCATTGTGCGAGGACACAGCTCCGTAAAATACATAAGTGAGTTGTGAAACCCTAGTTATTACACAAAAAAAGACATATCTGTGCCCATTTTTGTTTAGAGAAGTAAAACACAGTTAATACTGTAAGAGAGAGAGAGAGAGGGAGAGAGAGAGGGAGAGAGACCCCTGTAGACATGGCAAAATTGGACTGTGTATGTGCGTTCGGTACTGTCTGATTTGTCAGTGTCACCGCCTTGATTGGCCCCACGGCCACGAAGAATGAATTTCTATTAAACGCTAAGGTTACAATTACCCTTCCTTCATCTCCCCATTTCCTCTTATCCCTCTCTCCCTTTTGTCAGTGGAGGAAGGCAAACAGCAGAGCAGCCTATAGCAATAAGCGCCGCTGTCTGTCAGTTCAGCCTGCAAATGATCACCTGTCTACGACTAAATTGCTTCTTCTTCTTCTTCTTCTTC
This sequence comes from Ammodytes marinus, assembly GCF_949987685.1. Classification (NCBI taxonomy): domain Eukaryota; kingdom Metazoa; phylum Chordata; class Actinopteri; order Uranoscopiformes; family Ammodytidae; genus Ammodytes; species Ammodytes marinus. Next base: position 6,503,270 of record NC_137211.1, on the reverse strand, counting down.
TTCTTCTTCTCTCCCTCTCCCTTGTGTCACCTGCGGAGATTCACAAAGAAACCGGGAGAGAGAGAGGGGGAGAGAGAGAGAGAGAGAGAGAGAGACAAAATAAAATGGGACAATTTTCTTTTAGGAAATGCTCTGTACCTGTGTCAGTGGGGTTCTCAGCTGAAACATTTATCATAATCTTGATTATAGCTAAAAGGGTTATTTTTTTTCCAGCTCCAGGAACATTTCCCCCCCCCCCTGTCTCGGGAGAGATTTTGGTGTGCCTTATTTACCACACTTAAAAGACAAGTGGACCGTGAGTGTCAGTCTATACTATAGGCACATCAGGTGCTCTCGCAGCTGCTGCTTGATCATAGAAAAGTGTTCAGCATCACATCACGTCTTACCGCCAATCAAGGTGATTGTCTGGTACACCGAGTGCTAGCCTCAATGATCATTATTATAGACAATGCCGGTGGACACTCAGGAGGTACAATCGACATGTTCATATGGATTTTGTATTCCACGTTGTAGGCATGTCTGTTCAGAGGCCATACGTCTCAACAATAGCAACAGCAAGATGTGCTCATTAAAGGTGGAGTCCCAAAAATAAATACAGTGTTAATACACGAGTATGTAAACAAGTGGGGCCCAGTGTAACTGACAACATGCCTTTTGCAGAGCCTTGGCTGTCTATTAACACAGTACAGACACAGTACAATGATTTTGACAAAACAGTCATTTTGTCAACAAGCCTTTTCCAGAATCACTCAGTGCGTTTACATGCAGACTCATAATCGGGTAACTAAACGAATAAAAAAAACTAAGACTTCAACAGGACTTTTAAACTGCATGTAAACACCTTTATCCGATCTACTTCGCACACAAATCGGCACAATAACGGACAAGAGATGTCGGATAAGAACACCTAGATAAGTCGTTCGTTGTCGGCATTCTCTCTGCATGTATACAGGGATCGGACATCGCTTATCGGACTTCTCGTTCTGTGCTTGTGTGCCTGCGCGTGATAGGCTACACCCATGGCTACACCATGGGTTATTGACGGAAGAGAACCGGACGTGGCTCTTTCAACACTTGTTGAAAGCATGGTTGAAAGGGCTACAGCGCCACCTAGCATAGTGGAGACAGCCATGCATTGGACATATATATCCGATATCTGAAAGGCCATGTAAACTCAGACAAGTGACACGGTCCGTTCGAGTGTCCAGTTCGATATATGTGATAATCTAATCTAGTTGTGCCATGGAAACGCACTGACTGACTCCACCTTTAAATCATTGTGGTATCTTTCAGTGTCCACGCTCCAGAGGGATAGCCCACCGCTGTTTCCTCTTTCACATACTCTTCGGTCCTGGCTTTGAAATAAGAAAAAAAAATAGACTTTTTTAAATGCATGAATGCACTGCCTACAGCGGATGTTTGGAATTAGTCTCACCACCACCTCATCATCACAAGCTATCCAGCAGTTGATTTCTCACCGCCGATGTGGCATACTGTTACCTCTTAGTGGAAAAAAATATAAAAACCACTGGCTCTGGCCTTTTGCGCTAGCTTAAATACCACACAGATCCTTTTTTTTGTGGACGGATCAGAGCCCAGGCTAGAATGAATGCCAGTATGAACAGTTGGTCGGAGCAACAGTAGGCAGGCAGGAATATAGTGTAGGAGTAATAAAATACTCAAAGAGCCAGTGATTAGCTTTCGAATGTTAGCCTCCAGATGACCTTTTAACTCTGTGACCCCTTTCGCATTTCTCCCACGCACATTGCCGCAGCCAGTCCACCTTGGCTCTTATTCCTCGATCACTATCTCTCTCCCTTATTCTCTTTCTCTCTCTCTCTCTCTCTCTCTCTCTCTCTCTTGCTCTCTCTCTCTCTCTCTGTGTCGTCTCCCTCACTTCTTCCCTTGGCCAGAGACCTTTTGGATGGTTGAGTGGGCTGTGTAGCAAGCAGGCAGCACACTGTAGATCATGGTAATGTATTCAGCCAGAGGGCTGGGGAGTGTTACTGCCTTAAAACACCCGGGCCGCGTCCAAACACTAGCGAAGAGAAGACGGATGAGGCCAAGATTCCAATTATTTTCTCTCTATCTGTTGACCTCCAACTCACTTTATCAATGCTGAACAATGTGTAGCTGCTGCTGCTGCTGCTGCTTTCTCCCACATGGCCTTAAGGAATGGCTGTGTACTGTTGTATACTCTGTTACTGGGAAAAATATGCTGTACTGTAAGGATTTTGGTTTTTATTTGCGATGTGCTAGGGATAGTGTATTGACTGTGTATTGCTGTGCAGTAGATGGAGGGTCAGGAAATAGTCTCGCGATGAAGTGGAGTATTTGTGAATCCAGTGATCCTCTTGTAGTGTTAAAACAGAATGCGCTGTTAATGAAGTGCTTTTGTTTTTTTTAGCCTGCAAAAGGTTTTGTGGTGTGTGAAATACAGCCATCTTTACTGGCCCCACCACCCATAGAGGAACCTAAAAATACTCCCACTTTCTTTATGAAATCCCTCAATGCCCCATTTAACCGTCACTATCATTTACTCGCACATCGCTTTGGATTTGCACACGTCACACTCAACAATAATAGTAGCAGTCTTCTATCCTGACGGGATTCAGCAGAAGGAAAGGATTTATTTATGAAGAAAAAGAAGAAAAAAAGAGAGAAAGTGAGGACAGTGTCAAAAAAAAAACTCCCAGTATCCATCTCCGGCAGAGCAGATGGTAGCCGGCGCTGTATACTTGACTTGCAAATGCCTCGCTGTTCCAACGTGACAGTCACCAGGATGCTGCAGTAGCATCTGGGCCTGTCTATTATAACATGTCCCCATGCCAACAGTAAGAAAGCAGCCCACAGCAAACTTAACTGGAACTCTTTGATCATTGATTAAACCTTTTTAATTCACATATCGATCAGGAGAACGTGCTGTAGTTAGTGAGTTAAAGATATTCATACGATACTGAATGCACATTTTGGGAGAAAAAAGTATTCACACCATATCTTTTCTAGAAAGTGTCCATTCACTGTGTAACAATGTTATCACACTTTTTTTTGTATGAGTTATTTTCTCATGAGTATGTGTGACTTTTATGCATACGCTGTTCAAGTGAAATTAGCTACCCCAAGGCTTACAGTGAAGTGACAACCGCGCATTCACAGAACCCAAACTTGGAGAAAGTATGTCAGGAGTCCTATCTGGTTGTGCGATCTATTTTAAAAAAAGGGCTTATCTTCTCGCTCTTGTCACGCGCTGCAGCTGTCGCTTGTAAAGTGGGAATTCTCATTCTCTTTTTCTAATTCTATCTTTTCCAAGATAGAATTACCCCGAGAGCAGGGAAAAAGCTGCTAGCGAACGTGCAGCTGCACACTACACAATGGTAGAGCAGCATTGCTGTACATATACTTTGTTGTTGTGACCATTGGAAACATGGTTCTTTCACCCAAAAAGTGCTGACCTCAAGCTAGCTAATGAATAATATAAAGCCAATTAGTCAATATAATATTTGGTACATTTTTGGTCAAACGATTTTGATAGAATTTTTAATTTTTTATAATTTTTAACAAAGCAGTAAACCTTGTTTTGACCTACTCTTGTTTTGACTTATGAGAATCTTACACTTTGTTGCACTTTATCTGTTTTGTTTAATTGTTAACTGAACATCTTTGGTGTTGGACTGTTGGTCGAACAAAACAAAAACATGGTAAAGGTGTCATCTTTTAGTTTTTAGGGAATGTTGACGGGCATTTGGCGTTTTAATACACTTACTAGGCCAAAATCAATGAATTCATCTAGAAAAAGAATAATCATGGTAATAATCAACCAATGAAATGATAATTATATTCACCATTATTTGCAGTGTCAAGTCGCACACATTGCACATTTGGATTCAATGCTCAACATGGTCAAAAAAAACACAATTCAGCAATCTATTGACTGTGTCCGGGAGCAAAATAAGAGAGCGCTAGTCCCTCCTTCTACCTTTATTATAGTCACACTCCGCGCCACTCGCCTTGCACCATGCTGACTAAATAGAATTGGTGTGGCTGCGTAGTATACAAAATGAGTTCTACATCGATCTCCTTTTGCTGGCTTTGCTTTCCCCTTGCAGCAGCAGCAGACAACAGGTAGCAGGTAGGCGTGGCAGTCGCTAGCGCTCACCAGCTTTGATGATATTTACCTCTAATTAAGTTTCTTCCCCAGAGAGAGAGAGAGAGAGAGAGAGAGAGGGGGGAGAGAGGGGAGTGTAAGGAGATAAAAAAAGCTCTCCAAGTAGAGTGCTGTGCGGCAATCAATCCTCTCTCGCCCATTCCCTTTGAGCTGAGCCAGGCACGATGGATGGAAGACAGGTCTCTCATCTGGGGAAAACTGCTAGAGAAGTAATAAAAGAACCACAGCTCAACGTCTCTCTCTACCTAAGGGAGATCCAGGAGCAATGCCTCCATCCCCTTTGTGAGTGTTGTCCTCCGGTTGTTTTTCAGCAAAGCATGTGTATAGTGGCAATTTATTTTCCGATTTTTATGGAGGGGGCCTTCTCCACAACAGAGATGGATTCAGTGACAGACAATACAATCTCCTTTCTCTGGAAAAAGAATGAGGATTGTTAAAGCGTGTGCCAATTAGTATGCTGCTTGCAGAGCTCCCCGCAGGGTTCATGTTAATACCAATGTGTTTCGGTTAAGATCACAGTGAAGGTTATAACCAACAGAAGGATTTTACAAGCTTGAAACTTTTTGTGTGTATTTGTGTGTGTGCGTGTGTGTGTGTGTGTGGGTGCGTGCGTGTTTTATTTTGAAGCCAGAGAAAAAAGGGAAATAACCCACAAACACATTTTAGCCGTGCTGAACCGTCTCACTTTATCTTGGATGACTGAATCACATTTCTTGTTCAATTCCAAGGTGCTCAGGCTATCATCATAGCATGACGTGTAGACTGTTTTCAAGTGCTACACATCCCCCAATAGTAGATCTCAAAAAACTATTTTTTTTCTCCTGTCTTTTTGTCCTTCTCCCTTTAGGTGTGTAAGGTATTGAACACCACCAGTATGAGCTGCCTCGCTCCCTCGCTGATGACAGAGTACCATCCCAGTGTGGACACAGTGAAGCACGCGGAGGAGTTTGGCTTCATCTTTAACAACGTGCAGGCTCTGCTGGTCTACAACAACACCAACCTGCTCTACTATCCCAACCCGTACTTTGAGCCTCTCAGTGCCACTGGGGTCCTGGAGCAGAAACCAGGCTCACCCATCATTCTCAAGGTAAAAAGGAAGAATAGATTAGCATGCATTTAAAGGTATAGTCAGTAATTCTGGAGAATGCTTGTTGTCGGAATCACTTTTGAATTTCTCCTCATGATCTGCTACCTTTCCATACTGTGTGTGCTGAAACAAAGCTGGTGTGTATACGCAGCCTAGGCTCGTGACTCCACCTAAAAAACACAGAACATTTACCTTTTCAACCCCAGCAATAGAATAAGCCTTAGTAATCTCGGGCAAGACACTGTTTCCTCTTCTTAATCAGTCATTGTTACTTTTCTTGTGATATCAAGATCAACAGCTATACTGTAAGCTGTATGCAGGCCTACAATTTATGCTATTTCTTTTTTCTCTCATTGTTCAGTCATACAGACTTAATTGATGGAATACATTTTCTCTTTTCGTCCTGATTGCCAGCTGTTCCCCCACTTACTGTCACTGTGAAATACATCAGAATTTTATTTCATCTCAGTACGTTATTATCACACTTGGTCTCAGCTGTACTCGAACCCTAGGCATCTCATTCTGTAGATCTAGGTGACATATTGGCTTTTGTGGGGTTTGGTAAAAAAAAATCTCTTGATCTCTCCATTAAGCCATGTTTATGTATGTTATTTTCTTGTGTGTGTGTGTGAGTTTTCGCCCCCTAATTTTGCACCCCCTGCCGTCCCATCTCCTCTTGCCCACAGGGCAGAAACCTGGTTCCCCCAGCGTCGGGAGGGGTGAAGCTTAACTACACCGTGCTCATTGGAGAGACGCCCTGCTCCGTCACTGTGTCTGAGAGCCAGCTGCTGTGCGAACCGCCCAACCTCACCGGCCAATACAAAGTCATGGTCAGTATTATATGGATAATAAGGGGCTGCTGTCTGTTTGTTTGTTTGTTTGTTATTGTCTATCTTCCCTATACCTTTCTCTCCCACTCTGTTTACACCTCTCCCTCTATCTATTTGCCATTTCTTCTTCTTCTTCTTCTTCATAAAAGTTGGCCTCTCAACTCCATTATTCAGGCTCTCATCATTGCTCATTCAGCTGAAGGAAAGAGGTCAAAGAGAAGAGCAGCTCGCGCGGGCTCTAGCTGTCAAAAGGTTCCGCCGGAATCCACTGCAATTATTTTTAGTTGCCTGCTCGCTTATTGAGTGCAAGCCCTGGACTATTTTCCCCCTCAGCTTGAGTGTGTAGGGTGGCTTCATGTGTATTTGTTTACCTATGTTTTTTGCCAGGATTTCCTTACACGTGGCTCATGCATATGGTGGGCATCAGTTATCATGTAAAGTAGATCTCCAAACCTATGATTGGATTAAGTTGAAAAATTGAGAAAAGCACTGTAGCTTTCTTATTCTAAAGCTACAGTGCGTAACTTTTCCATATCAATATAAACGTTGGTTACATTCACGCCATCGCCAAACGAGTTGACACAAAGTTGACAAAAAGTTGATTTTGCCTATCATCTCCACAAAACTCTCTCCGTTATTTCTCAGTATGGCAGCTTTTTTACAAACTGGTGTCACCCCCCCCCCAACACTGGCGCAGGAGCTCAAGAAGCGCCCACGAAAATATTTCACTTGTTGATTATACTGCTCAGAAAAAAACCTGGACGTACAACATGGGGTATAAAATCCATGTGCAATCCCCAAGGGCTTTTTGTTGTTGTAATTACTCCGAATTCCTCATGGGGGACGACGAGGACAAAAGTTTACGCACTATAGCTTTAACATTAATTGTGATCATGCCTTAAACCCCTGTCTCCATAGGTGCAGGTAGGAGGCCTCCATGTGTCTCCCGGTGCGGTGCACATCCAGTCAGACAGCCTGCTCACCCTGCCTGCCATCGTGAGCATCGCCGCCGGTGGAGGCCTGCTGCTCATCATCGTCATCCTCGTCCTCATCGCCTACAAGCGCAAGTCACGGGAGAACGACCTCACCCTCAAGCGCCTGCAGATGCAAATGGACAACCTGGAGTCACGCGTGGCCCTCGAGTGCAAAGAAGGTATAGGCGTTTTAGAATAGCACAGTATAGCAGCAGACCAAGTGCAGTATTATCTATCTATCTATCTATCTATCTATCTATCTATCTATCTATCTATCTATCTATCTATCTATCTATCTATCTATCTATCTATCTATCTATCTGTCTGTCTGTCTGTCTGTCTGTCTGTCTGTCTGTCTGTCTGTCTGTCTGTCTGTCTGTCTGTCTGTCTGTCTGTCTGTCTGTCTGTCTGTCTGTCTATCTATCTATCTATACATCTAGCTATACATCTAGCTATGTAGCTATCTATTTGTCCATCTCTCTATCTATCTTTCGGTCTGTCAATCTATCCATCTACCTATCTGTCTGTCTGTCTGTCTGTCTGTCTGTCTGTCTGTCTGTCTGTCTGTCTATCTATCTTTCTGTTATTATAAAGATAAAGAAGGTGATTATGGGTCTACTTTGCCTGGAACATCCATTTACATCTATCACTCAAACACTGTAGTTGAATGGTGCCGATGGTGAATGCGTTTCACTTATGCAGACAGGATTCAAATAACCCACATTTAATTGCGTAATTGAGCATAATGTACTGTTGAGGAAATAGCAGGTGATTTGCGTGTGTTAAATAATGCATTGAAAATATATCCACATCTGGGTCAGTGAGTCATCCGACTTACATATACTGTAAATGCAGCACATAGATTAAACCGGTTAACCCCGCACGTGACCCGTCTCGTCATGTAGTTAGTACTCGCCGTGCGTACTAGCTTCCTAGTTTGCATGCTGGATACATACACATAAACACACGATGTTGCAACATTGAGTTATACAGTATATGGATACTTTCAAATTAACACTGCAGGTTGAGAACTGACG
>NC_137211.1:6442677-6492677 GCF_949987685.1 Ammodytes marinus | reverse complement strand
TATTTATTATGTATTCAAATTATAACTAGACGTCGTCTATCATTCAAATGAGTTGCTGGAAACATACTGTATTAGCATTAAAGCGCATTGTTTTTTTCCCCCCAGGTGTCAGGGAATGGGCAGCAGAATGTGGAGAAGGCCTTGAAGCTGTTCGGCCAGCTCATCAACAACAAAGTCTTCCTGCTGACTTTCATCAGAACTCTGGAGATGCAGCGTTCCTTCTCCATGAGGGACCGAGGCAACGTGGCTTCACTCATCATGACGGCTCTGCAGGGCAGGCTGGAGTACGCCACAGACGTCCTCAAACACCTGCTGTCAGACCTCATCGACCGCAACCTGGAGAGCAAGAACCACCCCAAACTGCTCCTGCGCAGGTAATAAAGCACACTAACACTAACCCCTAACCCCTAACCCTAAACACAAACATGCCGGAAGTAACGTGAGGGCTTGGTTTTAACTAAATTATAAAATAAATTGATTTGATGTTTCAAATGTATGACATTTTTTAATCAATTTTGAACATTTGGGACCTAGGACCATGTCTATAAAAACAAAATAAATTCCGTTTGCACTGAAAGGCATACAGGTCAGAACTTGGTGCTGCCAAAATCGGAAATTCCCATGTTCCAAATACAATGGAAAAAGGCGTATCTTACTATGTAGCATAATTGATTTTAGCGCATGAATGTCCCCAATATCATATTACTTTGCAAAGCAGCAAATACAAGCGCTTTTCATTTTGGGTTATATGCTCAATCACACTTCTTTTACCTCACTCTTTAAATGAACTAAATAAAAATCTTACGGATTACAACTTTATTAATGTTAGTGTTTTGACTTTGAAATGTTTCAAAAGAGGAAAGAAAGTGAAAATGAAACGGAACAAAATGTACTCAGACAAATGATAGGCGCTCACATTCAGATAAATCTCCCTTAATCCTCAGGGTCACTGTGTGCTCTAAGAAAATGTTTCACTTGTTAAAATTTGATTAATTATTTGCCAAAAGATACTATATATGGGCTTTCTCATGTGATTTTTGTTGTACCCGGAGGATACCTATGCAGATAACGCCAAACAAAAGTCCTCATCTCAAAAACATGTAAAAGCAACGCACGTCTTTACGAGGACATTGATACATATAGACAGATGAATGGAGATTGACTTAGAGCTGTATGTTCTTTTTCCCTTTTTTTCCATAATGGTCGGGTGCATTTTAAATTTTCCCCCCCCCTTGTGTTCCCAAGTATAGACGCTTCACAGAACAAGCCTTTTAATGAGTGCTATGGCACATCTACAGTATGCTGACATAAACACGTGCACACTCTTCGCATCATGAGAAAACCTCAGAATTCTATATGCATAATTCTGCATTCTCTCTCGCTCTCTGTCTCTCCCCTATGCTCTCTCTCTCAATACCAATGTCAGTCTCACTTATCCTCCGAGCTCGGGATCCTTATAAAACATTCAGGCGTGGTTTTAACGTCACTATTTTTCACCGTGTCTCTCCAGTGGACTTTGTTTTTTTTTCCGGGGGAGTCGGGGTGATGTGTTGAAACTTTAAACACCTACTATGTTGGAAGTCCCCAAGTGTCATGTAATGCTCTGGTGGCTCTGAGAATGCAGAAAGAGGGTTAAAGTACTGACAAGTGAAACTCGCCTACAAAGGTACATTGTGTACGATACTCTAAAGCCTGACATCTCTGCACTATTTTGATTAGATTTACATGACAAGTAACCAGAGAGGCTGCTGCTGCTGCTGTACTTTCAAACAACACCGTATATTCGGAAGTTAAAGGTGCAGTCAGCTATTCCGGAGAACGCTTGTTTACTAAATATATCACTTACTTTACAAAGAATATCTCCTTATGATCTGCTACCTGTATGTACTGTATGTATTGTGTGTGTGCGCCGGGGAAAAATCTAGTGGCCTAGGTTCTGTAAATGTGTATGTAACAAGTGGATATGTAAACAAACCTACACAGAACATGCAAACTTCATCCAGGACCTCCTTGCTGAGAAGCGACAGTTATTTCCACTGCAGAACCTCCCTCTCTGCTGCGTATACATTTGAAATATAAATAGTAGAGTAACTAACTGCCAGACACAAACACAGACTGTACACAGACGTAAACAATAAAAAGAGGTAGAAGGATAGAGACGTTAACTAAGGTGACACAGCCTTAAATGGTCCTGGATTAAGCCCTTATATTTCCCATGACAGTTAGAAGCCCACTTCCACCTCTAAGGTTTTCATTATCTTCTCTTATTAGGCACACAGTGGTGCGTAATCCTGGGCTCCAGCCGTATAGCAGCCTGGAGGGCTAAATGCTCTGTAGTTTTTTTTTACATATCCCTGACCGTTTTTTTGGGACGAATTCAAGGGGATTATCAATTTGACATGGCTCTTTGCTGTTGTTGTCGTCCTCATCGCTTATTTGGAGAAAAGCCACAGTCACACACACACACACACACACACACACACACACACACACACACACACACTCACCGACACACACACACGTCTGTGATGATAGTCAAACCGGGCACGTCTGCAAGCAGTAATTGTGTTTGTGTAGGGCATAGAGTGAGGCTTTGGGGCTGTGCTCCGTTGCCATTTTTTGCATCCATTTGTCTTTTCCGCGGGCTCTGCTCAGTGTCATATCATATATAATCGGATAGCGAAATATTTGCTATTATATCAGCTAACCCCCCCTCCCCTCCCCTCTCCTCCCCTCATGAAACCTGTGTTCTTTTTTAAGGTGACCAATTGCATCAGTTTGAGTGCATGCTGTGTGTCTTAGCGTACACTATTCTTTCTTTTTCTTTTCTTTTTTTAAGATATTTTTTTGGCATTTTTATGCTTCTATTGACAGTGCAGAGAGACAGAGGTGAAATGGGGCAGAGAGGGGAGTGACATGCGGGTGGGAATCGAACCCGGGTCTGCTGCTGGGCCCGGCCCGGGAGGGGGACGCCTTACAGCGTACACTATTCTAATGAATAAAGATGTATACGAATGCAGCACGCTTTCTGTAGATTAGCAGAAGTAGCGGGTCACTCTGAATGCTCCTTTTGCAGCCCATTTGCCAAGTTTACATAGCTGCCAGAGAGATAGCCACCATACAGTAAAAAAAAACCTCGAGGTCACCATACACACACACACACACTTCCTGTTCTCATCTATATTGCAGCGGGTTGAAAGTGCATCCCTAGACACTTTTCAGTCATATCAAAGAACTTTGCTCCTCTCGCCTGCTCAGCTGTCATCGAATGCTAACTCTCTAGAGGGGGAACGTCCGCGAGCTAGCATGCTATATAGGCCTTTTAAGAGTAGACCCATAAGCACATAAGCATGATACAAAAATAGTCCCATCTATCATGCTATCATGTTATCCTCGTGTTCCCTCTGTGATCTGCTAAATATATAGTGATCAAATTTTCATGTGTACCATCAGCATGGATCCAAATGGTTGGTTATTTAAAGATGAGGCAGGCGCTATATGCTATAGGCTATGTTTGTTTTATTCTCAACAAAAGCTGGCAAAAGACCAAAACCAACAATGCATTATTAGTGGATGAGTGGGTTTCAACGATTGGAATAGACGGCAACACAATGAGCCAAATTAATATACAGATGAATTAATCAAATTCAATAGAGGTTCTCTTCTGAATGCTTTCAGGGAAATCTCCAACGCTACGTGGGTAGCACGCTAAAGATGCTGCATGTTAACCCATTCCCCAATTAACATTGACTCTGTGAATATGCTTGCCTCTCACCAATCTCTATGCCTTTTAAAATGCAGTTTTTTTCTGTCATCCTCTTACATGGGCATATTATCTCCAGTTTTTTCCCACATTTGAGTGTTTTATTGATGATTTAGCTATACTTTATTGGGAATGATAATATTAGATTGACTTATATATGTCCACATTTACTGAACAGTCACCCCATAGGCTTAATATAGTTATAGCTACTATACATACAGCTATACTTATTTCAGATCGTTGATAAAAATGGCTTTCTCTCACCTACTACATGGACCAAAGGTAGATTGGCTGTTAAAACGACATCCCTCTCTTCGTCACTTATGTAAAGTGTCTGCCAATGTCCGATTGGTGCATTATGCTGGCCGTAGATCAGACTTCTGTGTTGCACTTCATATGCTTATGAGGTCGTAAATATGCATTTCACAGGAATGCCTAATGGAATCTTCATTCATTTGAATTCCAGTCCCGTTTTTTTTTTTTTAAATAAGTTGAGCGGGCTGAAGTGCTATATCATAGAATGAAAATGAATGTGTGAGAAAAGCCTCTTGGCAGATTACGCTGGACTGGAATACAAATCATTCTCATTTATTTGAGGAAGTAATTACCCGCACAAGAGTAACTGAGGCTACAAACATATGCAGCAGGCGCCGGCTCATGCTTATTGGTTGAGCATGATATTGGACTGAATGTGTTTGAATGCCGGAGGGCCGTTTGTAATATGTTTGTATATGCTGTCGTCGTTGAAGAGACACACTTTTTCCTATTATGTTAAGCTAAGTGCTAGATCCCTTTTCACCATTCAACACACACCATCAAAACAAATGGATAGCATGTGCAAAATCTTGCTTTTATGTTGCGGAGATGTATCCTACTAAGTCAATAAAGTTCCAGGCATCACATTTGAGTGGTGCACTCATGCTCTTCTGCAATGTTTTTACAAAAAAAAAATATATATATTATTTAAATATTTTTTAGATGCCTTCTGGTTCCTTTGTCTGGATGGGTAAAGATTTTTTTTTAGCTCACAGACACTTACATTCTCCTAAAAGCTTTTTTGAAAGACATATCTAAAGCATGGAGAGTGTGTTTGATTCCCTCACTCTCAAGTGCGCTAAGTGGATCTGATGCAGCTCGTCATGGTGTTTGTATTGTATTTTGCTACATTACATCTCCTGCGCTCATACCAACCTTCCCCAACAGAGTCCTGCTGTCTGTTGTCATTCAACAGCGTTATCCAGTCCATTATTACTGAACCTCCTCTGCTACTTGATTACCATTACGGAGAACATACCAGAAAAAACCCAGGCTATTATTTTTCACATTAATGCCTATTGTCTATTCTCTCCGCCTTCTTAAGTTTTTGCCACATCAGCCAGCCAGCCAGCCAGCCACTCTCTCTCTCTCTCTCTCTCTCTCTCTCTCTCTCTTTACCCCGGCCTCTCTCTCTCTCTCTCTCCCTCTCCCTCGTTCTCTAATGTCATAATGTTCTTTTAATGGAATCACAGAACATTGCTTCTATCACCTTGAGACTTTTCAATCTTGTATTATTATTTTTTTTTCTCCTCAGCATTTTTTCCTAATGAGATTTCCGCCCATGCAGAGCAAAACGGAGCACAGAGTTATTAAGAGAGCACGCATTGTGTTTGGCATTAGTTTCATTGCAAAGAACATTCCATTGCCTGCTAATATGGCCCACCACCACGCACCCCCTCCTCCCCAACCCTTAGCTAGCTGCCATTAGGAGACCGGAGATGGAAGGGGGATGCTAAAGCCCCTCTTGAGCACAATGTGGGATAATGAAATCCTGATGTTCATTAATGAAACTCAATTAATAGAAAGAAAAGTAAAGTGGATGGCGGATGAGGAGGACAAGAAAAGAACGAGAAAGGAAGAGAACAAAGTGTGTGTGTGTGTGTGTCCCCACCCTAACACACACAAACACACACACTCTCACACACACACACACACACACACACACACACACACACACACACTGAGATACAATTCAAATGGAGAGATAGTAAGAGGGGGAGAGCGTTCACAGCCCCCACAAAAAAAGCCTTTATTTGACTTCCTTCTTTGGGACTAGCTGAGCTTATTAAAACGCTTAATAGCTTCCATTAACTTCTAACACACTGCAGTCTCATACAGGCTGCTGGGAGGGGGCCCATAAGCATTGGACTGGGGTTGGTGTGGGAGGAGGAGGGAGGGGGGGGGTAAAAAGAGAGTCCCTTCTGGTAGTGGAAGGAGGGCAATTACAGAGGGACTTGGGGTATTGTCCAAAAAACCCACAATACATTTGGGTTTATTTTGGTGTGAAGATACAGCCCCGGGCGCTACTAGTGTGGCTCCTTATTATGTTTTCATATTAGGACTATTTTCTGTTGTGCCACTTTGAAAGGTTGAGCTTGTGAAAGCTTTGAAAGAAATACTTTCTTTATTTTTTCAACCATACCTTCGCCGGTGTGTTTGTGCATATCAGAATGACAAGGAGGGGAAAATCTTAGATCTTAGACCATTTTGTGTGTGTGTGTGTGTGTGTGTGTGTGTGTGTGTGTGTGTGTGTGTGTGTGTGTGTGTGTGTGTGTGTGTGTGTGTGTGTGTGTGTGTGTGTGTGTGTGTGTGTGTGTGTGTGTGTGTGTGTGGGGGGGGGCATTCACACAAAAGAGTGTGTACTTGTTCAGCCTTCTGCTTTTCAGCAATGTTTACTCTTCGTGTATATAAAAAACCCGGCGAACCAATCCACATCTATTGCCCATACCTCTCCCCCCTCCCCCCTCCCCCACCACCACCAACCCACACCCCCAACCCCGGCTGGCACATCACACTTCAAATAGCCTGTCACGATCAGCTCTCCATCCCTCTCAACAAACTGCCAATAAACTGGGCCGGCAGCCTGATTCGCAGAGGAATAGCCCCCGGGCGATTGGGAGACAACTCAGCGACACATCATTCAAAAACAAACTATAACCCCACTGCTCCACTATCCCTGCAACAGTAAGAGAAGCTCTCTGGTACGTGTATGTGACAGAGAGAGAGAAAAAAAAAAGACAGAGCACTCTCACTCTATCTCAATTTAATGAGCCGGGGAGAATGACTGACTGACACTTTTTTTGTTCTTGTCTCTGGATGACTGAAAATGTTCTAGCTGCTATATTAGCTGCTTCCACATGGGCTCAGTGCATTTCCTTCTGGGACTTCTACTTGTCGGTCCCAGTCTCTTGCTTATAGCCCCTCAAACACGACTTAGCGCAATTATCTCCGTAATAGTCATAATCTCCCTTTAGGTCCATTCACAGCCTTGAATGGGGGCATAATCATCCCTGGCTGGCACTATGTAGGTTCTGAAGGAGATGGAGGCCTTGTAGCTTGTCTTTAATACCTGGCTGCTTCAATTCCTTGCTGCTAATCCCCCCCCCCCCCCCCCCTCCCCCCCCCAGTTCAGTTCAGCACAGTGCGCTGTAAGGGCCCCCTTCCATCATACAGTATACACCAGAGTAATCACAGTCATTTCCTGCTACATTAGGGGGGTCATTTTTTCTATGTGGCGCATAGTCATTTGAATTGGCAGTGTACACGCTGACGGGGGAATGATTGTTGGCAGCTAGGTGACAATCCCCCGAGCTGTCACACTCAGTTTTGGTGGCACTTTAGCACGGCATCTTAACTTGTGTGTGTGTGTGTGTGTGTGTGTGTGTGTGTGTGTGTGTGTGTGTGTGTGTGTGTGTGTGTGTGTGTGTGTGTGTGTGTGTGTGTGTGTGTGTGTGTGTGTGTGTGTGTGTGTGTGTGTGTGTGTGTGTGTGTGTGTGTGTGTGTGTGTGTGTGTGTGTGTGTGTGTGTGTCGCAGCTACTATATTACCGGGGTAATGCAGGTGGTAATGGCGCGAACCAAAAGCGAGAAGAGGAGAAATTAATTTCCAATCCTAAGCCGTTTTGGTATCGGAAATGTTTTTCTTTAAAGGTGGAATCAGCAATTCTGGCTAAAATGAGTGATATCAATGATCCACTACCCTTCCGAACTGTGTGTACAGTGTTGATACACAGCTTAGGCTCTGTACACAGGCGTGTTGCTGAGCTATCACACGCCCCTTTGTTAAAAAAAAATACCCTTTGTTTACATACCAGTTTACAGAGCCTAGGCTATTTATTAACACTAGGTTTTTTTATCAGCGCAAACACAGTACAATGGTGAGGAGATATTCACTGAATTGGATAAAAGTGATTTCTTTCTTTCATTCTTCCTGCATGTCGGGCTTGGTGCTGTAGTCAAGCGGGCAAGGTGAAATAGCACAGAAGAAGCGTTTTTTTCTTTTTTTTACGAGGTGAGGTGGGAGCTTGTTGTTACTATTCACCTCAGGTGCTGCTCAGAACTAACCCTTTCATCTGTGCTACACGCTCGTTAACCATCCCCACCTGGCTGTTTGCTATTTTATTTTTATATATATTTATTTTTATATAAGTCTAACTTCTGTTTCTCTAGTGTTCCGCTATGGTGCTAATGAAGCGGTAGGCGTTTTTTTGTCTGGCATTCAAAGAAGGATGCCAGTTGGAATTATAAAAAAAAGGGGGCAAAGGCTATACACAGTCCTCTCGTGTGCTCTGGGGTAGAAATATTCGGGAGGAGGAGGGTCATTGCACACTTGTGTGTTTTCATGCCCAATCAAGCCCAGCCGGCAAGCTGTATACCTCCATGTGTGATTGACTGGGAAGGCAGAGGGGGTGAAGGGGGGAGAGGGGGTGAAGGGGGGAGAGGAGGGAGGGAGGGAGGGAGGGAGGAAATGTGAAGAGAGGAGATCGTTTTGGCTGTGATCAGGCGTTACCTGGCTGTGACAGCACTCGTCTCTCTCAACAGCTGAGGCTTGTCACAGCTGCTGATGTCCCGCTGTGCTCAACCACACACAAACACACACACACACACACACACACAAATAAGCACACTCACATAATCACAAACACACACACACACACACACAAATAAGGACACACTCACATCCAAGCGTTCTCGATCACACACTCTTTTTTAGACATGTGCATGCACACGCAACCCATGCAAACACAGATGCTCTCTCTCGGCTCTGCTCACTCAGTGTGACCGCAGCGTTGGATGCGCCCACCCAGGATGCCAAGATAACCTTCCACCAAGTCTTGCACACATAACCTCATGAATTATGGAGCTCATGTCTTATCTGAAAGTTTGTGAGTATCAAGAGAAGAAAAAAAATTGAATTCCTTTTTTTTTCTTTCTGTAATTTCAGAACTGAGTCGGTGGCCGAGAAGATGCTTACAAACTGGTTCGCCTTCCTCCTTCACAAATTCCTCAAGGTTGGTGCACCAAGCAACACATGTACTACCTGTTTGGATGTGTTATGTGTTTAGAAGCCATCTCCTTTTTAATTAAGTTTCCAAATTGAATGGGTGAACACACATTGATCCGATGTTTACAGTATGTGGACGGGAGGTGTTTTGAGTGGTGATTTTTTTGTGTGTGTTTATGCTGTGATGTTCTCTCATGTGTGAATCGCTGGGTTGTGTGTGTTCCTGTGTGTGTGTGTGTGTGTGTGTGTGTGTGTGTGTGTGTGTGTGTGTGTGTGTGTGTGTGTGTGTGTGTGTGTGCCTGCCTGTGTGTGTCTTCACAGGAGTGTGCTGGGGAGCCTCTGTTCATGCTGTACTGCGCCATCAAGCAGCAGATGGAGAAGGGACCCATCGACTGCATCACCGGAGAGGCCCGCTACTCCCTGAGTGAAGACAAGCTCATCCGCCAGCAGATCGAGTACAAAACCCTGGTACGTCACACTCCAGAGCCACACCACAAGGCAAACAAACACACAAGTAGACCCATAGACCCACAAACACACATGCAACATTTATAGTACAGCTCTTGACTTAAAAAGTTGATTGGTTTGAGTTCAAATGCTGCAAAACTGAGCTCTACACACAAATAGACACAACTCATGGCACACATTTGCCATGATCGAGGAGCAGAGAAAATTACAACAAGCAGATATATACGTTTTCCTAATCAATTCCAATTCGAAAAGCTTTATTGGCATGGCTATTGTAATAAACAGTATTGCAAAAGCGTAGAAAACAATATGTACAAATACAAAATATACTTCTTCCTACCTGCATGGGGAGAAAATGAACTATTGATCCCACAAGCTCCAGTGTTGGTCCAACATTAGGGTAGGTGGCTGTGGAGATTTGAAAAACACCAAACAGCCTCCTTCTACATACATGCACACACACACACACCCACCTGCACACACACACACACACACACACACACACACACACACACACACACACACACTCACACACAGAAAGAACACACCCACAGCACTCGCGTGTTGCGCCATGACAATGCTCTGATTGCTCTGACTGGGAATTTGGCTCATTATGTGCTAATGCCCCGGCAGAGCTGGAAATTGGTTTCCCGCCGAAGGTGTGAAATTAGATTTTGGGTTGCCCAGCGAGAGCGGAAATGGTTTCTCCAAGCTCCTGCCATGCTCCAAGGAGACTCTAATGAGGGCCAGGACTCAAGCTGGACCCAGGTCTAGGCAGCAGTAACAGCCGTACATCCCCCCTTTGGCCTCCCCCTCATTAACTTATGTGATTTTCTTTCTCTCATATTCTCACCTCATCTGCACAATCCAGATCTTAAACTGCGTGAACCCGGACAATGAAAACAGTCCAGAGATTCCGGTGAAGGTGCTGAACTGTGACACCATCACCCAAGTCAAGGAGAAGATACTGGACGCCGTTTACAAGAACATGCCCTACTCTCAACGGCCGCGGGCTGTGGACATGGACCTCGGTAAATGGCACAACGCAAACAACAACGCTTGCACCCACTCACCCACTCACCCACTCACTCACTCACTCACACACACACACAGACACACACACACACAGACACTCACAGAGGCATTTAGCACGGTGTAACAGTCCTTCACACCCACAGTTTAGTGTATCAGTCAGAGTGAAAAAGCTAGCCATGTGTACAGATTATCAGTGCATTAGTGCGATAAAAGCTGTGTTCCAGCAGCCCAGCTATAGCCCCGCCAAAGCCTCGGTGTGCTGCTGCCTGCCAGGCCTCCTATCAAAATGACTGACAGTATGTGGTGCATCCCTCCATCTGGCTGGGCTTTTTCTGCCTGGGTGTTGCCTATAAGACACACTAGATCCAGGTCGAGAAGTGTGTGTGTGTGCGTGTGCGTGTGTGTGTGTGTGAGAGAATGTGAGTGTGTATGTGTCTGTCTCTGTGTGTGTGTGTGTGTGTGTGTGTGTGTGTGTGTGCGTCTGTGTGTGTGCGTCTGTGTGTGTGTGAGTGTGTGTGAGTGAGTGATGTGGCTGTCTGCCTGACCCAGGTACCAACTGACAGACAGAGCTTGCCAGCCTCATGTTGGGCTCAACTCCCACACAGTCTGCCACTTTCCACCCGCGCCTGTCCGTAACGCTGCCTCCAATTTTCGACGCACCTCTCGTTCCCCCCTCACGTCACATGGGACGAGAGAGAACAAAAGAAGGTGGAGGCAACCATTCTGGTGAACGCTTGTTGTCAAAATCACGTTTTGTCAAAGTCAGTGAATATCTCCTCACGATCAGCTAGCTACCTGTCCGTACTGTGTGCGTGCTGAAAAAAAAGTCCAGTGTAAATACACACAGCCTAGGCTCTGTAAATGGGCATGTTGCTAGCTACGGTGAGCCCCCTTTTGTTAACATACCCGCGAGGAGATATTTACTGATTTCACTAGAAAAGCTGAGTCCACTTTTAAAATGATACAATTTCTGCATTTGTGTGAGGGTGTGTGTATGTGTGTCCACATGTATCCAATGTGTGACTGTTGTTATATACAGTAAGTATATATTTCCCTTAGAGCGTATAGGCTAGGCGGTGTTGGGAGGCTGTTGTGCCGGGCAGTGATACTTGGCAGAGTAGCCACAAAGTAATACAAGCCAGTCAACAGAGGAGAAAATCAATGATCACTCCCAGCATGAGAACAGCAATGGACTGTCCTCTTGCCCATCAGCACCCTTATTATCATTTCATTATGACACAACGAGCCGTCAGACACACCGGCCTCCGCTAGCATTGCGTATAGCCCCCACCCGGTTCCCCCTGCTTATTACATCTGAAAGGAGTTGATTTTAATTATAGGTCCCTTTTTCATAGGGATTCATAGATTTTTTTCTTCTTCTTTTTATGCTCCACTCTTCTCTTCTTTCTGACTCTGATGGGCAGAGTGCTACGTATGCTAATGCTACGCCATCTCCGCGACACAAGTACCAATTAAAGCACCAAGCCTGCCTGCTTATACATACATCTCGAAACATTGTTCATGTGAAATGCTTCATTAAGATGCGTGTCAGTCCCAAGTCTGCAGAGAGAGAGAGAGGGGTACACATGCAGAGAGCCACACAAGAACGCAGACTGCTTGATATGTACTCACTTGAAGAGAGCTCTCTTTGGGAGCATTGTAGGTTGACGTTTGACCGATTGAAAGGCAATTGAGGTTTCACAAGAGGTGTTTAAGTGACATAAGCATAAGTCATCGATGTGTTAGCACTGTATACATTTGCCCTGCGAGGTTACAGAACACATGCTTTAACCACATGTCAATTCAATGCAGATGAGCTTCTTGATCACTTGATGGTTTTCATATGTATGTATTAAACACACCAAACCTCTATATAAAAAATGGCATTTTATATGGCTCACTACCATAGTTTGTATAGATAGTTAGTGTGTTATTCAGTGTGTATGTTTGTGTCCTCAGAATGGCGTCAGGGCAGGATGGCTCGTGTGGTGTTACAGGATGAAGACATCACTACCAAGATAGAGAACGATTGGAAGAGACTCAACACTCTCATGCACTACCAGGTAAACACACACACACACACACACACACACACACACACACACACACACACACACACACACACAAGACTCCAGTAAAATGTTTTCCTTTATTAAATCTAAAAAGAAATAAAAAGATGTATCAAGAAAAAGGCTCATTTCACTCCTATTTCTGCTGTGCTGCTTTTATTATGGAAATGGTACCACGCAGGCAGGCACCCTCTTGCCGAACTTTGATGTTTTTGTCGCACTTGACTTGTAGGCGGCCAATTTTCAGCTCCTTCATTTGCATGTCCTTGCCTGGTGTAATCCAAGTGACAGAATATAGAGGACAATTACTGTACAGGTGGCAGGAGAGCTCAACCCTTAGAACCGACACTTCTCCCTCCCCCCCGGAGAGATGAAGCTGTTAGTCGGGGGGGGGTAGTATCTCTCTCTCTCTCTCTCTCCCCCCCCGTGTTCTGTTGACTTCTACGCTGGCAACAATTAGTCCTGCTATGCTCGGCTCTTGTCTCTTCATATGTAGAACCAAACAATTGTAGGGCCCATGCATGCTTACCACTATACCTGTTGCCCCCTCTTTAAAGGAGTAGTCAGCAATTCTGGTAAAAACGCTTATTGTCATAATCACTTTTTTGTCAAAATCAGTGAATATTTCTGCCCATCCGTACCGTGTGTGCCCTAAAAAGGAAAACCGGTGTCAAAAAACAGCCTAGGCTCTGTAAACTGGTATCTTAACACTGTAGCTATAGCAAAATGCCCGTTTAGGCATTTTCCAGGAAAATGTTTTTCTCAGCCGAGCTAAGGGTGTAAGGGCAGGGTGTCATATTGTATCATATTGTATGAAATGTAAAGCCCACTGAGACGAATGTTATTTGTGATTTTGGGCTATACAAATAAAACTGATTTGATTTGATTTGATTTGATTAGAAGAAGGGGACACATCATGATGTCCTTCACACAGGTCCTGGCACCATGCAGCGTCTCTCCTGTTTGTCTTCCCTCCATTGTCATTGTGAAATTGTTCTTTCCTTAAAGCCCACTGTAAACCCAAATCCACAACATCCTTCTAACGATGTCATTAGGGGAGTTAGTTGCGTAATAGTAAGCACCTGAAAAGACTTGGGCATATGTATCAATCCAGATAGAATATGTTGTCATTTCAGTTTGATAAACGTTATCAACTATTGTTTTGCTATTGTAGACCAGAGTCTTCCAATCAATCGTCCCCACTCACTCATTTTCCCTTTGGACTTGTTTACAATTTTAATTTTAGTCTCCTGTCTTTTTTTCCTTCTCGCCCTTCAACGGTAATGAACATTATTTTTACCTGCATTTCGAGAACCTTTTCTTCTCTGGTCTCTGTGGTGCCTGTATCATTGATGAAGCAGTGTGCTTGCTTCCACACCATAATGGGGCTCTTCTGTTGTTTTTCGCAATTCTTTGAGTCAGCGTCTGTCTGCCGTCGTTAGCCAAGGGAGACATTAAGAGACGCACAGTAACACGTGTGTGGTCCCTTTATTCATCCCCTCCATCAATTGCTGATCTGAGGACAGCTATTGATCACTGATCTAAGGGTCCCTGCACTGAACATAAGGACCCACACTGTGCAGCTTCAGAAGAACTGCTGGCGGGGAAGGAAGAGGTAGAGGAAGAGAAGACCAATGTAGAAATGAATAGTTGGTTGTTGGAGGGATGGGAGTAGAATGTAGCAACATATTCGCTTGTGCATCGTTACTGTTTTGATGAGCTGGCAATGGCCCCCGTGTGTGAGCTTGTGTGTGTGTGTTTGCGTCATACACCATACCATTGAATTGGCAGCTGCGACAGCACATCTGGCTGCCAATCAAAACAAGGGAGCACAGCTCATTAGGTCTCAGAGTGAGGGAAAAGCTTGGAGAGGGGAAGAAAAATGGTGAAGAGGTGAGGAGGACATTTTGAAAGAGGGGTGTCTTAAATATGCACAGTGAGTCAGGGCAGCATCACCTTGAGTCTTTGCTAATTCTCCCACAGCAGGGAGATGGGGACCAGACAGAGGCATTCAAATTCATAGGGCTCACACAGCCTCCCAAGAAACCCCACCGGCTATTTACCTTACCACATGGGAAATAATGGTTTACATAAACTGGAATATGGAAATTGCACACCTTTCCTAGCTCCCTGCTAAAAAGCAGAATTGAAGAAACATAAATGCACCCATTTAAAATGGGTTCAGAATCTTTATTCAGCACCTTGGCATTCACAGTCAGGGGACTAAACTCCCATCGTCCCTCCCCCACACTCACTATTTCTGTAGTATTTTTTTTTAACAGTCTTTCTTGCATAAGGATAGAAGGAGATAGTAGCTCACTCACATATGCACACAGAGCATGTGCACACACACACACATACAGAACACACTAACATTGCACATGCTCACACACGGCGGACGCAGTTGAGATGGAAGATGTATGAGATTGGAAAGAGCTTTTTGGGATCATTTCAGATTTGGATCTTTTCAGTTGTATAATCTTCCACCCTGTCAAAGGAAAAGGATTCATCAAACCTTCCATCCCTGTCATCTCCACATGTCTTGTGTTCTCACTTGTATCCAGGAAGTAAGCAGGGATCCCAAGAGGTCCATCTTACTTCAGTAGGTAGTACATAAACAGGGGATTATCATGAATTGAAGCTGTCAGATGCGCGGTCTATTTTTTTTGTTGTGTTGATTTTAATTGCAAGCACTCCGTATTCACAAAGGCACTGTGTTGAGCAATTACATTGATGATGTGTTTGTTTGCAAAGTGTTGATTCATGACAGGTGGACTGTGGCTTTCCTTGCATATTAATAATACTTGTTTGCCACATCCATTTGCGTTGACACATGGGCGGTGTGCGTCTTGAATATTATTCCTAACTTATTGCTAGATAAATGACAGCAAAGGGACGATTGCGGTTGCCTATTTCACTTTGGCCAAGAAGACTGCGTCAAAAATACAAAGTAAAAGTCAGTTTGTAAAGTTGCAGCCTCTTGTTGCCTGGCGTCCTCTGTGTGTCCTCTTCTCTGCAGTGAGAGAGCAGACACTGATGACCACACCAGGAGAGCCTGCCAGATAGATCCAGTTACCCCCCCTTATTGCAGACATCACTCGGGGGCATTGTGTGCTATTTTCAACAGCCCCAGACACAACGGATACAATTAATATTGATATCTGTTCATTAATCTAATGCCGTGGTGGCTGTTTTGGCACGTTCCTGGTCGCGATTGCATATGAGTACAAGTTATGGATAGGTGGGAATATGATCAGTTTTCCATTAAAAAGGGGATCCTTGCTAGATTAATCCTGTGCTGCTTCTGCTGCTGCTGCTGCACTCTGAGTCACATTTCCATTGACAACAATTGTAGTATTTGTGAAAAACACTGTTCTCTTCAATGACACATTTCATTTAGTAAAGGTGGTATCGGAGAGTGTTTATTCTCAAAATGACATGTTGTTAAAATCAGTGACTATCACATCACGATACAAAACCTGCTGTATGTATGTTTCGTTTGGTGAGGAGAAATTCACTGATTTTGAAAAAAATGCGTTTTGACAGGAATTGCTAACTTCCCCTTTCAAAGCCAGATTACATTCCATCACAAAGGCCGAGAGACTGGCATTTTACATTCATGAGAAGATCCTTTGCTTGTGACGCCCGAGAGAGGGACATACATACTCCCACATAATGGCCCCATCTAAAACATTGCAAACTATGCACAGGTTGTGTGTTTCCGAGCCGCTGGGCAGAGTGGAGAGAGGTATGATGATAAGCATTGTGATCCTAGAGTCAGGAGTCCAGGAGAGATGGGGACACCAAGGGTAAACAGGGCTAGGACCAGGGCTATGGTGGTGGTGGTGTGTGTGTGTGGGGGAAAAGGGGGCTGTGGAAAGAAAGATAGAAGGCACTGACCACACTCATTCTAATGGAAGGTCTTATCACTGGCAAAAGGGCCCACAGCCACCTTATCACACCTGCCCACACTATCAGCCCGCACACTGGATTATCCCTGAAGGGCGAATCTGCACGCCTTCAATCATTTACTCTATCACAAGGGCCCATCTCGGCGCTAGCCTCTCTGTCAGCCATATAGAAGAAAAAGAAGCAGGGGAAAAACGAGAGGGATGGAGAGAGAGAGAAAGAGAGAGGGAGGTGTTAAAGGAAAGAGGGTGAAAGAGAAGCTATTTCATGCTTCGTAGAGAAAATGTATCAAAAGAATAGGGGTGGATACTTCATGCAAGTCAGCGGAGCCGGTATTGTCGGTCAGTGCATCGTCAGCCAAGATGGAGGCTGTAAAGGATGGAGAGACTGCAGAAATAAGGTTTAGGAAGAAGCTGAGACAAATGAGAAGGGGATGAGGTTGAGAGAGAGAGAGAGAGAGAGAGAGAGACACAGAGAGAAAGGGTCAAAGATGGCTGTCTTGTGTTGATTGGGTGGAGGGTGGGGGTTAGATAGACTAGATTTTTCATTTTTTTTCTCTTCAAAAAGGCCCGGGCGCTGCTACGTCCCTTTAAAGAGGATTCCTCACAGATTTCATTCCAAGTTTCAAGTGTCTCTCTCTAGTGTGGCCAGTAAAAGGCCAGATGGCCACTCTCTCCGACTAATAGCACGGACCAAGATTAGTTTTAGAAAGAGTGGGAAGGCAGTGGGTGAGGACAACTAAATGCTCCCCCCCTCCCCCAACATCCACTAGCGAATAAAATAAAAAGAAGAATTCTGTAGTTGTTTGTTTCTTCTATATATATTCTTTGAGGTTTTCTTCCCGTGTTGGAGCGCCTGGCATTTGCCTTTTTGTTTATCCCTTCCACTGGAGGCTTCGTCAGTTTTGAAGCAAGAAATCCCTCCTCGGGGTTAGGCTCTAAATGCCAGCCAACAAGCTGTTTTGTTGTTTTGGCTCTCGGAGAAAAAAAAGAACCTCAAGTTTTTATGCATTTGTTTTGTATTTTTCAACAAAAAAAATGGATGTATTTCTGTCCTTACAGTAGTAGCATTTAAAAAAAATGATGTACGGTTAAATAGCCATTTCAGGGTTGATTCATTTTCATATTCTACTGTTAATATTAATGCTAATACTCTTCGACTGATCAGAGACCTCTGTTGAGAAGTGTCTTAAAAAAGCTCATTTAAAACCCTCCTTTCTTATGTCTTTCTAATGTCTGAATAATTTTTTTTTCTCAGCTTATCTGAAGTGATGCATCATACAGTACAGGGCCAAGAGCCGCGAGTAAATATAAACCAAAGGGATGAACCTCTATGTCTACCTCTCATTCATGACACACCATTTTTAACACAGCCGCTTGCTCTGCGTCTTTCTCTTTGACTCTGTGCTGCTCTAATGCTATTATTAATACCTGCGCACCCCATTTTATCTGAGGGTGTGAAGTGTACACTAGATAAGACATTCCAGGCTCTGTCTTTCTGACACTCTCTCTCTCTCTCTCTTTGCCTCTCTTTCTCTCTATCCCTCTCTCTGTCTTTCACTGCCTCTGAGCATCTTTATCCCAGTACAGAAGCTTATACGCCGTGTCTCTGTAATGTTTGTGAAGTGGGTGACAATGACAGTCATGTTGTGTACAGCCATCGTGCAACCACAGCACTCTGTTATGATAGAGAAAACACACACACACACACACACACACACACACACACACACACACACACACACAAGGCTTTGGTATAGAGAACAGCAGGGAGAACCGATATGACAAGAAGGGATGGGTTTGCGAAGGGGTTAGGGACATGATTTGCATAAAGGAGTAGTCACCAGGGACTTAACAGTCCCTTTACTATTACAAAATAGTTTAGAATAAACACCCCCGTACTCTGTTTTAATTAAAATATGGAAATCACCGTAGCACGAAATACGCTGCTGCATGCAAATGGAATGAGCTTGAAAAATATATCAAGTTACACTCTTTTATGTCACTTGAAAAGGTAGGCTCATATCATTTTAATCACACTTGTAATTACTTTTTTTTATTAGTTTTGTTGTATAATGTTTATCTGGGAAGTATTGTATGTCGAATTGTATTGATTGTATGTGTTTTTTTTTATCTTGTTTTGTACACAGGTCTCTCTTGATAAAGGGATCTCAATGGGACTACCTGTTTAAATAAAGGATTATCTATGTTATAATACCAGCCTATTCATATCATATGTGTCTCTCTCTTCACACACACACACAGGTGTCAGACCGCTGTGTTGTGGCTCTGGTGCCCAAACAGACCTCGTCATACAACATTCCCACCTCGGCCAGCATATCCCGCTCCTCCATCAGCAGATATGGTGAGTCAGCAGACCAGAGAGTGTACATCCTTGTTAAAGGCATTTCAAAATTGATTACATTGATTGCGAACATGCCATCCAGCGTATAGATGAGGCAATTATGGATTTATTAGGGGCTTATTCAACAGTTAATCAACAGCTAATGCCATGCAAATGTAATCTAGTTGCTCTTCTTGCCTCGCAGACACGTCCAAAATGTCTGTTGTTTTTTTCCCCCCCATATTAATTGTTTCACGTAGGAACTAAGCAAAAAAAACACACTCTGCCCCAAGCAGCTCTGTATGGAGCTTCTCTGCTTTTTGGTGCAGAGAATTATTTTTTGTTTTGTTTTGTTGCAAGGCCCTTTTCTCTCTCCAACTGTGTGTGTGTGTGTGTGTGTGTGTGTGTGTGTGTGTGTGTGTGCGTGCCGCAGTTCGTTTTACAATTCCGGTCCAAACTCGGTTGGGTGGTACACACCAATAGAAGAAGAAAATACAGAGAAAGAGATGAAGAGGAGGGCAGCATAGGAAATATAGTTATTGTTTGATTGGAAAAGCCAAAAAGCTATGCTAGCTGCCTGCAGACTTGCACCCACACATGCATTCATGCACACAGTACATGCAGTAGTATACAGTATACATATGCGGGCAAACACACACACACATACAGTCACACGCACACACACATACAGTCACACAAACACACACACAGATTCAAGATGAGCCTGTAGTTTATGCTGCTGGGTGCCAATTTTGGTCCGATGCCAGACGCACACAGAGCGGCACCAGGCATCTTGTGATTGCTAATTATTCTGTGTCAATGATACTTCACACAAACAGAAAATGATAAGTGAGCATTGCCAATTACCAGGATGAGGTATAGAAAAAGCGAACACTGGCCTTAAATTCGGCACGCAAAACAAAGAGAAACAGCTAACGGTGTCCTCATCCCGACTACAAGCCTCTATTTAGAATGGGATACCTGTGGATACTATGCATAAAGAAAATACACCTTTATTTTCAGTGTAAAATAATGTGACATTTGCGACATTACTGATGAAGATTATATTTGATGCCCTTTAGAAAAAGAAAGTGCGCCCAGTCATTACTCTCTTTTAGACGATGATTATGGAGGACCTCAGAAATGTCAACAAGTATAACTACCAATGTCACAAGAAAGGCAGGACGAAACGGTGTCTGCATTATGTTGTTTTTAATATCGTCGCTTAATTTTAAGCTCTCCGCTTCTGGAGTTTTACACCTAGTCGTTAATATCTCACAAGGGATAATTGAACCTGTCATGCAATCGCAATGAGCTGCTGAGAGGCAGTGCGCCCTCTCTCGCATTTTTATCTTTATTTTGTCTGTGTGTGTGTGTGTGTGTGTGTGTGTGTGTGTGTGTGTGTGTGTGTGTGTGTGTGTGTGTGTGTTTGTGTCTGTACGAATGCTCTGGAGTTGGACGTGCGTGGCATAAAAAGCAGAGGCTCTGCTGGCATGTGCCCGTCCCTCATCAATCATGGGTTACCACAGCAGGCACAGCTGCACCCTGACACCTGCTGATGGATTCATACCAATTTAACATTCAACACTTAGCATCTTGCCTCAATTTACACCACTGGCGCCCCCCCTCTGTAGCCTTATAATACAAAATGTACAGAACATGCACACTCACCTACTATCTAACTATGGCTCCCAGGAGTTTCGGGCTGTATGTCTGTCTGGCTGTAGTGGAAGTGGATCCCTGCTGTGTGTAGGGGAGTTAGGAAAAAGGCTAATGGGTTGCAGTATGGTTTAAAGGAGTCAGTGATTCTGGAGAAAATCAAAAATCACTTTATGTCAAAATCTGTGAATATCTCCTCACAATCCGCCACCTATTTGTACTGTGTGTGTGCTACAAGAAATCTGGTGTTAATACACAGCCTCTGTAAACAGGCGTGTTGCTACAGCTACGTTTGGCCCCCTTTGGCTACATACCAGTTTACACACACCATAGTACGGACAGGTAGTGAAGGTCTGACTCCACCTTTTAAAGGGAGTAGGAAATATCAACAGTAACAAAAAAAACAGTGGCTGGATTTAAGATGGGATTTGGGACCTCAATCCACCCTGTACACACGGGAAATATATCTGGCCATACTCAGACCATAGTCCCTAGTGGCCACTCCACAGACAGGCTCAGGTCGGCCTTATTTGAAAGGTGTAAGTGGCTGTATCGGCGTCAAAGAAGAATGGGAAAAAAAACCCTGCTTTGTTGCTCAGCTGGGCCTTTGAAGACAGGTCACAGAGAGAGAGAGATCCTCATTGAGATCTAGGGATCTTTGGATCTCTAGAGAGCACACGCACACTGCCAGGAGAAGATGTCGGTTAATTGGGTGGAAACTGAAAGCAGCATCATTCAGACTGAGTGAGTGAGTGAGTGAAGAGCAAAAGACATAGAACAAGGAGGATGTACTGTATATATAGATGGCGCTTAACAAATTAGCGATCTTTTGATGCGTTGATTAGCGAGCGACAGGGACGGGTTTTTTTTTCCGACAAGACGTCTGTACAATGTGTCAGGGAAGAGCCAATTATGAGGAGCCAGACTCAAGCATGTCTCAGTCAGTCGGGGCCAGGGATTATGTAAAAGGGAGAAAAAAGGAAGAGAAAATGAATGAGAGTGGAAGAGGTAAAAAAAAAAGCTTAACTATTATGAAGGAGACAGAGGATAACTATGTCCTGCACACTTTATCTTATAAGACAACATGTACTAATGGCAACGACTTGTTCAACTCCAGGGACCACAACTTCCCCTCCCCTTTCATTACTTTTACTCTGTGAAATTATCCACCACTGCAATTTCCTTTACAGCACTGCATGTAGGGAGCAGTTGGTGAGGAGGAAGGGGGGACACACACACAGGAGATAGGGCTTTATAATGAGTTACAAAAGGAGCGATAAGGAAAAGTGTTAGAGGCTGTGTGTTTATGTATGCTTGTGTGAGTTTGTGTGTGGGCGGGTGGGTGTGCTTTTGTGGTTGCATAATAAAAGTATAAGATGCCTAATTTGTATGGTGCCGCACACACAGAGAAAACTTCTGTAATCACAGTCATTTAGGCTCAGTTAATTCTATATCTCAACTCTCTCTCTTTTCTATATATTTCTATTTCTAACAGACTCTTCATTCCGCTACACGGGCAGCCCCGACAGCCTGCGTTCACGCGCTCCAATGATCACCCCCGATCTAGAAAGCGGCGTGAAGGTTTGGCACCTCGTCAAGAACCACGAACACGGAGACCAGAAGGAAGGGGACCGCGGTAGCAAGATGGTCTCCGAGATCTATCTGACCAGGCTGCTAGCTACCAAGGTACACATCAATGTTTCACAGTACACATTCATGCATGTGTAAACGTGTCTGAGGCTGTATAGACGTTAGCTCCATTTTAGCGTCTATTTTTCATGCCGTCACTGCAATCAAGCTGTGTTGTAGGTCAAGTGCTGTGTATGTCATCACTCGTCTGTCCCATGCATCGCTAATCTCTTGTGTACTCTCTCCCCCCTTCTCCCAGGGTACTTTGCAAAAGTTTGTGGATGATTTATTCGAGACGTTGTTCAGTACGGTGCACAGAGGGAGCACCCTCCCCCTCGCCATCAAGTACATGTTTGACTTCCTGGATGAGCAAGCCGACAAGCATGGCATTCATGACCAAGACGTGCGCCACACGTGGAAAAGCAACTGGTAAGGGCCCTCTGTTTTAACTTATATCGCATGTGGCAGGTCCTTAAAGCTATAGTGTGTATCTTATAGCCCCCCTATTCTGCTGTACGTCTAGGTTTTTTCTTAGCAGTAGAATCAACAACTGAAACATCTCATGGGCGCTTCTCGAGCTCTGGCACCAGTGTCAGAGGGCGACACCAGTTTGTAAACGCTGCCGTACTGAGAAATACAGAGAGAGTTTTGTGGAGATGATAAGGCTTTACCAACTTTATGCCAACTTTGGCAATGGCTTGAATTTAACCGACCATTCATTTTATATGGAAAAAGTTACGCACTTTAGCTTTAAACCGTGTCATCAGAACTGCTCAAATGTCACACGATGAATCTACGTTTAAGTCTCGTTAAAGCTCAACTTGCCCGGATCTGAGAGAATTCAATTCCATGACCGAGTGGGATTTTTTTTTTCGTCGCTTACCCATTCTCTTTCGTCTCCTTTCCCCCCCCTGCCAGCCTTCCACTGCGCTTCTGGGTGAACGTGATCAAGAACCCGCAGTTTGTCTTCGACATCCACAAGAGCAGCATCACGGACGCCTGTCTGTCTGTGGTGGCTCAGACCTTCATGGACTCCTGCTCCACTTCAGAGCACCGCTTGGGCAAGGACTCCCCGTCTAATAAGCTGCTCTACGCTAAAGATATCCCCAATTACAAGAGCTGGGTAGAGAGGTAAGACACTCGCCATTCTGAAAACCCCCTTCTCTGTTTTATCCTCTTAAGATAAAACAAAAATGAGATCTCTGGGGAAGGAAAACTGATTCATAATTCTCTTTCTTCTTCTCCTGCACTTTTGAACCGCATTCTGTTAAAAGCATGTTTTTTGAGCAATTCATTATTAGTGAAAGTGATGTAATGGCTCAAAAATGTGACTATTAAAAGGAATCTAGGTCCCAGTTAAGCTATTACAATGACTCAGTGAGTGTGTGTGTGTGTGTGAGTGATGCCAAGTTGTTGCCCCTGGTGTGTGTTCTCAGGTACTACGCTGACATCAACCGGCTGCCGGCCATTAGCGACCAGGACATGAACGCCTACCTGGCGGAACAGGCCAGAATGCACTCCACAGACTTCAACATGCTCAGCGCGCTCAACGAGATCTACTCGTACATCAGCAAGTACAGCGAGGAGGTAAGGGGGGGGGATTTGCACACGCTCAAAAACACACACACACACACACACACACACACACACACACACATTTCATTCATTTCATTTTCCTTTATTTAACCTCGAAAGATCAATTGAGGGGTGACCCTCTTTTACAATGACGTCGAGTTTGTACAGATACACAATATACAATGAGAATACATAACAAGTTTACACACACACACACACACACACACACACACACACACACACAGACAACAACAATTTAAAACATTCAGATCAATTGAATGAGAGACATAATAGCCTAATTAAAACAGTTACAAGTGTAGAGGGGCTGATTCAAAATAATAATTTTAAATTGGTTAACAGTTATGAGTGTATTTATTTTAATTGTATGTTGTAGGCTGTTCCAGGAGTCAGGGGCACTATGGCTAAAAGCGGTTTTACCAAGCTCAGACCGGGCATAGGGGACATATAACATGAGCATGTCAGTTGAGCGGGTTTGATAAAGCCCATCTGAAATAAGCAGCATTTCTGTCAAATATAGTGGTAGCTTTCCAGTCAGAGCTTTATATATAAAAATATGCCAATGTGCATCACGTCTCTCCTTAAGGGAGGACCACCCAACCTTTTCATATAAAACACAATGGTGTGTATCATAAGCATCTCCTGTAATGAATCTCAAAGCAGAGTGAAATACAGAGTCTAGGAGTTTAAGGCACACAGATGAGCCCAACTGTATTTGATGCTCTCTCTCTCTCTCTCTCTCTCACTCTCTCTATCTCTATCTTTCTCTATTTCCTTTTAAATTTAATTCAGGCAGGCTCTATTGGCATGGAAAACAAAAGTTAAGCAATTGCACAATACAAAAGAAAAACACTAGTAGAAAAGAAAAATTAAATGGCAATTAGAAACATAGAACTATAAACTAAACAAAGACAGGCATGGCTTATTTAATGAGTGTGTGTGTGTGTGTGTGTGTGTGTGTGTGTGTGTGTGTGTGTGTGTGTGTGTGTGTGTGTGTGTGTGTGTGTGTGTGTGTGTGTGTGTGTGTGCGTGCGTGCGTGCGTGCGTGCGTGCGTGCGTGCGTGCGTGCGTGCGTGCGTGCGTGCGTGCGTGCGTGCGTGCGTGCGTGCGTGCGTGCGTGCGTGCGTGCGTGCGTGCGTGTGTGTGTGTGCGTGTGTGTGTGTGTGCACTATTCCTGTAAATAAGTTATTCTATAATTTAAATCGTAACTTCCAGTTAGAGTTGAATTAAGGCCCCATTAAATAATTTGTCACGGTGTTACTTCATTACTGAGTGTTTTTTTCCTGCAGCATTATTTGCTTTGTGAGCCTGTGTGATCTCAGATAACTCCCTCCTCTGGAACTACATACCGCACTGCTGCTTCACTTCGCTAGATTCTACCTGCAGGGCATTCCCGGGCGCTGATTGCATAATAATGCCGCCGCCTTAGCAAATCAGCCGCTAATTTGCGGGCAGATTGCGCGTCCCAAATTGAACAAAAGGCGTGCAGAGAATTTACCCCACACTTTAATACACATGTGATCTTGCCCTATGGTGTTCCCAAACTGTTCAAATAACTGGCAAAGGGGTTAGTGAGGTCAGCAGTAGAGTCTTCAGTAGACTTCCCCAAAGCCCACAGGTCTAGTGAGACCAGGCGCTTAACAAGGCAGTGTGTCTGATCTGTAGACCAGAGAGAGAGTGGAGCGTCTACAAGCTCCCAGCATGCAGCGCTGTCCTTTTTCCCGCTTGTGCTAGAGTTAGAGTGCGTTATCTGTTATATAGGGCTCTCCTGAGTGGAATCATAAGCAACACACGCACACACACACACACACGGTTGTCAGATCACAGGGAGCATAAAAATGGAGGGAGGAAAATAGGCAAGGAGGAGCGAGGGAGGAGAGCACATTTATGGAGACATTCTACTTCTAATGTCAGCTCCTCCTCTGGGATGCATTAGCCTGACCTTTATGTTGGACCACAGTGTCTCTCTCTCTCTCTCTCTCTCTCTCTCTCTCTCTCTCTCTCTCTCTCTCTCTCTCTCTCTCTCTCTCTCCATCTCTTATATTGTCTCTCCCTCCTTCCGGTAGGCTACTCTCTCTCTCTCTCTCTTTCTTTAAACCCATTATCCAGTCAGCTTCCCCTTTTTGCTCTAAATCTCATACACTCCCTTTTGCTGCCTCTGCACTTGTAGCTGTCCTGACCGACACATACACACATATGAAGACATATGCAAAAGGCGGTTCATATTGCACGCATACACATGTACCCCATCACTCCAGCACTATCTGCTGCTGCCTTCCCAGAGTGCAGTGCTGTAAAAAACCCTCGTCTGGCGCAATTGTTCAATCCTTAACTCAGTATTTCGCAAAGAGGGTGTGTGTGTGTGTGTGTGTGTGTGTGTGTGTGTGTGTGTGTGTGTGTGTGTGTGTGTGTGTGTGTGTGTGTGTGTGTGTGTGTGTGTGTGTGTGTGTGTGTGTGTGTGTGTGTGTGTGTGTGTGTGTGTGTGTGTGTGTGTGTGTGTGTGTGTGTGTCGGGGCTGTAACCAGGCCAGAGCCACCGCAGCCCTACTTAAATGGATTTGGGAGATGGCGGTGGGAGCTGCACCTGCATACACTGCTACAGATTAATAATAGATTGCTATCAGGAGCAGGAAATGCTGTGCCCGTCGCCGCCAGCCTTTAAGAGCACTTAAACAGATGAGTGGAAGATGCTAGGTGGGCAGACAGACACTGTGTTCATGCGAGAGGACAGGCGGCTAACAAAGGATGACCATGCTATGCATAAAAAGGAGAAGAAAGAAATGTTGCTGACATTATTTCCAGACAACAAGCACTCAGTTAACATTTACTGAACTCTTAAAAACTTAAAGTTGTTTTTAAGAGTTGTTTTTAAATTGTTTTCTTGTGTGTTTTTTGTTTTTTACAGCCCTAGATAACTATTTTTATGATTGATGCATGTTCTGGCCTTTGCTGTCACACCCTCTGAATAAGTATGAATACATAACCAAAGGCAATGAACGAGTTAAATAATTCTATCTTTCCCTTTAGTAATCTCAAATATCACTCAATACAGTTAAATGATGCTACATTATGGGTGGAACTTTTGCTCCCATATGTTTTATTATTTATGTCTTAGCACAGAATTTCTTAAATGTCACATTGCATAAGACGGGGTCAATACTTTATTCTGTTTGAATGATCAATCATTCAGTCAAAACGCTGTCTTCTAGTCTGGTTCTGTGTGAAATGGCTCTACAGTGGCGACACCATATGATGAAATAAAGGCCGCAGGGGGTTTGAATACAG
The DNA here is from genome assembly GCF_949987685.1 of Ammodytes marinus. Taxonomy (NCBI): domain Eukaryota; kingdom Metazoa; phylum Chordata; class Actinopteri; order Uranoscopiformes; family Ammodytidae; genus Ammodytes; species Ammodytes marinus. Next base: position 6,465,607 of record NC_137211.1, on the reverse strand, counting down.
AGATCCATATCAAAGGTGATGAAGACATGGCCCCATTGTGTAGTATTTTTATGCTCTTTTATATTCATATGAAAAAAATCCTTTGCCATATGTGTTGGTGTCACTCTGACATATATTGGTCTTGACAAGGCAGACGCCAGATGAGAGAATGTCGAGGAGAGCCTGTCTGAATCCCTTTTGAACCTGACTTGACACATGCCAAATGTACAAGGAATGGGCGCGGAAGATAAGACGGGGGGGAAAAGCTAATACACAAATATTTGTCATTGTTGTCAAAGATAAAGGCAGTGATGTAATTCTTTTTTTTTCTTCTTTTTTTCATGTGAGGTCCATATAGAAACATTAATAAAAACAGGCTCTACTCCATAAAGAATTACATTATTTTCTATCAAAGGCGGTCAGATCTAAACCTTTAAAGGCTGTGCTATGTAGCTATGCAACAGGAATTTGTGTGGTCTCTTTGTTAACTGCTCTGCCATGCCTAAATAATAAGCCAAATAGTTATCCAAAGCATGTTTTTTTTTTTTTTTTTTTTTTTTTTATCCGATTTCACGTGTCTACCTGAGTGCCTGTGTGATTCTGGCCTGAATGTAGGGTACAGACAGTAGAGACTTGAAATAGTATATACAGAAAAAGTGTAGTCTAGTCACAGTCCAATTTAAGTGTAATGGTTATTGTGGACGAAAAAAATAAAAAAAATTAAATTGAAAATGTTGTAAGTACTGCAGCTTTAAATGAATCATGAGCAAGGTTATAGTGTGAATTTGTATGTCTAGTTTTTGACCGATTTTTATTTATTTTCTTCACAGATCACAGCGGCCCTTGAGCAGGACGAACAGGCGAGGAAGCAGAGGTTGTCCTACAAGGTGGAGCAACTCATCGCTGCCATGTCCCTCGAGAGCTGAGGGTGACTGGACAGAGAGAGCGAGAGAGAGATTGAAAGGACCACAATGTCACTACAGGACCTTCAAAATAAAAGTCCTGCATTACTTATACCTCTCATCGTGGGAGCTAGAACCATGAACCAAGGACCTGGGACCTCTCTGTGTACACACAGCCGGACACACATACAGCTGCTTTAAGTTTGTGATTCTCTCACCTTTCCTTCCATGATGGCATCAGCTCAGAGCCCCACAGACTAAATATAAAAGGCCCTGAAGCTGATAACCATAGTAAGGGAGGAACATCAGCAGAGAAGGCAACAACATGGCTTCTTGTATTTATTTTTTTGTTTGTTGGTTTTATTTTTCTCAAAGGACATTTTCCCTCAGTTTGACTGGGAATTGTGTGTTGTGGTGTGTGCGTGTGTGTGCACGAGTGTGTGTGTGTGTGTGTGTGTTAGCGTCATGCTGAAGAAGAAGGCTCCTTTAAGGACTGCGAGAGCAAAATGGAGGAACAGATTTATTCTCTACTCATTCAGAAACTCACGTTTGTGTGTGAAACGGAGACACAGAAAAAAAAGAAAGAAAAGGCGAGAAGCAGAAGAGCAGATCTCATGTTGGAAGCTGAGTTTTTCGCGTTCGGGAATATCTCAAGATTTTTATTTTTGTACTTGTACATTTGAATATTATCAGTTGCAGCTTAAGTATATCCACCCCAAGGAATCCCCATACAAGTGTTGCAAGTGTAAGGAGCGTCAACACACTACTTCACTGCAGTAAAAAACAGGCCATGGTCCACGCAAGGTCTTCTCTCACTTGCTTCCCTCCTCTTGACTAACTGACTTCACATTACACGGACAACAAAAAAAAATAACTCTTTATCCAATCACAAGTGTACAGGAAAAAAACATGAGACTTACTGTATGCTCATCATCGTAAGAGTCAATGGATCTCGGCCAGTGGTGGTCACGGTTCAGCCAGCATGCTTGCACCTAAAACCGAGGATGGCGGAGTGTATTTAAGGAGTGTCAAAGGCTTTTTCTTCAGCGGTTAGGGTCATCTGTGTAATATGTACCAGTTGATTCTTGCCAATCGGTGTATGTGAATGTACAAATGTTTTTTTCTTAATTTTATTTTATTTTGTTTGTATGTCTTATTTGAGTTTTTTTGCAAACAGAAATGGTCTCAGTTGAACTGAGCTCCCATAGATATTTGCGGTATAGCTTGTCGAGTGAACAACTGCATTATGTCCGTCCTGGCCACTATAGTCCCATCCAACTGCTTCCCCACAAACCTACTATTTACCCTTAAACATCACTTTTACTTCTAGAGGAGAGTGTGTGTGTGTGTGTGTGTGTGTGTCGTCTGCATTGTGGCTGTCACTGCTATATCCACAGTATGTACAGCTATAGTAGAGACCAGACCCGAAGAATTGGTTTCAATTATTATAATCCAAGCTTGTATCTCTTTGGGAAACTTGAATCGACTTACTGTGTACTTTACATGCATGCTGTCACACTTATCAGAAGTGTTTCTAAGTGGTCCATATTTGATTTCAAGTGCCAATGAGTCATGCCAGCTTCGAGATGTTAGCCGATTGGGAGATCTTACTCGCGACCAACGCCCATGTCTTTTTCTGGCACAGACAATAAGAAGCCTATTAGCCTATAGCTGTGTGGGTCTAGTTTAAGACCAAGTGCCAAAAGATCATTGTCTGTTTCATCAAATTGTTCACTATATAAATGTGTCAAAAATCGGTTTATGCTTTACAGAGAGGGTCACAAGCTGGTTAAAGTTGAAGCTAAGATAACTGGAATGGTGAGTTTTTTTTTAAACTCGTGAAAAAGGTACGAAACATAAGTGGGAGAAAAGAGAGATCAGGAAAATGAGGAACAAAACATGAAAAAAACACATAGACATAGCAAATAAATATATACAGTATATTAAAAAAAACAAGTATATAAGTTTCATGTTATGTGGATGATGCGTCTCCGGACTTAAATAACCAAAACGTCACACGTCGTCGCTAATACCTTCTAGCCGGATGACAACAAACTGTAGATTCCGTCCGTCCTCCGGATATGGTGATTTTTTTCATTTTCTTCCGAGATACTATGTTTGCTTGTTGTTTACATCAAGTACTTGAAAAAAAAATAGGTTATAGTACTAAAGGTTTGCACAGTATATCCTACTGCAATTGTGTGTGTGTGTGTGTGTGTGTGTGTGTGTGTGTGTGTGTGTGCGTGTGTGTGCGTGCGTGCGTGCGTGCGTGCGTGTGTGTGTGTTGAGAGCATGATGACCAACACCGGTAGAGGGTGAAAGGTGCTGCTTCTTCTTTTTCTCTGTGGCCTTAGATACCCCCCACCTGCTTACTGTTTCCCGATCTTATTAGTTCTGATAGTCGGGCACACACAGTCCTCTCCGGGCAACCTTCTGAGGACTGTCTCATAGCCAGATAAAGTAACTGGAAAAGGGATAGAGGTGAAGAGGGTATACGGCCCCCCGGCTCAGGCAGACATTGCCTTTTTCGCTCAGCACTCGGCTCTCGCCTGAGCTGTTTGAAGAGAAGTGTCGAGAAATGAGGAAAGAGAGAGAGAGAGAGAAAGAGAGGTGTAAGGAGAGAGAGAGAGAGAGAGAGAGAGAAAGAGAGAGAGAGAGAGAGCCCCTTTAGGTCTGGTTTCCTGCCTCGGCTTTGAAGCTGCTCTTTGATCTGAGTCAGTTGTGTGCACAGTGTGATCAGGAGATGGAAAAGGAGTACAAGAAGAAAGAAGAAGAAGAAAAAAAACATCAAACTAACAGGCGTCTATAGGAGAAATGTAGGATGAGGTGATGACTGACATGCTATTACTGTGTCCGGCCAGTGGGGGCAGAAGTGGAAAAGAGTAGTTGTCATTTGTTTTCCTCATCTGGAAAAAGCACCTTTTTCCAACACTTAAAGCCTCTATTTAACATCTATATAGGTACACAATGGCACACATAATACAGTACATACACAAAACATGAAGTTTCTTCCTTTTTGATTAAGGTGTCTTCCCAATTTCAGCAAATAGAATTGTATCCTCCTCATACCTCACATTGCTTGTATGGAGTAATGCTTTTTATCATTTCAAACAGGACCTAAATGCCTTTTTCCATTTTTTTTTGCAAGGGATGAATTGTATGTTTATTTGCTAAGTCTTAGATGAGCTCCCCCCTTGTATTCAGAAGTGTGACGAACTGTAATCAGTGGTGTGTATGGGGGGGGGGGACCCAAATATGGTTGAGAGTGGTTTTGATTTTTCTCTCTCGTTGATCGTTTATATCAGGATGTTTTCCTTTTGTTTTTGTGTGAGATATTTTTTTTTGCATGCATTTTAATTCATGCTTTAGTTCCGCCCTGTGTTCCATATCGATCTGCGCCCGTTGTTGTTAGTCTAACTGCAATCCTTCCCCAAAGCCCATCTGTACACGTCTTAAATCACAGCTGAATGCACCTTTTTTATTTTATTTGTGAAAGAGATTTTCTTTTCTTTTTTCGTTAGAGCTTGTTTCCATGCTGTACACACATTTCTGGGAACATTTTTAGTTCAGTCTGAACTGAGGAGAGACACGTTTTGTTTACTCTTTCTGCAGCGCAGAATTCCATTTGACTGCCAGTCGAGTGAGATGTGGATATATGCTCCTAAACGCAAACTCATTTTAACCCAAGCTGATTGCTCATTGAAAAATGCTTCGTTTTCTTTGACTGGCACGTGTCATTCCTTATACAAAGCAAAGCATTTATAATCAAACAATTTTATTTGCTTTATGGCATCTGACAGAGGAATTAAAAATCCAGATTCCATGTATTACTCCCAAGTCAAAATATCAGCAAGTATGAAATGAGTATCCTTCCATTTTAAACACATTGTAAACAAACCCTTTGTAGACACTGGAGTTCTGTAAAATAGTAATTACTGGCAAAGATGACGATGATGATGATGATAATAATAATGGCTGTCTGTTCTTCTTGTTTTATAAAAAAAAAAGTGTTGTGAAAATTGTAAGAAACTTAAAGTATTTAAAAGAAGGTTGTTCTCTTGTTTTTTTTTATTTGCTTTGGTTTTGTTATGATAATATATTATTGTGTACCTATTGTAAATATGAAGCACACCTATTTTGCAAGCCAAGGATTCACTTTGTACTGTTGTTATATATAAATAAACTTTGCTGGTTAAAAAATTGCATAGAGCCGACATCTGTATTCGTGTGTTTTTGTCGCGTGGCCTCCCAATTTTGCAAATACATGAGAGGGAATATAGTATCCCCCCCTGGGCCTAGCTGTTCCCATTATGCTTTGGGGGATGTAAACATTAAGTAGGATGTTGACATAGATTCAGTCAAAAACGTGTGAGTTTTTTTGAGAATATATTAGTTTTGGGTTTGAAAAAGCACCATCAAAGTATGCCGAATTCACTATAACAATCATTGTTTGCAGCATACCAATAGTTATACATAAACCTATCGCTGTTACTCTTCTTAGCTTAAGAAAACCTTAATATTTGCGGATTTGGCCGGATCTAGTTAAGTTAAGGAGCGTCTTTTTTTCAAATATTTCTACGCGGATTTAAGGACTTTTAAACGCGACGGACTTCAGGCATGATGATATCCCCCGGAAGGGTAAGTCTTGCTGAATATAAAAATGTGTGTATTATGTATGTGTGTGTAGATTGGACTGAGAAATGACTCTTGACAAAGTGCATGGTTTTGACGCAAATTGCAGTACCTGCGTCCGGCCAATGGGGGCATAAGTGAAAGTGAGAAAGCAGTTTTGATTTGTTTCTGGGTTATTTGTTTTATAGCACTTTGGATTTGCTCCATCATTTGAAAATTCAATTCCACTCTCCCTCACCCCCCAATAGACTAAGCAATATGAGTGTAGGCTACACATTGGAGCCGCTGACTGTGGTCCAGCTGACAAAACCTACAGTAACTACCTAACTTTTTTTTTTCATAATATCAGCATATACCTCTCCCTTTCACCTCTTTCAGCATATTTGCATCATGTCTTCTCCCCTGTGCCTTTGCCTCAAATGTCCAAGGCCCCCCCCGGGGAGTCCTGCCTCACAGTTCTAGTCTTCAAGGGCAATGTATTCCCCTGTCAGGCACATCCCCGAACTCCTTACAGTGTGTGGGCGCCAGGCAGACTCAGGCCATATCTCTCCAATCCACTGTACCGTCTATTCTGCATTCCCCCCGCTCACTTCCTGGCTAACAGAATAACCCAAGGCTGTAATATGTTGAATTGCTGTTATATGTCTTCATTCAAGTCTGTTAGCTCTGCTGGACTCAGCTTCTCTGCGCCACCACAGGGGCTGCAATCACATTACGGTTTGCTAATGGAAGTGTGGGTCAGTGTGTTTAGCTGGAATGAAATGGCCCCCGAGGTCAGCCATTCCACAGAGTACGAATGTGGATGACCACAGAGGCACCGGCAAAAGGAGTTGCAGGCATTCGTGTAAGCGTTAAAGCTAAAGTGTGTAACTTTTTCATAAAATTGTTAATGTTGGTTAAATTCAAGAGATCACCAAATGAGTTGACACAAAATTTGCTCCACTTTCTCTGTATTTCCCAGTATGGCAGCGCGTACAAGCTGGTGTCGCCCCCTGACACTGGCGCAAGAGCAAGAAGAAATATCCCACAAAGCGCCCACAAAATGTTTCAGTTGGTGATTCTACTGCTAAGAAAAAACCCGGACATACAGCAGAAGGTATCAAATCTATGCGCTTTCATGAAGGCTTACCTCATGTAGATGTGCAGACAGTGTTGTTATAATAAGTCAGAATTCCTCATGGGGGCAACAGAAGTTACATACTATAGCTTTAAGCAAAGTCCTTGAGCAAAACACTGCATCTCTATCAGTGTATTATGTAATAGCCATCACACTTTTGTTGTGATTGGTAGCTGTTTTCATCTTCTAGACAATACCACCACCTTGAACCATATGATTACCTAACAGTGTCCTACTTGTGGCAAAATCAGATTCCACTGATTAGACTGTTTATAAACAGACAAAGGAGAGGTCATTCATTCATTCTTTTTACATGACCCTAATGAAAATGTGTATTCGAACCCCCTAACATACTGAAGTGGAGTAGTGGTTTGAAATAAGCCAGCCAGCCAGTCTATCTATCTAGTAATATATGTATTCTATATCTTGCGTCCCTTGGCAACCCCTGCTCCTGTATTTCCTCCGGGGTGGGTCTAATCCCCACTGCTTCTAATCCTGTACTGCTGAGACCAATTCAAAATCCACGCGGGACTTAACGCGCCGTAATGCCTTTACAAGTAGTTGCATAAAGCTGACATCCCATTCGTTCTGGGTAGGATTCTCAGACTGGCTTACAAGGCAAATTCTGAAATAATTAATGTGAGTTGGCAAAAGAGGATAACAGACAGGAGGGAATTCAGCCCCATTGTGATATTACTAAACTGCCATTCTTAAAAGAATGGCAGTTTAGTAATATCACAATGAAGCAGTGCCTTGTCACCTTGTCAGACGTCACTGTAGTTTACACCTGTCACCTATAGTCATGTATTTGATGATTTATGAAGAAAAGTTTTGAATTGGCTCAAATTGTGGTGTTGGCAGAGTTACGTATGTGTTGCCAAAAAAACAACACTAGTTCTGTAGGTTAGATTAATGGGCCACAACTTCAAGTGTCCTTGAAACACCCCCAGCTGTGTCTGATGAGCGTGTAGAACAATGCGGTTCATTGGAGGATGTTTCGCCACCACACTGTGTGTACATGCGCTCCATTTATCATTCAGATATATGCATGGAAGGCAGAGATGGTATCTTAAAGATTTTTACTCTGATTTAGCCCTAGCCCTATTTATAGGATAAGTCTGGGCATATTATCGCGATTCTTAACAAACCCGATGAAAGTCCCTCAAAACTTTTCAAAAAATGGGTCATGAATATTTACTATAGTTTAAAAAAGGGGGATTATTTGCAGGCGCGGATTCATACACAATTGGTGTACTGGTGATATTGTACTTAAAATGTATAATGGCCCTGTCTGGAGATCATAAACAACTTGTATTTACTTTGATATGAAGGTATATTCCAAAAGACAGCATCCTGATACCAACACCACTTTAATGCTGCTGTAAAATGCTAACCATAATGTTAGCTACACTATAGAATGTGTGACAAATTGGAATGAGTACTGTAGCCTAATGTCAGGTTACACTTGGTAAATTTGATTTAGAGGGGAAAAATGTCATTGAATTGTATTAAATAAAGGCAATGAGTGACCATGATGGAAGGAAGAGATGGCGCATACAACCTAAGACACTTGGCAGGAAAAAAGTTAAACTAAGAATGGACGTAGAAGTAAGAAGCACCACCCAGGCTGAACCGAACACTAGACAGAGATGCTGGTGGTAGTGTGTTGGTGGAAGTTGGACAGAGGGGAAGTTGTGAACGAGTCAGTGTGTGCATGCAGGTGTCTGCGCTCTCAGCACTGGCTCTATTTATAGTCTGCCTTCCCGCGGTTTGGAGCTGTCACTCTCGCCTGCCGCCCGCTAGCCTCTCTCTCATTACCAACCCCACGGCACAACAGGCGCGCCGGCCACGTTCAGTGGGCGCTCTGCATAATTCACAGGTCAGAGACTCATTTAACAGCCACCTCTCACACACACACACACACACACACACACACACACACACACAGATGATCCTTCTAATTCTATCTTTGTGAGAGCCGTCGTTGACATAATGCCTTCCATAGCACCTTGACTTAACCTTAACCATCACAACTAAATGCCTAACCCGAACCCTTACACTTACCCTAACCTAAACCAAATTCTAACCTGATCCTTTATACCAAGTCTTGACCCTCAAATGGCCCTTTAAAGAGGTGAGGATCAGCCAAAATGTCCTCACTTTCCAAAAATGTCCTCACTTCGATGGTTAAAATCCTAAATTGGTCCTCCTCACATAGATTCACAAGCACACACACACACACACACACACACACACACACACACACACACACACACACACACACACACACTCAAAAGCCCAAGTCACACATACAGTAAATAGTATGACGTTGGTAAACAGCACACATGTACAAACAGGTGCATAATCAGCAGAATGAGACCAGGGAATTATGCAAGCTCACACCTTCAAAGGGAAGGGAGAAACAGCACAGAGCTATTAATTAACCGCGTGTCTCTCATGTATAGGCTTTGGGAAAGTTTCCCACCGACATTAGCTGACAAGTGCTTCCACTTTCCTGAGCACAGTGACTGTCCCTATCAGCAGGCGAGGCTGACAATCAGTGACTGGGTTTGGAAATGCCAAAATTCGTAGAAAAAATTATATGTTTGACAGTTAATGCGCAAAATTAGAGATTGAAACACATTTTTCACGAGTTCAGATGTAGGGAACAATGAACACACGTGACTGATCAGCTGTTTATGATAACATTGTCAGCATATTGCCCTTGTTGCCACTGCGTGCATCACAATCTCTGCATAATGTATTGGTCTCCCCATAGCAGTTAACCTCACTTAATCAACTTCACTGAAAGGGCAATAACAACTTGCCCAATTGAAACCAATTACAGCATACCACCTTCTGTTGTTGTATTTGCTTCTGATTTATAACATCTAGCCTACTTATTTGACTTTTTACCATGTTACTACATCGCCTATGGAACAAACCTCAGGCTAAACAAGTGTACTTTATCCACTTCAACCACTTTATGGAAACACACCTAATTCGCAGTCCACCCATACCAAACAGGCTTCCCAAAAAAGTGCAGCCGTAAATACTTTTCTGCTATGCAAAAATGTACAGGAACATTAAAATACACAAGTGCGTCTGTCCAGGAACAGGGGGTTGTGTTGTGAATTTGAAAGTCACATAAAACACACACATGATTAGATTTTTCACAAGTGAGTCTGTGCACTCTTGTGTCCCCCCTACACACACACACATTTACACATAGACACACACTATGGCGCTGGGTGCAGGTGAGAAACGGCTGCCAAAATGTCCCTAGCTGGATATGCACTCGGTTTGCATATGCAGATGTTAATTACCACTGGAGCTTGTATGGGCCAATCAGCATGCTGCCTGGAACAGCTTGTGCACCCCCCCCCCCCCCTCCCACACACACACACACACACACACACGTCGCCCGTTTCCACAGTTACTCCCCTGGCTGATAATAAAGATAATCACCTCCGATTTCCTTCATGGCTCATTTTCTCCGGTTTCGCTTCTGAAAAAAGGCCAGAGCGCCGCTGTCTGATTCTCCACGCTTTAGGTCTTATCAGTGACTAGAGCCAGGGCCGAGGAACTGGGGCGGGGGGCCAAGTCCACACACACACACACACACACACACACACACACACACACACACACACACACACACACACACACACACACACACACACACACACACACACCACCTGCCACACACACTTACCAGAGGGGGGACAGCTTGGTTGAGTCAGTCAGGGTCTCAGATATGGAGGGCTAATGAGTGCCAGATTATCCATCCGGTATGGTGTAATTGCGGTTTGGAATAATACAGGGCCTGGATGAGAGGAAGGTCAGAAGAGATGAGATCAGGTGATGATGGTTGTTATCACATGGACTGACTGACAGGACTTAGCCAGGGATGTTCAGTTAGAATGTCAGCGGGTTTTCAGAAACCTTGAAATGAAGATTTAGGGTCAACCAAACCCATTGGATTATATCCATCAGAATCACAGTCAGTAGTTTCTATGTTACCTATTCTTCCTGAGGTCTTAACACACATCTTTACATTAGGACAATGCAATAATGAATTGACATCATACAATACACAGTAAACAAGACTAAATAAGACATTGGGCATTGTAAGACTAAGACCTGACCCACAATAACATCAAATCATAACATAACAAATTGGATAACAAGTAAAAAATCTGGTCCATTTCCTACCATTCATCCAATACAATGCAAAGTCTTATATTTCAGACCTTTTGATATCAGTTCTGAAATAATGACATAACACACAGTAAAAACATTACAGAAAGAAGCATTATACAAAACCAAGATAAAAAAAATATGGATTTCAAACTGCTTCTTGAATATTTTCACAGAAATGTTGAATTTTTTTTCACACTACTTTAAATCTTCTCTAACCATAATCTGTTGTCATTACATCTGAAACACGGCCTGTTGCACACTGCATATCCAGTTGATAGCTTTTAGAGGGACCCATATGGTCTGGGCCCATACAATAGATCTCATTCCCAATCACACTCTCCCTCTCTCTCTCTCTCTCTCTCTCTCTCTCTCTCTCTCTCTCTCTCTCTCACTCTCTCTCTCTTTCTGCCCCCCCTCTCTCTCTTTCTTTCTGTCTCGGCTCTCATGCTCCCTTGAATCCATTGTCCAGATAGAGAACGTGCCTTGGATAGCAAAGGGCTCTCTTTCGGCACACTTCTTTGAGAATTATTTAAGGCTTAGGAGTTTTTTCTCTCTGCAAAATGAATATTTGATGCGGAGGACCTGAGCGTCTCCCAGCGAGCCCAGAGCAACACTTCAGAGAACGTCTGGGCTGAGGTGTATAGCTTCCTGCATCAAAACACACACACACACCTACATACACACACACACACACACCTTCACACACACACACACCTTCACACAAAAGCAAGCACCCGCTCTCTCATCATCAGAGCAGACGTTTTATGGCGGGTTATTGAATAAAAAGGTTGCATCGTAAAAGTCCGGAGGCTATCTGTTCTGATCTCGGATGCATGTTTTTCTGTGGGTCTGTTTCTTTTATTTGCCATCTTCCTTTACCCAATGGTGTAGTTTAGTCGTCAGTCTTCAAGGTCCCTCACAATAATATGATATTGTCAATAATTTCTTCTGGCTCGCATATTTTTTTACCTCAATATAGAACGTGTTGACGGGTTCATGGCATGGCATTTAGTCAACTCCATATGTTTTCTATGGCAAGGATTGGGAAACATTTAACATACAGTGGAGGAAATAAGTATTTGACCCCTCACCGGTTTTGTAAATTTGCCCACTTACAAAAAAATTAGCAGTCTATAATTTTAAAGATAGGTTTATTTTAGCAGTGATAGACAGAATATCAAAAAGAAAATCCAGAAAATCACATTAAAAAAAATATAAAAATTATTTTGCATTTCATTGAGTGAAATAAGTATTTGATCCCCTACCAACCATAAATAATTCTGGCTCCCACAGATTAGTCCTTGTGCTTTAAAAAGTATTCCTAATCTCAACTAGTTTCCTGTATAAAACACACCTGTCTCAACTTGTTACCTGTATAAAAGACACCTGTTCTCATGATCAATAAATCAAACTCCACCATCTCCATCATGGGCAAGACCAAAGAGCTGTCTAAGGATATCAGGGACAAGATTGTAAACCTGCTCAAGGCCGGGATAGACTACCAGACCATTGGCGAGAAGCTGGGTGAGAAGGAAACAACTGTTGGTGCGATTTTTCGAAAATGAAAGAAACACAAAATGACCCTCAATCTCCCTCGGTCTGAGGCTCCATGCAAGATCTCACCTCGTGGGGTATCAATGATCATGAGAAAGGTGAGGGATCAACCCAGATATACACAGGAGGAGCTTGTTTATGATTCCAAGGCAGCTGGGACCACAGTCACCAAGAAAACCATTGGTAACACACTATGCTGTAATGGATTGAAATCCCGTAGTGCCCGTAAGGTCCCCCTGCTTAAGAAGGGACATGTACAGAACCGTCTGTGGTTTGCCAATGAGCACCTGAACGACTCAGAGAATGCTTAGGAGAAGGTGATTAGAACAAAATCAAGTTCTTTGGAGTCACTCGCAATGCTTGTAAGAGTAATTCTGACTATGACCCCAAGAACACCATCCCCACAGTCAAGCATGGAGGTTGAAGCATTATGCTTTTGGGGTGTTTCTCTTCTAAGGGGACAGGTGGACTTCACTGCATCGAGGGAACTATGGATGGGGCGATGTACCATGAAATACTGGGTGACAACCTCTTTCTCTCAGCCAGGTCCGTAAACATGGGTCATGGGTGGGTCTTCCAGCATGTCAATGACCCTAAAAATACAGCAAAGGCAACAAAGGAGTGGCTCAAGAAGAAGCACATTAAGGTCATGGAGTGGCCTAGCCAGTCTCCGGACCTTAATCCAATAGATCTGTGGAGGGAGCTGAAGCTCAAGTAACAGCCTCAAAACCTTAAAGATTAGGAGAGGATCTGCAAAGAGGAGTGGTCCAAATATCCTCCTGAGATGTGTGCAAACCTGGTCATCAACTACAAGACACGTCTGACCTCTGTACTTGGTTTTGATAGGGGATCAAATACTTATTTCATTCAAGGAAATGCAAAATTATTTCTATCTTTTTTATGTGATTTTCTGGATTTTCTGTATATCACTGTTAAAATAAACGTAGCATTAAAATGATAGACCGTTCATTTCATTGTAAGTGGGCAAACTTACAAAATCAGTGATGGATCAAATCATTATTTCCTCCACTGTAAGGTATTTCGTTTTTTGCTGTGGCCACAAGAGTGCAGAATCGAGTCATTCAGAAATCCCCTTTTTCCATTTGTGACTGTTTGAGGCTTGGTCTGGTTTTAATAAGATGGTCCTGTAGTGCCATCTCATGGTGCACTGTGGGAAATATAGTGTTGTGGTCAAAAATAAATCCCTCTGGAAATTGAAGAATGCCATTCAGGAAAAAAGTCCAACCAGAAAGAATCACTTTATCTGGGAAATTTGGTTAGGGTTAGGTTCTTTCTTACAAACACTCTCTAGGAACTGCTACACAGTGCCAGACCACCCCGGACTGTTCAAATCACCACGTCTGGCCCATGTATTTGAAACACATGGCAATATGTAGTTCAGTAAGATATATTGAAAAAATAGCCTAATGCTTTATATTGTGAAGCAACAAATTACCTAGAACAATGTTTCTCATCTGTTTCATTGAAGTTGTATTGAAACTTGACGTCTATTTTTTTTTTTATAGGCCCCCAAGACACCATAATATCAGTCACTACCAACTTTTGGCAATCATGTTACAACTGGCTAGAATTACCAAGTTTTTTATACCACCGGTACCACTGACAGTTTGACTCAAGTGAAAGCACACCATGCGATGACTCGAACAGATACATGTAATGAGAGCCATATGGGCAGCCATGCAGCGTTCTAATGAATTAATCCCACAGACCTTCTTCTCTGGCTGTGTGTGCGCTGCCGGAGAAGAACACACACACAGTTTTATTATGTAGGGCCTACTTAAGGGATGCCAGTGGATGTGTTGGTGGGGTGCTCTCGTCTGGTATCATACAAACAGCAGCGTTTGATTTCCCGTGGTCCTGACATTGTTTTCATGACGTATGAGGCGAACTGTCGTGTGAATAACAGGATATTAATCTGACATGGAAAGATTGAATGTTTTGCCGAACATGAATAGTGCTTAAATTATTTTGTCATATTCTTTTTTGCTGTTGTGGTGGAAAAAAAACGAATAGTTATATAACTAATAATAAATGATTGCTCAATATATTGGCCAGAAACAGGAATAATACATTTGAAAAAAACATTTGGCAGTGAAATATGACTTGTGAAATGCCTTTTGAAGTACTTAATGCGTTTGGTCTCATTCTCCGCAAGTGCTTTAATGCTGCATCAATATGCATAAGCCCCATAATAGATACCCTTAAAGAAAAAAAATCGGTATTCAATGTTCCTACAGGTTATGATGAAGAAATCTCTGAGACACAAAAAAAAGCAATCCCAACCTTCACAACCCCTCTCAACCTTGAGCATAAATCACTTCAAGATGTCAACCGACTGAGCCTCCCAATCAGAGCCAATTAGCTAGTTACAAGCCTGTAGAGTTTGCCCTTTTCAAGGAAAAACAAGGGGAAGGACGCGAGGGAGCCGGGGATGAAGAAGAGACTTAAAGCTACAGTGTGTAACTTTTTCACATAAATGAATGACGGTAACATTCATGCCATCGCCAAACGAGTTGACACAAAGTTGATTAAGCCTCCACAAAAGTCCCTCTGTATTTCTCAGTATGACAGTGCCACTGACAGTGGAGCAGGAGTTCATAAAAATCCCAAGAAGCGCCCAAGAAATAGTTCAGTTTGTACAGCAGAAGGTGTACAATATATGTGCAATCACTGCAGGCTTATCTCATGTACAGTAGATTCACTGATAATTTTGTCGTAATTACTCAGAATTACTATTGTGGGCAACAAAAGTTACGTACTATAGCTTTCAGAGAGAGAGAGAGAGTAAGATCCTCTGAGCTTAAAAAAAATTGTTGCCATTGACGTACTCCCCTTGCTGTGGTATGCATCTGATCATATCATATGTCCAAGATACAGTATGCATGATTTTTTCTGCGCATGCAACAGTTGCACACACACAGAGTATATGTGCAGTGCGTGCTTTAGTGCTCCATGTGTTGGGCTGGGTCAGGGGACCATGGGATTTTCATGAACAATAGGAGCTAGGCCTCCCTCCAGAGGGGAGTGCTAAGGAAGAACATCTGTATGGCATCAAGGCAGTGAGGAGAGTGAAGGGGAGTTTGAAAGGTGGGAGGAGAAGGAAGCCGAGGATTTTTTTTTTCTTGGCACTGTACAACAACACAAAAAAACCTCTCAATCAATAACGCAAGCAGCAGGCCGTGCATATTAGAATTTAACGAAAAAGAGAAGGAGCCATTGCATCTGTCCAAGTCCACACAATATTATCCAAATCCCTTATATTAAACATTTGTGTTTGGTTTTCCTTGCAAGACTGTTTTTTTTGTGATAATTGGATTTAAATAGAACCATTCTTTGGGTTTCCCGGAACATGATGTCATAGCGAAAAGAGATTGAAGTTGTGTTAACTGTTTGCCTCTGTGTCCTGGTATGGCAGTCTGTTCCCTGTTTGTCAGTGGTGTCAAGATAACCCAGTGGTGACATCATATCTTGAAGGCTTTCTTTGTGGCTTCAGGTTTCGTTCTTTTTTATTTATTTTTTTAAGTTTTTGATTTAGGGATGAAGTGGGAACGAATTCTTCACTCTACTGCCAGGGCGAACACACTCTAACTCATCTCGACACCCTGATATTTCCTCCTCACAAAGTGTTTTCTTCATTGTTCGCACATTTGCAGGAAACACTTGGCGTTAAAGCTTTAGTGCGTAACTTGTGTTGCCCCCCTTGAGGATTTCAAGTAATTATGACAACTTGCAATGTTGGCGCATCTTCATGAGGTAAGCCTTCGGTGTTCCCTCATGGATGTTAGACCTTCTGCTGTACGTCCAGGTTTTTTTCTTAGCAGCAGATTCAAAAACCGAAACATTTCTGTGATCGCTTGAATGCAAACAACATTCATTTATATGAAAAAGTTACGCAATATAGCTTTAAGGTGGTATGCTCTGGATTGATCAACTCAACCTAGCATTCTTCAGAGGTCTGACTGTTGTGTTATACGCTATGTTGTTGCCCTCCATTTTTCCCCTGTCCTTTGTTGCTCTTTCCACCCAGTTCCCCTGGTGAGAAAGTGGACTCTTGCTCTGCCACTATGGTGCGGAAAAGCCTTGGCCGGGTCCAAGCCGTTTCACACGGTCTTATGTAACACAAGTGGAAGGAAGGGCATCGGGGATACCACAAGCGAGAGGGGTAAGGGCAGGGTGAATATAAATACGTTTCCATGTTTGTCTTTCGCTGGTTTGGGGGGGTCATCCCTGGGTCTGTCTGCACACTTCTTGGACACACACACACACACAGGGCCTGGGTGGATACATCATACACACAGGGAGAATGGCAGGAAACAGAAGAGGAATTTGGGACGCAGGAGTGGCGATAGATGGGGCAGGTCAACAGGATGATGAGGGGAGGAGAGGAGCCCATCAAGGCTGAATGGAGAGGCATCGGCTAGTGTTATCACTTATCTCACAGAAAGGGAGGATTTTTTATTGTTTTCTCTCCACTCCATTGGTCAAATCATTACTGACTTCACTGCGCCCCAAAAACAAAGCCGCCCTGCATTAACCTTCCCTTATCCACAATACAATCCAATCAAAGCAGGAAGGACCTTGAACTTTCTAGAATCTTTGTTGATAGTTTTATGTGTACAAATGTATTTAATTGAAAGGGCCCATCTTAAAACTTTTCAAGATGACCTCACTTTGAGCTCCTTTAGGCAACATGTCTATACTGTCTCATCAGCATCTTCACAATGACTTAAAAAGTTAGGGAAATTAACATTAACAAGAATATATTGGTTGCCATATAAATAAAAGGCAAACATCTACATTTAGGTGTTTATTTCACTAAACCTTGTCTGTATTCATTTCCACCATCTTGAACGGCCATTATCACAATTTTTTTTAATACTTTCTTTAGCTGAAAAAAAAATTAACTTTTTTTTACTTTTGAAATTAATAAAGGGTGTGTCCAAAATATTGTATGTTAAGACATTGGACACACAGATTTAGTTTTTAGTATAGATGCCACATTTGACACATTATTAGTAGAAATAGGCAAATAAGCATATTTATTCAAACATTTCTGGAAAAAAAATTATTACAAACAATAATTGTTATAGTGTAAGTAATCAACTGGCTAAGTGTCATGATGATATCTTAATCACCTGCAGTGTCTGACCTTATAGGGCAAGCTGAGGGATAAAGAATAAAGGAGGAAGATGATACTCGGGACAGATGGGCAGATAAGGGTAAATAAGGCCACCACCACCAACAACAACAACAACAACAACAACTTAGCCAGAAGACACATCACAGTCGTTACACCTTCATACATTTTAGCAAAATCTGAGCTTTTATTGAACAAATATTACCCTGTCATTTATGCCTGTTAGCCTGTTCAGTCACATGTGCACCATGCTGCTATGGTAGCGCCCTCCTGTCCCCTGAGGGGTCACCGTCTCTGCTGCCATGTGCTGATTCTCGTGATATCCTGGCAGTGCCCCCCTCACACTGCACAGAGATTCATTGTGCATTAAAACCAAAATAAGTCAAATGATAAGCTAGGGGAGGGTGATTAGCGGAGACATTTAAATAAAGCCACCAAAAATGCTCCCCCTTTGCCAGTCTTGGCTCATCAGGATTCTCCAGCTGTAAACAGAAACATTCTTTACTGTAATACTTTACAATAAGGTACACAACATTATAGGAACTACTACATAGTTATGCATTACCTACTGTATAGGCTTTTGTGCCCCAGCGCCAGCATGGAACTTGGACTTGGTTCCCGTTTGTGGGAAAGGGGTATTGTAGTAGTTACAAAAAAACAAAACTATTTAGTAAGTAATGCATTACTATGTAGTAGCTACTAAAAAAATAACAAACAAAAAACCTATGTAGTAGGTAATGCATAACTATTTACTAGTAACTTCATTTGTTTTTTAACCTATGTAGTAGTAGGTCATGCATAAATATGCAGTAGTTACTACAATTTGTACCTTATTGTAAAGTGTTACCTTCTTCACATTCAGTGAACTTGACTGTACAAATATAATATTCCAAGAACAAAAATGCAAGAGGAGAAGTATTTGCTCTGGCCAGTTTACCAGCCCTTTACTTTCAATTAGGTTTTCACTCCATCATGTTCCATTAGTATTACTTGACTTATATTTTGGCAGTTTAAAGTTAAATTCACTGGGTTACAGCCCTTCATAATGATTTTCTAGTGGAATTGAAATGACTAGATTGGCAGTTGGATTTGATTCCCACCAGGCCTATTCACTTTCTTTATATATGTTTCTTTTCATATGTTTCAACACAAAAAAAATTTCACTTATCCTAGCATATAGTATATCTGAAAACTCACACTTGAGTCTCTGAAAAGAGGGAAATGATTACCAACAAGGCATGTTCAAAAACTCTGGACTGAAAGTATTGTAATCTTGCAAAAGTCTGCAAACATTGGATGAAAAACGTTCAGATCTTTTCACTTTTTAACAACGATTTCAACACTCAAAACAGACTTTAAACTTTTGAAATCATGGCTTCAGTTCTATCAATTTGTAAGTTTGATCTTAAAGGAGGGTCCTTTAACAGACTTTAAAAGTATATGGTCTAAAACAGAGGGGTGACTAGCAGGAGCACCAGTTCCCAGACACCAGCCCCATCCTGGCTTCATTCGGCCTCATATGGTCGCATTGTTTGACAAGCTAGTCTACAGGCAGTCCTCAAAAAAAAGCCAGCGGGGTGGACCGCAGTGCTTCCAGATGTGGCCTGCCTGCATCTCTGCAAGAAGCACGTGTGTGTGTGTGTGTGTGTGTGTGTGTGTGTGTGTGTGTGTGTGTGTGTGTGTGTGTGTGTGTGTGTGTGTGTGTGTGTGTGTGTGTGTGTGTGTGTGTGTGTGTGTGTGTGTACATGTACATGTACAAACGGTGAACACCCAGCATCACACACCTACAACACACCACGGACCACTACAACCGTTTGTCACTTTCTGCTGATGTGGATAGATTGCGAAATAGCATGTGCATTTTGTCTATGATGTCAGTGTGTTGTGTGCGTGCGTGTGTGTGTGTGTGTGTGTGTGTGTACGTTACAGCAATTGCAAAAAAGGCGTGTACTGTACATGTGTGCTGCTGCTGCGGTTCAATGAATGACTCACTATGGGCTGTTAGTCATCTGTCCAGGGACGCACAAAAAGCGGGGCCAACGCTGGTGTGTGACGCCATGTGCTTTTACAGGCCTCTCAGCTATGTACACAACATGTAGGAGGAGGAGGGCTTCCTGTTTACCAGGTGCATCTTAAGAGAATTGGGACAAACCCCAGCTTCTTTAACACCTGTTGCGTTGTACACGACTACCAATTTTATTTCAAACTTTACTTCAAGTTTGAATGTATAAATATTGAGCCATGTTACTTTTTCTAAATAGACAGAACACTGGTAATAGTGTATTTTGTATTTAGGGCATCACCTGAACCACAACACCCACATTGCAGAATTAGCACAAACTTTGCAACTTTAAAGTGAGCAAGGAACACATCTTGTATATAGCATGTGCTTGTGCTTCAAGGGATACACATTAAAAGCCAAGTAAAAAGAGACACAACTATGTTTACAAATAGCAATATGCAGAAGAAATCACTATATAACATAGAAGTAAATAAAAATGTAAAAGGAGTGCCCGGCATTGTCACCAAAAAA
Source organism: Ammodytes marinus (assembly GCF_949987685.1). Classification (NCBI taxonomy): domain Eukaryota; kingdom Metazoa; phylum Chordata; class Actinopteri; order Uranoscopiformes; family Ammodytidae; genus Ammodytes; species Ammodytes marinus. The sequence continues at coordinate 6,445,529 of NC_137211.1, read as the reverse complement.
ACCACTCTGCAGCACAGATGCAGATGTCAAGTTTCCTCCAAAACATCTCATGATCTCATTGTGGTGCTTGCTGCACATGTGCGCTCGCACAGCCGCCAACACACACACACACACACACACACACACACACACACAGGGGCAACAAGGGAGGAAGCAGAGGACCGTTGCATTGGGGGAAATGGGTTAACAGGGGTTTGAAAAAGGGGTGTGGAAAGAGAGAGCAGAGAGAGAGAGAGAGAGAGAGAGGCCAAATGAGTGAGGCCATATAAAGAGCAACAGAACACAAGCCAGACTTTATCCTGCATGTCTGTCCCGCTCACTTAGACCTCACAGGAAACACCCGGCTCCCCCTGCCCTCACACGCTCACTCATTATCACTCACCACACGCTGTACTCTTACTCTCTCACACACACCTACACACACACTGTCCCCACTGCCGGCTTGCAGAGTCTGACCAGAGAGGATGGCTGCGTCCATGTGGAGAATGAATGGGCTCTGGAGAAGGATGGCTGGACTTCTGGTGCTCTGCGCTCTATTGCTCAGCAGTGAGTAGAATTATCAATTGTAGTATCTTCTCTTCAGACTTTGATTTACTCCAACATTCTCTCTCTCTCTCTCTCTCTCTCTCTCTCTCTCTCTCTCTCTCTCTTTCTATTCACACAGTCTCTTGTAATATATTGAACTGAACTGTTTTCTCTGTTCATGTGTTGCTCCCTGTAAGATTACCTGAAATTATAGTGGGCAAAAAATGTGAACTTTATAATGTTTACATCAATGGTGGCCTCATACAAACTGGTTGGGGGGTTTGCTTTGATGTGCCCTGCCATGAGGTTGCACACAGATGCTAAAGAGAGGCATATGGTTAGTTAGCGGCGGGCTGGCTGCAGACACAAAGGGTTCTGTCTGCCCAGGAGTGGAAAAGTTGCAGTTGAGAATAATTATTCTACACATCCTGCAGTGCTCCTGGGTGGAGCTAAAAATCTGTTTGAATGTTGAACACTTTAAGGCTAAGTGTGTGTGTGTGTGTGGTTTTGAGTGTTTTCCTCAAAAACACACACACACACACACACACACACACACACACACGCAGCCTCATAGTAGATGAACGTATTTTTATATTACGAATCAGAGTAGCTTGGTCCATGCACGACTGTGAGTTATAAAGATGCTTCATGTACGTATACGTGAGTGTGTGCGAGCTGCACAAAGTAACCACAATACATATGGATTGTACAGAGAGCAAAAGTAGTTCCCTCGACATGTTTTCTCTGTAGATCTGGGGACAGTGAGTGTGTGTGTGTGTGTGTGTGTGTGTCTGTGTGCGCAATCATGTGTGTCTGAGATCATGTGTGTGTGTCTGTGTTTACGACCCTGTGGGTGTGGGTGGGTGTGTGTGTATGCGTGTGTGAGATCATGTGGGCTTGGGTGTGTGTGTGTGTGTGTGTGTTTGTGCGATCATGTGGGTGTGGATGCACTGGGCAGTCCACTCCAAATCAGTCTGAGGCCTCATGCTAATTGCAGGGTGATGTATGAGTTGGATGGTGTTGCTGCCTTGCTGGTCTTGACCCAGGACTATAGATCCTAGTTTTGGGCCCCGTTTGTAACGACTTCTGCAGAGCCACCAGGCCCCATCTATGGGCACTGGGGCGGTTAAATGTTCACAGTGACCTTGGGAGAACTATGGAGGAGGAATCCTAGACTGATGAAAATAACCAAGGGGGCTTAACTTTAAAAGGGAAAAAGGCTCATGAGATAGAGGAACATGTTGGTAGTTTATGCACAATAAAAAGGCACACCGCATACCGACTGCATCAGCGCTTTAACAGATGGTAATTAGATTGACATGGAAATCGAATTACTCCGGGCACTCCCCGCCAAGAAATTGAAAGCAACGATACAGGGTCGCAACTGATAAACAAGCATGTTTTTTTTTTTTGGTTTATGACTGTTGATGTTTGCAAAAACAATTCCAATATTTCATTATGTCTATACTTAGGATTCTGTTTTTACCAATTTCTACTTATAATCACAGCCATGCCCATTTGCCTTTTGCCATATTTGTGTGCTGCCTATACCAGCCACAGTTTAATGATTATGGTTACCTGTTTCAAAATAGGATCTTCCATTGGCACGAGCCTCTTGCATCCTGTTTTAGACTTTAGCAGGCATGCTTCTGATTTGTCTACTTTAAGAATATCACAAGGGTGTTGTATCTCAAGTGTGCTGACCCGCGTTCAATTCTTTACCACATCCAACAGCAGTCCCCCGATCACACAGACCTGTTACATTGGTGACACTTGTGTCTAGGTGCCAGCTGGCATTGTGGTGTCAATTTGCAGAGGCACTGTCGCATATCCTGCCTCTGCAAAACAAAAAAGGAATAAAAAGAGAAAAAAAATCTACACTTGCATACTGCCAGTTGAACCGTTTTTTTTTTTTTTTTTATCATCTTCATTCTTGTGCATCTATTTCATTTTTTTTTGTTTTGGTGGAGTTTCTACCGCCAGCCAAGTCACAAGAACACTTCTGTTCCCTCAATCATGTGGTACAATGTAGGGCTATGTTGCTGCAGCGACATATGGGTCAAAAAGGTCAAAACATGGATGTTTCATGGTGCATTATGTCTTAATCTACATAAAGAAGACTCTTTGTCAAGTTACTCTATAGTCTGATTGTCGTAATGCACAGGCATTCTACTACTGCATAGCTTCTGTTTCGTTGTGTCTGACTGGGAGTGTGGAGTAGTTGTGTGTCAAATTTTAATGGCAATGATGTCATCATCGGCAGCACCACAAATGGGCGAGGCAGTTCACCCTATAGGCCTGTGGAGTCGAATAGTATGCAATGTAGC
>NC_137211.1:6260177-6440177 GCF_949987685.1 Ammodytes marinus | reverse complement strand
AAGGCTATCAGATCATTTGCTATTATTTCTCAAACTTCCTCCGCTGGCTCCTCTGGCCTCATCTCAGAGCCAGATTGTTTAGGGCTATAGGTTTCGATATCTTTTTACAACCTCTCTCCCCACACACTCTCATGTAAAAACAGCAGCTGGATTTGGTCCAGGGCACATCTGTTGCTGCTGCTGCTAAGGCCCAGTGCTGGTTCTGAGGCCTCTCAGTGCAGCTGGCGCTTCCAGTATTTCTAATCCACTAACAAAAATGAATTGACTGTTTTAGAAACATAGGTCTTGAGTTTCACTGCCCTCCTGAAGCTATTTTAATGAGTGAATTAGGGGCCGAATGAAAACAATGGCTAGTAGCTGCTATCAATCATTTGTCTTTTGCTTTTTGTCCTCCTTAAGGTTTTTTACTTCAGCCTGTGGTTCGATGAAGGGAAAGACAAGTTTATGTTGCATTTTGGGTAAAATTCAATCAAGCCACTATTGTGCAGAGGAGAATGCTTACTGAATGGGCTCTGGAGAAGGTGTGTGTGTGTGTGTGTGTGTGTGTGTGTGTGTGTGTGTGTGTGTGTGTGTGTGTGTGTGTGTGTGTGTGTGCGCGCGTCTGTGTGTGTGTGTGAGTGCGCGTCTATGTGTGTTTGCGTGTGTCTGTGTGTGCGTTATCTGTAGCCCGCAGCATGTTAACCTCTGCGGTTCATAGAGGTCAACGCATGCCGTGTGCTGTGACAGCCACATCCTGTGCTCGGATGTGCGTGGATAACATTCCACAAACGTGTTGTTAATTCCTTATACTTTTATTTTTTTTCCTTCTCTTTTTCCCAAAACTACATTGTGTTTTGTTAAGAAATACCAGCGGTGTGGGCAGGGAGGAAAAGTCAACTTTTGCCATCCGTCTGTGCAGAAACATAAATAGTTCTCAGGTTTCGGGGACCTGAGCGGTGTATTGGGGATTGTTTCTTTTCCGATTGACCCCAGGAAATAAGCTGCAGCTAATGAGGATCCTAATAAACTAAAACTAAACCAAACTGGTGAAGTGACGAGTTGTTAAAGTGGTTCCCATGGCTACACTTAGTGGTGTACTCGTAATTCACGGTATGCGGAGTGACATTATAATTTAGAAGACAGTGTTTGTATGATTGCAGGAGCTGTTATTCCAGCCTATACACAGACGTATAATCATGTCCTATCTAGTGCTGAAACTTACTTGATGACTTGATGATCAAGAGAAAATAAATGATCAACAACTCTGATAATCAATGTGTTGTGTAAGTCGATTATGAAGCGCAAATGCCAGGCATTCAGTGGTTCCACCCTCTCAAATGTTAGGATTTTTTTTAATTGTAAATTGAATACCATTGGGTCGTAGACAGACAAAGTAGTTAAACATTTTTCATAATATTGCAGTCTAAGCTTTATTGCATTATATGTATTGGCCACTAACAATGTTACCAAGTCCAACCTCCCTTAGTATTCCTTAGTGCCAGAATTCCCTTAAGGCTCTGTGGGACGGAAAGGAATTTTGTGACATAAGCTGAAGTGGCATTTCTCCTTAACAGGGGATAGTAAGTAAAGATTAAGGGGAAACTTAAGGGTCTTCTGCAGACATCTGGCAGCACAGCACAGGACCGGAGAGGACAGGGATAACTTACGAGACAAGGGTGTGGCGCGTTATGACAAGCCAAGGTGTTGTCTCTATGGTCTGGGTGGAGGTCAGAAGCAAGTTCCCAAAGATTAAGAGCTGAAGGCTTTTTTTCGCCCTTAACGCATGATGTCAGACACTAACTTCACAGTACAGTGCATACGCAGGGAGGGAAAGGGGCACCCAAGGGAGACTTACCGCAGCTGCCGTCCCCTGCCCATACTCTGACTGCGCCCCCGACAGTATGCGACAATGTTTTGCTTCCATTGCAATTTCCCTTACGCATCTTCTCCACACCCTTAAACAGAGCGCTGGATGAGTAGGAAGGGAAAAGGCGGTTACACTTCAGGGAGAGAATGTGGAATGCTGTGACAGATGAGTGACATAGGACTGGATGAGTTACGGCTAAAGGGACCAGGCAGCTAGCACTACACTTTGAAATGCACTTAACCCTCTATCTTCAAGGTGGAGCCAGCGATTCTGGAGAATGCTTGTTGTCAAAATCACATTTATGGTCAAAATCAGTGAATTTTTCCTCCCAAATCCGATACTTGTATACTGTGTGTGTGTGTGTGCGCGCGCGCTGAAGAAAGAAAATCTGGTGTTAATACACAGCCTAGGCTCTGTATACAGTACTGGCATGTAAACAAAGGAAGTGTAAACAAAGTAGGGCTAACTGGTAGCTAACAACATGCCCATTTACAGAGCCTAGGCTGTGAATTAACACTGGATTTGTTTTACGATCCAGCACAGTATATACGGACAGGTAGCAGATCGTGAGGAGATATTCACTGATTTTGCCAAAAAAGTGTTTTGGACAATAGGCGTTCTCCAGAATCATTGCCTTCACATAAACACACACACATGCAATCTGTTTGGCGGCAGCTGCTTGTAACTGAAACATGCTGGCAGAGCTTTGTGTGTGGTTAACAATCCACTCGTGCGGCGTGCTGAGGCCTCTGTTTTCAGCTGAAGGTGAGCTCACTGATCTTTAAACCAAATCACTACAGGATCCCAAGACAATACGAGGTGCTCAAACGTCCTGCTTAAACGTCCTCGTAAAAAGGGGAGGTGGACTGCTGTAATGAAAAAGGGGAAGAAAACGATGGTTTATACAACATGGGTTTGGTTTAGTGTTGCTCTGGCCTTTAGGATCTGTCAGATACCATAACACTGGACTTATAACACAGTAATTGCTGAGATTCTAGAAGGCGACAACATCCTTAAAAAAACAATTGAAAAAGTGGCAACAAACACAAGAAGCCGGACAATCACAGAATGGTTGATGAAGTTCCTGTTTTCATGATCTCTTGCACCCCGCCCCAAAAACAAACAGTACACTGGGAAATGAAAGCCGTTACTGGGCAGTGGACAATTATTAATTCTCTTTGTCTTGATGATTAGCATTTCAGACTGATGTTGTTGTGTACATGTATCCAGCTGTGTGGGATTGTAGGTGTGTGTTCATAAAACGTACTGTGTGTGGGTCAGTTAGTGCATAAGGGGGGAGATGGAAGGCCTTTCCCTGGTGACTACTGGGGGTTGAAAAATAGGTTGTCAGGAAGGATGCAGAATCAAATGTGAAAATCTTGGAGGTCTTGCTTTCAAAATAACTTCTTCATGTAAATTGATGAGGACAGGACACAGCACCCCCCCCCCCCCCCCAACCCTCACCCCCACCCCCTTCCACCTTATCATCTGGCTTTCCTGCTCTCCCCAGGAGGAATAGCTGACGACCATTGCAATGTGAAGGCCTTGGAAACATATGATTCACCACCTGACGCACAGAGCCGAAAACACTGGGATCAATCAGTGTCCCTCTCACGTATGCTCTAGTCCAGCCAGTGCTCCATTACTACGGCACGCTTTCATGTTTGCGTCAACCTTAACCTTAACCTTGGAATATGATGATGTACGCCAATTGAGTTAGGACCTTTTATACGAAGTACAGATGGGTCGGCCTTCAAACCAGCACCTCAGTAGCTGCAGCATATTCCAGTAGAAAGCTATTCCCCAAAAAACAACAATTGTGGTCCTTTAAACATTTTGAAAAAAGCAATTTCCAAGTCCAGATGCTACGTGTGTGAAATACGTAAGCTGGCGTGTCGTGAAGTAAGGCACATGAACCGTCCAACGAACGTGTCACTTGCAGGTGAAATATCTGCCTTTTGTCCCGCCTTATAATTGCAGTTGAGTTGTCCAACCACAGACTGCGGGACGGGGGAAAGAAAATACTGCATTTGAGCTGTCAATCAAAATTCTTTGGCCCATATCGTATCCTCTCTTTAAGCTCTGTTTCTGGCATGGCTACACACACACACACACACACACACACACACACACACACACACACACACACACACACACACACACACACACACATATACACACACACACACACACACACACACACACACACACACACACACACACACACACACACACACACACACACACACATACCACACCACACAGCACATCAAACACTGGAACACCCAGGCTGAGAGCTTAAAGTAAAGGAGGACAGGCCAGGGCAGGAAATCCACTTAATGTAAGTTCAGTATAGTGAAGAGCAGGATTTGAACCCAGAGGTTACATATATAGTCTGCAGCCTTGTGCTGTCTTAAGTCCATTAAAAGCCTCTCCAGGGAGAGACCAGTGTTGTGTTCATGCGCCCAGGCGTTTTATGTACGTTACTTTGTGTTTGGTGTGGAGAACTGAAGGTCTTAAGGTGTCATGTTGATGCTTGAGAGGGCCTGTCTAGAAACACAGGGAGAGTTCTCACAGCTGTCTGCGGTGTCTGTGTCCACTGTGGAGGCTAAACATTTTTTTTTTGTCCCACATTATTTGCTCTATTATACACAGCAGCTCAAGCTAAAAGGCAATTAGCTGAAGGCTCTAATAGCACAGTTAAACTCTAGGATTTATGCCCCCCCCCCCCCCACCCCACTTAAACCAGTTAAATTGAATTGTTGCGGTGTATGACAAGCTTTTGGACGAGGTTCAGCCACACCACTGTTGAGATAAAACTGCTCTGCAGGAGGGGCACCATGCTATTACAGAGCCTGGTCTACAATGCTGGAACCTGGACACACATACTATCATGGTGGCCACTCGCCCAGCAAAGGTAACAAAAGACGTAACGCTACCTTTTGAATGGGGTGCTAACATTCCTACAGGGAGCTTAGATGGTATTCCAATGTGTGTGTTAAAGTCAGGCATGTTTATAGGGTTGCAAATTCGCCTCATCTATGTAAATGTTTCTGGTGATTAACTTACTAATGGTGGTGGTGCACCAAACACATTTTCCGCTGATTGTAACATAGTTTTGGTGAGATGTTAAACCATTTAACACACACAATATCAGTTTCCTTCCATGCAAAGTGTTTAGAAATGAAACGATGGTGCAAGATGAATTGGATAGCATTGATGTTGTCCTTGTAGCCTCTGATTTATAATGGAAACCGTGCTCTGTCTACTACTACTGTGATCGCTTGTGTTGCTTCAGTCTTCCATCGTGACTGTGGGTTGGACTGTGTCAGTGCGCAGCAGGGGTAATTTGTTTAGCTGTACAAGAAAGATGTCTGTGTGTATGTCTGCATGTGGTAGTAATACAACAACACAAGTTAACATGTTTTTCCCCCCACCAATGAACAGGGCATGTCTAATAGCATTATCCGGTTGGCTAGCTAGAACAAAAGCTTTATTTACCCGTCACAATAATCATATGAAATTGGAGTTTACACTTCAAAAAGTATTTACCTAAAGAATAAAAACCTCACATGAACTCGGGGGGGAAAAAAAATGCTTTCCTACTTTTCTTAACCTTCTTGCAGCAGAGAGGTTTTTTGGCCACACCCAACGTAATCCCAAGATTATTAGAGAGAAACAGGATCTGGCTGTGCAGTCAGAAAAGGCCCCTGACCTTTTGACTGAGCTGTTTATTTTCATAGGCAGCAGACAGTGAGAATTAGCCCATATGAGACTGCTAATTAGATGGAGCCCCTGAGAACACATGCCAAACATTTTGGTTTGGCATCTTTGGATTTCTGAGCATGAGATCTGGGTCCCACCAAGCTGTTCAAACCAACCAACTCTCTGCCCTCCCTGTGGCCTCATTCACTCAATATTCCACTTAGCGTGTGTGTGCTATAAAATGTCATCCCAAAAATACCATACATATTTTCTGTTACCACTGTATATATAGTGTTTCCCTCTTGTCAAACTGTCTAATACTTTTGAGCTCAGTTGAAGTCATTGTTTTGGCATAACAGCTTCAGTTACAGCAAAGATGGGGTCATCACTGGTGTTCCGAAATAAATGGAAAGTTAGTTTTTGTAACATGGCTGCTGATTTGGTCCATACCAACTATGCTAGCTACAGCAATTTAGGGACACGCTGTAACATTTAAACCATTAGCACCTGAATGCTGAAATTTGAGTATCAATTTGTACTCTTTCTTCAAGTCATAACTCGGTCAAATCGGTATATGCACAAATTTTAAGTTTCCGCACGACTTACAATTCCCCTATGATATCATTTTCTTGTCCAGCCCAAATAAACGTCCATAAATCCACTCAGATATCACAGAGAAATATACTGCGCAGAAGTCTAGAACTCACCTAGGAAATGCCTCAGGGTTTACATCCATGAGTACACACTGCCAAAAATAATTGCACACAACTCATTCAGCATACTTTGCATGGTGTCAATTTGCCAAAATGTAAACAAAAATATCGCCAAAAATGAAAAATAATGGGGCTCAAGTTGTAGTCACTGCAACTTTATGGCAGCTTAAAGCCTCCAAATTATGGGAAATGTAGTTTAAAAAAAAAGATCATGACTATGCCCCGAATCAAGGTGGGATGTAGATATTAATAGGGGTTACAAGATATGGTGGGGCATTAGTGACTTGCCAAATAAGAATATGTTAACACTTTTAATCCTACAGGCATCAAAAAACATTGATTCATCAGATGAAAATCAAATGTGTAAGCGACTGTTTCTCACCTGCTCTCTCTTCCTTACAGATGAGGTGATCTGTCAAGACGATGATGCACCTGCCCCTTCACCTAGCGCCGCTGATGGTAGGAGCCTTCATAAACTTACTTAATACTACTTTAGAATTCAAAGTTGTGCTATTCTAGAGCTATACTTCTCTACATCCGCTTCTAGGAGGGTGGGGGTGGTGGCAGGGGGGGGGGGGGGGGGGGGGCTATAATGAAAAAAAATTATTCATACCAGTATGTGACTGTGTATAATAATGTATCTTTTTTTTCCCCCACAATATGTTTATTGTTTTATGATTTTTATGATCACACAAGGACACAAACCAAGATATACAAAAAAACTAAAAATATTTTTTTGTATTTAATTTAAAAATTATCAAATAAATAATAATTATATTATAATAATGTGGCTCCTGATTGTGTTCTTAGCGGTAGACCCTGCGGCCTCCACTGCAGTTTCGGGAGCCACGGATGCCCCTGACGCTGCTGCTGCTGCTACTGATGCTTCCGGTGCTTCGGCTGCTCCTGGAGACACTGCATTCCCTGCCACCATAGTCACCATGCTGATAGGTTCTGCAGATCAGGGAGGAGCCGTCCCAGCTACCACTGCTGCTGATGTCCCCGTTGTGATCGAGGCAACTGCAGCCCCAGAGGTCATCATTCTACCGGTGGTGGTGAGTACTTTGCCTGTACCGTTTTTCAGATGGCGCTTCTGTACTTTATGACTTTTTTTTAAACATTTGAAGTTTGTATTTACATTGGCATTAAAAGCACACAGCTAAAAAAAAAAAAGAAGGATGATACATGTTTGTTTTTTGGCTGTTTAAAGTTGTAATGCGTAACTTTTCCATAAGTAGGTAGCATTCAAGCCATTGCCAAATGAGTTGACCCAAAGTTGATTAAGCCTATCAGCTTTCTGCTAAGAAAAAAACACTGGACATACAGCAGTACGATCCCCAAAGGCTTACCTCATGTAGATGCACCGGTAGTGTTGTTATAGAAGTAATATAATACAGTAAACAAGTTACGCACAATAGCTTTAATTCATGCTTTCAAAGAAATTTCCGTAAAAGACACCACTTTGATTTTGAAGGAAGATGTGCTTAAAACCAAAGTGCAAAGTGTGCTGTCGTCTCCTGACCCCATGTGTCTTTTTGTCTTACTGTATCCAGCCTGGTGTGAAGTGTGTTGGAGAAAAGGACATTGAAGAAAGTAATGCTGTTAAGGCTGTGATGACAACAACTGACTGTGTGAGTATGAACTTTTTATTTTTTATTTTTTTCTCACCAAAAGCTGAATATTCTCATAAGATATCAATCCATCCCCTACCGAAGCTCCATCTATCTACCACCTTTGTTTCACTTGGCTTGAACCAATAGCGCTCCTCTCATCCTAGCCAGCCACATCCAGTATCCAACCACCAACAGTCAAGATTTTTGGCATGCGACATTTTTAGACAAAAGAGCCGAGCCTGGTTACCATCTAGTGACAGTTTATTTTTTATTTTACCAAGACCCTTATCTGCGCCCCTACACCTTAGCACCAAGGGGAAGTGGTCTACGCCGCTTAGACAATGAAGATTAATGTGTTTTAAATAGAGGGCTACAGTTCTGAGCTATGGCCCCCGATAAAGGCAGATCTTTTCTCAGACATTCCTCAGGCGTTGTAAATCTTTGGGCCTGGAGGAGGACTGATGTTTCCCCCTCTCTTGCACTGCGGTCCTTAGCACAAAAGGAGGAATAGCACGGGTGTGGCTTCAATTTTTTTTTGTGTGGATTTTTCATATGACAGATGGCCTTTCATTGACATAGAGATGTGTTTTTTTTTAGGAATGGGTGAGACATCTACTGTGTCTCGCCATATGAAATACTCCAAACTTTAGAAGAGGGCTCAGTATGGTATTATAGTTTTGACTTTAGACTTTATTGTCCCCAAGGTGAAATTCTTTTTCACTTCGCAGTACATTTATGGGCCGCACGCCGACAGACAATAGACAACTGGACAACAAACAGAACAAAATAAACATTGTGTGTGTGCTGTCTTTTGATAATACCTAAAAGCACAACAAGGCAGGGTTACTTTATTTGTATTGCACGTTTCTACACAAAGGTAACTCAAAGTAGTAAACTGTGTGATTTTTTAAAATTACAATAGCACACATCAATCAAACGAAAAAGTATTCAGTTTAATAAAATTAGATCTAAAAAAAAACAGAAAATAGGACTATGAAATACAAGTACTTATAAAGCAACAAACATGACGATGGTGACGTTCAAATAGAACACATTGTTAAGTTTTACACAATGTCAGTCCAGATGCACAGAGCCAAAGCAGCAGGTCAGATCCCCTTCCCCGCATACTTCAGTTTTAGCCTGGATTTGGGTCAATGCTGTATCTTATACTGTAGACTGGAGCCAGGACCATCTGCAGAAACCATTTGTCCAACTCAACCTGAAACTAAACATGGACTACACAGTGCCAGAAGCCTTAGCCAGCATATGATTTGTTCAGAATGCATGCAGTGAAAAAAAAAAAGTTGACTCTTTTCTGTCAAGAGTGAGTGAATGGCAGCATGAAATACTGTGATGAAGAAACAGCCTGTATCAATGGTGCACATTTATCAAAGCAAACAAGTGCTCGGAAAAATGAAAACGGTCTTTTTCTCATGCCTCTGTAAATCCCCAAGTCATCAGTCACAATAAAAAGGCAGCGTCTAATATCATCAAATATATATATAAAAAAAAACACATATTTTAGAGTCGTTAAAATGTGTTTATTCAAATGCAAAACCCCGACTGTAACTCATCTGAACTCCAGCCATGTGCGCAGAAGGCCAAATAAGGTCAAGCAAAGCATGGAAATTGGAATGACACAATGTAGGAGAGTTAACATGTGTGATGGGCCACAAGTGACAAAGACAGATGGAGAGAAGAGAGAATACAGTAGGTTTCATAGGAGTGATTTCGGCCATTTTTTTTTTTTTTTTTTTTTTTTTAGTTCAGCCCTTTTGGAGTTTCTTCCCCCTTTCCTGTCTCACATATCTGGGTGTTACAGCAGAGTCCAGCTGCGGGGCCCACTCCCTAAAAACTTACTGGGGGATTGGAGGGGGCTTTGCTCATATGCGCATATGCTCTTCTGGGAACACTGAGAGATGTGTCTGGATCGCATTACAGAAAATCAAGGGTTGTTCCCCCAAGTTTTTTGCAAAGCCCAACAGTTGTGCAATGTGGTGATATCATAGTTCAGGATTAAGGTGGGAAGAAAAAGAAGGTGTGGTCCCTCCATCCAACACTGCATTTTCTTTCCATTACACGTTTAAAGGCCCTACGTATGCACATGGTCAGGGGCGAGAACGCATTTGACTGTTGGCCCCAGCGATCAACAAAAAACACACAACATGTCAATTTATGTGTGTAGAGTGTTTTAAATGTATTGTAAGTTACTGCAAGTATGTGTTGTTCATTCCCCTTTGACGTACTTATTCTTTCTTATAGGAAGAAACCAAACGCATCATTGAGGCGAATGCCGCAGTCTGGTGCCCCAAGGACAAGTGTAATATAGAACTCTTCCAAGAAGGCAACAATGTGCTGGTGGCCAGTGAAGACGGTAGGTCTTGATGGCATCAATACAGTATATGATAACTTCCACATACAATGTGTCATTTATGTGTGCCACTTGAGGTTGTCATGCATTAGTGTGTTATCTTGCTGCAGCAAAATATAAATAAATGAATTAGTGATTTATTTTCTCATATTCATTGTCCCTGCAGCTCCCCACGGTACATTGGCTCAAGCACTCCAGAGTGAAGCTTTGAAAGAGAAGGTAAGAGAGCATTACCAGCCCAAAGCCATACTACACAACAGTACTATTTATGTACAGTACATACTAAATGCTAATCTTTATAGTATAATGATTTTGCAGTTAGTACACAACCCTGCAACCATGGAAGTCAAACTCCAACAATTGAATGTTACTGCACAGTAATCTTCACAAAGAAAAAAGTTGATGTTTTTTGAGATCCAATCTCAAGCTCCAATTTTCTTACATCCATCATTTATTTAAAAAAATCATTGTAGTTGTGAGAAGCTCCACCATATACTTTTGTACATTGAATTGTGGGAGAAAAGTCTCATTAACATCCCATTTAAAAAATCAATTGCATTGAGTATGCATATTTCTGGTTTGAGTATTCTTCATTTTGTGTAAGGTTTCCAGTGTGTATAGTATGGATAAACAGCCACTACAGTTAGTTCGCCTGAGTTTTTAAAGTATAAAAATAAATCCACTGGACTTAACTTGGCAGCCTAACGTCTATCATGGTTGACTGAGATGACTCTACACAGGCTACTTTTTTCCACTAGATGAACCAATGAATAAGGATTTCATATGGATCTTAAATTCACACACAACTCTTTCTGCAATTTGCTTCTTCTTTGCAGCTGGGTGTGAGCAAGGCTGACACCCCCTCATCATCTGGTTCAGGTGTATTTGTGGGAATCCTTGTCACTGGTCTGCTTGCCGCCCTTGGAATCATCGTAGGATATTTCAAATGCCAGCGCAGGCCTGATGCCAAGGGAGTGAGGCTGGTAAGCAATATTTGTTTTTTAAAAGAATGAATGTAAAGTATACTCTATTGTTGTCACTGTGGAGCGGATAAGTAGTACATCATCCAGCACAGAGCCCTTTAATTGGAATTCATTGCACAGAGGTTTCTTTGCCAACGCAAACTCTGCATGGTGCTGTGTTTGATCATGTTTGCAATGTTTCAAAAAAAAATTATCTGGAATTTCTAACGCTGATCTGAGAGTCCTTGAGGTTTTATCGTAAATTTGTTATTCTTCCGCCATGTGTTACGCAGATTTTTTATTTTTTCTGCAATCACATCCGTCAATGTAGCCTCGTGAACGCTGTGCATAGATTGTCTTGGGCAAGGTTGAGGTTTTACTGCATCTGAAACAGCACTGCTTTTCTTGCGTTAGGAGAGTCAATTGCTGCCAATGTTTTAATTAGGGAATGTTGCTGGCCAGTTCTCATAGAGAATATGCAGAGAGTAAAGAGAGTGAGAGAGAGAGAGAGAGAGGGAGGGAGAGAGAGAGAGAGAGAGAGAGTGCGTTATCCAGAGACCCACGCCCTGCTCTCTGTGCACTCATTCATCTGAGTGCACTGTTTCATCTACCAGCCAGACACAGCTGTATCTCATGACAGAGACCACATAAGACCGTGTGTTTGTTGAAGGGTGTTGCACTTTTGTTCCTCTTCTACTACATGTAAATCAGCGAATGGGAAAGTCATGACTGCATTTGTATTACACGTCCAACGTACATATTCTTGCAGTTTACAAATGTGCACAGACACAAACACATATGCACTCTCTCGCTTAAACATTTGAGCATGCTTTACATTGCTTCCTTGCTAGTTCTCTCTACCTTCAAGCAATAACTCTGTTAGAGAAGCTACTTTGAAAGCATAGCTGAACGTCAAAGGAATGTCACATTTTTCATTTTAAACAAATCTGGATTTTTCTATTATCAGGGGCTCGCCAATTAGAGAAGCAATGGTCAAATTAGAAAATTTAAAATGAATTCCTTTCCTTTTAGGGCCCAAACATGTTTGTAGATTTTTGTTTCCGGCATCCTACTGTAAAGTGTAGTTAAACTACTAGTGTAATTCATTGTAGTTCCCTACTCCCTAACACTGGGCAATACATGTCTTATGTTCTTGGACATATTCCGTCTCACCTTTCCCCTGATGACTCATTCAGTTGTGTTTCATTCACAGGCGGAGGAGGCCGGCCCAGTAGATCAGGACAACCAGGGGAACACTCTGGTGTCCGTGGCCCCCCTCAACCCCCCTCCAGAAACCCCCGAGAAACCCAGCGTCAACGGAGAGACCCCAGACGAAGTCAAGACCGAGTCTCCTCCCCCCACCAACGGCACCTCCGCCACCAAGACAGCAGACACCGAGCTGTGAAAGGGTCCACAAATAATCACAGCCCCAGGATCTACCCCCACAAACACACACACACACACACACACCTATCCACACACACACCCATCCACACACACACATTCACACATGCCTATGCAAACTCAACCCCCTCCCCTTTTCTGAATCCACTCCACAGAGAGTCCACGGCAAAAAGTGGACGTCAGGGACTTTAGAACAATCTCTCACATCAACACACCCTCTTGTTTATGGTCCCTTTGCTCCCATTCTCTGGCGAACGTGTCTCAATAAACATAAGGAAAACTAGTCTAGTGATGACGGCGGTGGTGAATGATGGTGACGACAAAGGCTCTGTCCCTCCCTGGGTTGCTGGGTGTTGGGTCGGCCTGGGAAAGGAGAGACAGGAGAGGGGCGGTTCTTTCTTTGTGGTGGGAAGAGAGAGCGTGCATTTCAGCATCAATCAGCGCTGGTTCCCAAGATGACTGCAAGCCTCCGGGATCATGTGACGTCAACACACAGCAGTCCTCTCAAGTTTAAAGCTCCCACCAAGCCTACAACAGTTAAAATGTGTCATAAGCACATCACTTATTTAGTTTATAGTAAAAGCCTTGTCAGACAGAGAGGGGAATAAATCTTGAAATTTGTTTACAAAGTTCTCAGTGGAAAAAAAAAATCAATTGGGCTCTGATCTTGTTTGTGTGATTGACTTATTGGTCATGTAGGTGTGCAGATGTGTGTGTGTATGCGTGTGTGTGTGTGTGTGTGTGTGTGTGTGTGTGTTTGGGAGTGTGTGTGTAGGCGTGCATTCGTGCTGCTTTCAATGTGTGTTAACGTATACTTGCATCTGTTCTGTGCATGGACTGTATGTGTATCCGTACATGCATCTTAAGCTTGCTCACTGTTCATACACGTGGTTGATGGAAAGTGGTATAGATTTTGAAGAGTGAATGATGAGTGAGTGTATGTGCACGCGACATTAGCGTAGCATAAGTGTACTATTTTGTAAAAAAAAATGAGTTGACAAAGTGATGGCTCACCCAGTTGCAGTTGGTCGCCATGGTGAGGATGAAGTTTTAACCACAACTTGATGCACTGCATTCATTGAATTTACTATCACTGCAAAATGGAGCACTCGCCAAGCCACTTCTTCCTACAGTGGCTTCACAGTCACTACCGAACATCATTGGAATGACTGTCAGACCAACAGACTATATAAAAGCCTTGAACGCAGAGTCCTTTAACTGTCTGCTATGTCCATCTATTTGTCAGTGTTATTCTCCTTACATTTTACTGTATATTCTCTTTATACTATCTTTATGTATAGTATGGTGACTTTTTTTTTTCTATTGTTTATATTTTGTGTATCCGCGCTTACGGTCCATTTCTATGCCAAAGAATTTCCATTTTCATAGCTCATGTTGTACTAAAATTTGTATTTTCTGTGACCAAATTTTGATCCAGGACTTGGATTATAGATGTGGTGTGGTGGCCAAAACCTGTGATTTTTTTTTTTCCTGTAGATTTGTCAGTTTCTTACGGACATTAGATACAACTGTACATACAAACTGCCAAAATGTGTAAGTCGAAATGGAACAAAAAAAATGATTCAGACTATCTTGCATTGATTTCTCCTATTCAATCCATTTTGTATCTTGTCCATGCTAACATTCCAATGTGACTGTTTTACCTTTTTTTTACTAGCAGCCTATAGTTTGAATATGGATTTAACGTGAAAAATTAAGAAGTGAAAAATAAATAACTTTTTATGACTCGTCGTGTTTTCAGCCTCATTTTTTTTTAAAATTCATCTGAAGTGAAATGTCAAAGGTAAAACACATACTCATCCACATCCACACACGTACATATGTCAGTGCTTTAACACGCATAAGGTCGCACAGCTGGTTTGCATAAGCAGTAGTAATGACATCACTTTACACCGTTTTGTCTTTCACAGTATGGGTGGGGCAGCGAAAACATCCACAGCTGTCTTTTTCTAAACGGCAAAGGACACGTTCATGAGCATCAACTCACTATCCATTATCACGTCCATATGCGTAAAGTTTTAATTCATTTTCTGTCACCATCTGATGCATGTGACAGTGTGACTGATTTATTCCCCGCACTCACACCCTTCCTTCATCACAAGATCAAGCCCCATGGGAATTCCTGCCCTGCCCTGTTCCCCTTCCACACCCTATAAGGAAAATATTTCAGTGGTGTTATCACAATATACACTAAACATAAAGTCATCACACACAAACACGTACCATAGACATAAATATATTGGGTTAATATAGTCATCTACAATCTGGTCAAATGCTCCAGAGTGCTACAGTTGGTGTGAAGATTGCTGTGTGTACTGTTTACACAGACGTCTCTGTTATGTGCAACCTTTCAGGCCGTGAACTCTGTGAGGTAAATCAGCCATTCAAGTTCATCTTATTCCACAAACAGTGTCTAGATGGAAGAAACCTCCACCCATGTGAGAATGTAGGTCACTGTTCTTTTAATGGTCTCCTCCACATCTACCGATTCCTCATGCTCTCCCTTCAGACAAACTTAAAGGGTTGGTTCAATCAGGACACACACACACACACACACACACACACACACACACACACACACACACACACACATCCATATTTTCTTTGTATCTTGTCAAGCAGATAGTTTTATTTGCTCAAATTGAGATTTGCACCTCTGTGGTTTTCTGTCCCAGCCCAATACAATTGAGATAAATGGCATTGGATGCAGCACTGGAAAACAGTAACATCTCTTTCTCCATAATATAGACATCCCATCATTGGAACTACAATACAACAGTGTGCTGATTGGATTATCCAGAGCAAAGCAGACTTTGTTTCTTGAAAGAGACGCTGTATATGTATTTTTTTAATTCCGTGCGCACTGTCAACTGCATTGCATTCCAATGCTATCTCACTGATCAGACTAAGTGAATAAAAGTGTTTCATTATTTGTCATTTGGGTGGACCCACCCTTTAAATGTCCCACCCATTGGCCCCTGTACCCTTACATCTATCTATCCTTCCGAATCTTCTCCTCCACAGCTTTTCTTCAAATGTCACACCAGTCCCCCAGCTCCTCCATGCTGCTCCCCACCCATCCTCCATCCCATCCAGCCAAGTTCCCCCACCTCCCTATCCCTCCACCCTAGCCAAGAGTATAGTGTATTCGCAGAGGAATCTGGGATTGTGCACACAACTCAGCTGGTTGTTTTTATTGTGGGGTGGCTCCCCCCTCAGCGTAGCTATACACAGCTGCCAAATACGTCATGTTTTTCCTTCTCCATGCCAAAGCACGCCCCTTATTAACTCATTGATGGTAAGATAATATTGGGAGGGAATGGATAGGGTGGGAAGGCGGATAGCACCCAAGGGACCAACGGGGGACCCTGAGGTCAGGAGGTGTGGTCTGCAGAATGTGAGTCTGTGATGAAAATTAAAACGCAGATAAAATGTTGTGGTTCATTGAAAGGTTAGAGGAATGCCAAGAGGCAGTATTAACAAAGAATCCCATCAGGTGTTTGATCCTGCTCCTCATAGCTGTCTGTTACATTATGCTTTCCGAGTTCACTGTTGGAGAAGAAAGTACAGTATGGAATGTTTACTTCCTTCCTCTCTGGAACATCTTGTGTGATACCGACTGCAAAGACTTTGAATAAGGCAACATGAACTCTTTGAAGCCAAGGTCATCTCTCTCAACATGCTTTTCCCACATTGAAAATACACTGTATCCAGTGGTTATTATAATGTATGGTGCAGTTATTATTACCAGCAATTCAGATCAAGACAGATATAAGTAGCAGATTATTTAAATCAGTGAAGTAGAAATCCATTTGTTCATTAAAGCAATATATTTATATGGCTTAAATCCGCAGTGGCATATTTTTTTTGCCAGGTGGGGGCAGCAGAAACAAGCTGTGAAAACAACACTGACACATGATCTTGTTCTAAGTTATATTATCATCAAACTTTTGCCCGTTAGCAAATCCAGCAGACAGGTAGCAAAATTACATTTGATTGTAACTTCTGCCTGCCTGGCAAAGGTAAATCCAACAATGACTCTGTTGTTTTGTCTCAATGTAGCTGCTAATAATGTGTTGTTTGAAAAAATCCACGTCATTTAAAAACAGTTGTTCCTAAAGTCTTTCCAGAATCCCCAAAAGGCTGCTCTACCCATTAGAATGAAAACATGTTTTGTCTGCTCAATGGTAAAACATTTTGTTTTAACATGTTTCACAAATTGGGCCTCTGTTTCCAAATCAAAACAAAGATGGCCGCCTACCGGCTACATGGATAGGAAATAGAGGGTCAACTTGGAAATTGTGACAAAAATCGTTTAAGTCTTGCAACTAATGGAAATTGATTTTCATCCCGATAGTTAAGTAGGTGCTTTTAGACAATCCTTAGAAAACCCTACAGTTGTGAATTACCAATGGTTACTCCACTCCATAGAGCTGAGGGGAACTGCAGAGTGGGGTGAGAATACAACAACTCCTTCTACATGTAAGTAGCCATTTGATTAATTTGTTCACTACTTAAAATATTAGTCATATCCATTTGTAGAAAAATATTTGTAGAATAGTAGGCTAAAAGAAGATGGTATAAAATGTCCAAAACATTAGGAAATAGCAGACTTCTAGGGCTAGCTTGAATGCTAGAGCAAGTATCCAGGTGCTACATCGACATAAATAGATGATATGAGTGTTACAACATAACAGTTTAATATTGAATCTGAAAGTATCGACTGTTAGAGTTGTCTGCATGCTCAGGTCTGGATCTGGAAAGGAATTGACTACCCACTTGTGTAGATATACCTATGAGATATGCTGGAAGAGAGTACACAAAACTGTCATCACATCAGATGGTCAAACGGAGATACATATCTGAACCAGTGAGCAAGCTGACTAAATATCCCTTTCAAAGATCTGTGAAAATGGATAATGTGCCGAATATAACTAAGGTAGAATTCACACTAGCAATTACTAGCTCATGCAGAATCAAATGGCCTTCAGTTATAAAGAGTTCAAGTTGGTCTGTGACAAGAGGAAGTTTGAGAAATGTGCTCCACTCAAGCTTCCTGAGATGATTTATGTTTTTGACATCTTGGCACCAATGAGAGGTTTTTTTATTCCCCTCTCTCTCTCTCATGCAACAACACCCCTGCATGAACACAACAGTACGCCTCCGCCCACAATCAAATGGACATTCTCACAAAGTTCCTCAACAACTGGAGAGAAATTTCATATACTTCCACATACTTTAGAAAAAAAACATGCACCATGGGAAATGTACTATGCCGTTTCAAAGCTGTAATCCACATTAAGGGAGGGGCTCACTCACTGTAAGGCAAATATGGGCCCCCACTGACTAATGTGCGCACATAAGGGAGTGACCAGACACATCCTACATGTAACTGTCCCATTAGACAGCCATGTCAAAGGCCAATCCGTTCTTAATAATTTATTTTCCAAATGAAATATTACACTTTTAGCCCTGATTCTATGTCACTAAAAAATGTGTTTAGCGCTAATAAACTGCACATTCGTGTGTGGCAAGAGGCTACTTTTTAAAAATAAATATTTTCAAATGTCCTCGGATAATTTTATAGACTTTTCTGACGAGTCTTTTGCTCTGTAGCATCTTTCTGTAATGTCTAAAACTGTTCAAATGCAGAGACTGTGCTGCGTTAGAACAGCAACAAAAATACTAATGACCAAATTATTTTGAAAAAGCTCAATATTTGGTCTCCATAGACACCTAAACAGCAAAAAAAAAAAGCAAAACAACGGAAACTCAAATTGATCTCCCGTCTGTTTCCTGCACATTGCTCGGTGCTGTCGTCTATTCCAAACATCTGCTCAGGGAAACAATCTGGAAGGCATTGTCTCTTTTTTTTTCCAGTGATGCAAGTGTCCACAGAATGCACATGACACCCCGTAGTACACTGCAAACCACAACGTTGATTGTATACTATACTAAAGATAAAGTATGTACGGTATTGTACACATTTTGCACAGTAGAAACATATACTATTAGTCTTAATGTATTAGGCTGATCTAAAAGTTGTTATATTCGCTTCTAAATGCATCAAATTAAATGTTCGTTTGAAATGTAAAAACTTGAAAAATGTACATACCCAATATTCTGCAAAGGCTTTACATCACCAGCCCACAATCAAATGATCTAGACTTTAGTCAGAGTGAAGCACACAGAGTAGAGAGTTCCAATGTGATATTGTTGGGTTAGGATGCCCCCTGCTGTGGCCTTAGGGGTGTTTATTACAAGTGACTGATAAAATAGTATTAAAATGTATATAATATGCAACAATGACCAACAACATACAATATTTTATTATTATTATTTTTTCTGTGTGCAAATTCTGACATCAAAGCATCAAGATGTTACCATGTCAGCTTAGGATAACAAAATCAACTGCAACAGCCTCCAAACTATAGGCCTACTAGAATGTTTAAATAATCTAGCAGGATAATGAGCTATCAAAGGCAAAATCAATTAGTGATCATTATCATCATCACTCATGTCATTAGAATGTATTCAATATTCAATATCTGTGAGCTGACATCAACTTGTGTTCTCTATTGGGCACGTGCAGTAGGCTAATACTGAAGTCACATATTATTCATGAATTCAATATCTTAATTGATTCAAAGTGTTTTCTTCAATTATAAAACTTTTTTAGCCAAAGCCGGAAGTGCACAGGAGTGAATGCTCTCGTCTCGCTGCGTCCACGCTCTCTTCCGCTCTGTGCTGCCTGTTTGTAAACATCATGCGTCAAAAGCACGTGATCCCGTAGACGCATTTCGGAGCAGCGTCCAATCAGGAAACGGAGGTGTGTGGTTGTGGGCGTAGCTCAGTTGTGTTGCTGTGAAAATATCGATGGATGGGGCGTTTGATCAGTGCAGTGGGGGCAGTTTGGATTTGACAATAACTGGGAGGTTATGGCAGCATTATGACGGAGTAGTAAATATAGGAAAAGGGACCGGACGTGTTGCGAAAGAGGTGCTTAGGTGAGTCACCTCCCATCCAACGAGAAAGCGTTCAAGTGTTTATTTACGTCAAGTGCCTGCTCTAGGGAATAGAATACCAATATCTATATGGACATAGGCGATAGTGCGTCTGTGCTGGGCAGTAGGTTTGTTTTTTGTTTTTTTAGCAACATATATAGGCCTACAGTAACGTGCTTCATTCGTTTTTTCTTACATAATGTTTACTTTACATAATCTTTCAATTTGCGACATACAATGTTTAACTATTTTAAACCTGTTCCAATTGTACAGTATGTTTCGTATGAACGGCCAATAGGAGTATACGCACGAGCGCGATTTGACCAGTAAGAGGCGCAGTTCCCAGACGTTTCCAGCGCTGTTGCCAACGTTACCAGGAAATAATCAAGGAATTATTTTTGCTCTCAGCTGTTTCCTTATAAAACATGTGCGTGCGTATCTGCGTCTCATTGTGTTCGGAGCCAGTGAGAGGGCAGAGAGGGGACCAGGGTGGGATGGAGAGGTGCGCAGGGAGGATGTTGCGCACTTCAATTTACCTGAGGAGTGAGTGAGGGTCTGTGCATCCATGCCGTAGACTCTACTGCGTGAGTATATTGATTTATGAGGTAGATGTTGTTGTTGTTATTGTCTGGTTATATTTGCCTAATATTTCTGAGTAGCAGTGCGTACTTCAATGTAATTGATTCCTTTTTTTGATACATCTCTTCATTTCAAAATAATAAGTAGGCTAGAGGTACTTTATACTAGTAAGTGTTATTGAAAGTTACCGATTACGGGAAATACGTGGGGGGGGGGGGGGGGGGGGGGTAATGAGTGTTGGAGAAAGAATCATAAGGAAAGGTAATGATGCAACTTTTAAAGGACATTCAAAGTCAGTATCATATAATACTAACGTTATTTTGTGTACTAATATTTAGTATAAGTATAGTATATTATAACTCTATTTAACTCGACGTCATTGTAAATGAGGGTCACCCCTGTCTCTCGAGGATAAATAAAAGTTAAATGAAAAAAAATATATATATATATTATTATAATATTTGAACTGCAAAATGTGTAAAGAAATGTTAAATCAGTTGCTCCATTCAATAACTATTATAGACTGCTGACTTTTATTTTTGGTTTTACTATTATTGTAGGCTTAATTTAATTGCAAAATGTGTAAAATTCAGTCACATTTTGCTGTGCGTAGGTCCAGAGTTTAAATTATGTAAGATTGTTTTTCCCCATTGTTCCCCCATTTGTAGAAAAAGATTTTTACCCTCAATGACTTTATTTATCTAAAAACACATTATTGATGCTTTCTTTAAAGACCTAACTTTTTCCTCACCTGTGAATTTATACTGCGTGAGCCTGCTGTGCCGGTAGCCTTGACTCAGCTCCATCCATCCAGAGGTTTCTATGTCATACGCACTTTTTATTCCTGATGTAAACAAACCCTCCAAGAGTGATACTCTCATTCAACACTGGGTGGCGGATTTGTCCAGGCTTAGACCTTGTATTCAACATGAAGTATAACAAAAAAAAAAAACCACTATTCTTGAGTCAGATATTATTCGGGGAAGTATTGATGCAACACTGCAGCTGTGGTGCTCAAAAAAAAACGAGAGCCAGTGAGTGTTAGCTTGTATCCATTTCATGCCGCATAACTGGTTCATCCATCTGTTGTGCTTCGGAAGAAAATTGCCGGACTACTCTTGACGTAAAAAAAAAAAAAAAAAAACAGAATCACTGCAGTCTGCTGACCAATTGATTTGCTGAGTGCTTCCGAGGAGGCACAGTAAGAGGAAATGGTACCATAGAATGGGCTCAAATGTATTGGAGAGTAGAGCTACAATGTTAGGATTTGACTCACAAATTGCTTGTCTTTGAGATAAACACTTCTATTCCTCCTTTCACAGAGGCGACCTAGGTATTCCTTTCAGCTCTCTGTTAAAAGGTAAGAGCAGTGCGTCTCACAACAAACGCAGCCAACAACATCTAAGATGAATGGCATAACATCTCATTATTTATATTAATTACTGCCGTACAGTCTTAGCTGAATAGAATTTGACAAGATGCATGTTTTGCATAATTAAAATGCATGGTGTGTGTATATAATATAAGTACCAACATTCTCTTCGTTTGCAATCACACACAGCATTAAGGTGTTATATCAGTACATAGAGTCACTCTTCTCATTAACACTGTGATTCACATAGGAACTGCTGAGCTGAGGGGGAAAAAACATTCTCAATTTGCTGAGTACGTTTGACATGTCTGGAAATAAAGCCTTGGAATTTTTTTCAGGACCTGCCCTAGACAATTTTTTTCCATCGCACAGTACGTGATGCTGGAACAGAGAGAGAGAGAGAGAGAGAGAGAGAGAGAGAGAGAGAGAGAGAGAGAGAGAGAGAGAGAGAGAGAGAGAGAGAGAGAGAGAGAGAGAGAGAGAGAGAGAGAGAGAGAGAGAGAGAGAGAGAGAGAGAGAGAGAGAGAGAGAGAGAGAGAGAGAGAGAGAGAGAGAGAGAGAGAGAGAGAGAGAGAGAGAGAGAGAGAGAGAGAGAGAGAGAGAGAGAGAGAGCCTGCTTGCTTGCTTTCGTACCGCAAACCAGGTAATACCAGATCAAGATTACCCTTTTTTACTTTCAATAAAACACTGCAAGACATTCATTTTATTGTTGCCTGAATGTATGTCTGGGTGCATTAATACCCATTATTCCAAATACAGCCCCCCCCCCCCCCCAAACAAAAAAACAATATCAATGGAGCAGACTGGGCACCTCTCCAAAAGGGAGAGATTAGGGTTTAGGAAGTGGAACAGGAATGGCTGATAGATGACATGGCTAAAATTAACACAGCGCCCACTGAATGAGGAGCATTAATAGCAGACGGACAGGAAGGAGCACTTGGAGGTGTATTTAAAGCTGTAGATTGTCTCTGTCAGCATGAACACAAACCCCTAACATACAGTACAGTATATATTTTTTGTTGAGCTACTATGTTGTTAAAAGCAAAAAATCCCATATCTGCAAGGATTGGATATGGATAAAGTAGAACACAAAAAACTATGAATTAATTTATATAGTAGGCCAAGTTATATATTTTCAATTGTACATCTTTTATCCTATCTTCCACGCTGTAATTTTAGCACCAAAAGTAGCCATGTGCTCGGCTTGCATCCCTATTCCTTGGTGGTATTTTGTCTGGTAAGGGATGCACAGCACATACAGGTTTTATCCTACAAGAGCAGATAGGCTTCAGATCGATAACTTTAGTATCTAGCAGTCTGTTTGGGATAAAACATGCTTTGATCCCTCAGATCCCTTACATTTACCATATAGCTGGAGGGTGAATGCTGATTATTTTACCCATGCTCCTCTCTGTCAGTCAAGTATCTTAACTACAAGTGCATTTTACTGCAGCATATTATTCCATATCAAAACCTACACTTGTAACCTGAGGATAATGGAGAGGTTAAGGCATTGAAATAGACGGCCTTCAAACTATCTGACACTACAAGAAGCTTCAGGCAGTCAGTGAGACAGCGCTGTAGCATAGAAAATATTCTCAAAACCTTGATATGATGTTTGGAATAAAGTGTGTATCCTGTGGAGGTATTCATCCATGTTTTTTTTTATAGAGTATGAATTATTTATTCAGGCACTTGTTGAACAAGCACATTGTCACGTATCTCTAGTACAAATGGAGGCGGTGGTGAGTTGGACGAAGGCACGCACTTTGTTAACCTTTTGTTAGCCGATACGAAGCTGTTAGTTCCACTTAACATTTAAATGGGGGCTTTATACTTCAGAATAGCAGACAGACTTAATAAGCACAGACTTGTTGAGAAACAGACAAGCTGGACTATGAATATTTATGATAATTCTTTCATAGTGGATGTATCTTCATTGGAACATTGCATTCAATAGAATGCTACTGTAATTTGGCCCATTCGTCGTTAATCCGTCATGCCACAGTCCAAATAGCCAGCTGCAAGTTATAGTGCCAGAGTCAGTAGAATTATCCGTGAGACAGCTTTTGTATGTCACAAGGCATTTCCTTTTAATTTTGCACTCTAAAAAGTATTTTTCTCTGCCCACAGCTCAAATAACATGAAGAATCATCTGATCAAGGTATGTGAACAATCTGAATAAACAGTTGAGACCTACATTCCTAAAATTAACTCGATGTTTGACCAAACCAAAACAGACTATTTATAAGACATGGACACACTCCTTCTAAAGGAGCAGCTACATTACATCTAATAAAATACACTTGCATTATGCTGTCACGTATTAGTTTACAATTTTGTGTTTTTAATTGCTGTCATGTTTCAAGATTAGTTTGAACAAATAACTATGTTTTGGAGTAGGAAATGAGGATAAAACCACAATCTGTGTTCCCTTTAAGGCAAAGCTGTGGTAGGAAGTTATTTGAACTGGAAGAGGAAGTGCATTAATGTGTGGTAGGCATGTTCATGGTAAAGTGTCAAACTATAGTTGTGGTGATCAATCACTCTACACTGTATTTAAAAAAAAAATACTTGCCTTGCTCTGCAGGTTTAAAACAAGTAGTAACATTGAATGAGGAACATCTTGTATTCTCAGCGATCACTATATTAACCTATTAAAGGTGGAGTCTGCAAGTCTTGAGAGCGCTTGTTGTCAAAATCCAGTTTTCCCAAGATCAGTGAATATCTCCTCACAAGCTGCTACCTGTCCATAATGCGCTGAAAAGGATTCTGGTGTTAGTACATAGCCCTAGGCTCTGTAAACTGGTATGTAAACAAATGGAATGTAAACAAAGGGACCCACCGAAGCTAGCAAGATGCCCGTTGGCGTTTACAGAGCCTAGTCCGTGTATTAACACTGGATCATTTGTCAGCGCACACACAGGTAGCGGATTGTAAAGAGTTATTTATTTGTTTATTGATTTTGACTAAAAAAAAGTGTTTCGACAACAAGATTTCTCCAGAATTACTGACTCCACCTTTAACTCATGGGTATTACAAAACAATACCATAACATCGTCATACTCGTTTGACTATTGAAATAGCCATAACGAGCGTGTGATCGGTGCTTATGCAACTGATACACAAGCTGGTGATGTGCCTTTAAAAGCAGTGGGTTGTCAGGTGATCGAAGAGAGACTCAGTCAGCTCAGCCTCACAGACACAGGAGCCAGAGTGCGTCTGTAGTCCGAAGGGGAGGAGAGGAGAGGAGAGGAGAGCTGCGTTGGAGAGAGAGAGAGACCCAATTATAAGGGCAAACAGGGGGGAAATGGGGACACGGCAACGTCACAGGGAGCCATGGTGGTGGTAGGGTCCCTTTAACTGCAGTCTGCTCATGCTCACTCGCCTTGTGTGGCAGCTAGCAAGTGTGTGTTTCTGGCTTCAGCTTGATCAAGAAAGTTGCGTTGCACAGCCACAACAGTGGCATAAAAAGCACAGAGAATTAACTGCTGCGTCACACACACCGGGAAGAGGAATAGCGTGAGCATGCGCGCGTGTGCACGGCTATGCGCGTGTGTGTGTGTACAGGCTCTGCTGCTGCGTGTGTGTTCGTGTGTGTGTTGGAAGTAACAGTCGAAGAGCAGTTTTTGCTGTTGCAACAAGATGAAAATAAAAAGAGTGCGTGTGTTTGAGAGGAAAGCAGAAAAGGGAGAGAGACAGAGATGCAAGGAGAGGGAGAGAGAGAGAGATTGTGGATTAGTTGCTACGTCACTTTTTCATGTCAGGAGAAAGAGAAGCTGATATGAGAGAAGCCCACAGTCATCGACTCTTCCACCTGAAGTGGACACAGTGGTTTCGGACAGCCTCGGCTTTCTCGGTAGTTGTTGATCTGCACTGCCTGTCGCTACCATATAGTGTGTGTGTGTCTGCATGTGTTCTGTAGAACCTGTGAACTGATGCTGGGATTTTTTCAACATGGATGCTGGAGATGTGACACAGTTTCCTATATTAGGTCTTGTTTTGATAGTATGGCATTGGTAATGTGTGTGTGTGTGTGTGTGTGTGTGTGTGTGTGTGTGTGTGTGTGTGTGTGTGTGTGTGTGTGTGTGTGTGTGTGTGTGTGTGTGTGTGTGTGTGGTGACAAAGGGGTTAACAAGAGAATATTCTGGAAGGCTCTTAATATCACGACGAAGCTCAGTCCGGAATGTTTTCCTCAGAATCGTCGAGGTATTTCGAACATCGCTTTTGCCTTTTTTGTTTTTGCCAACGTCATCTCAAGAAATACAAATGATTATTGTCTAAACAGGGCGATAGAATCTTGCACGGTGTCGTCCGACCTATTATGAAAGCGCATGTTCGAGACGCCATTATAAGGACTACTGTACAGATACAGCCAGGTAGACTTTATAGTAGCTCACGGGATAAGTTTGGCATTGAATTCAGTGACGAGGGTGGTGTTTTTTGATGTCACTACATATGTACACATGTGTCTGTGTTGGAACTGTTGACCTGCTTGATGTGGTTACCTTAGTTGAAGGAAAAGGCTGTAGAGATAGGGAGGCAGGCACGTATGAAGGCGATTCCAGTTGTGTGTTTGTTTTCACACAACTATCATGTCTATGATTCGTGGCACTTTAAGTCATGTGATTTTGTTTGCACCCTCCAGGGTCCGCTGGGATTCGGCTGAATCCTCCCCAAGACACATTTGTTTTTCTGCGTAGTTAGGAAACAGAGATGGTGACGCAGTCGTTTCGGGGCCGGACTTCTCTTTTGGCCGGTATACGCAGCCTGCATCTCTCCCATTCTCCCTCTATCTCTTTATCTCTCTCTCTCTCTTTGAGAAATAGGAGCGACAGAAGGGGCTAAATGTCATGGCTCAGGATCAGACAGAGAGAGAGAGAGAGAGAGAGAGAGACAGAGAAATGGAGACAGAGGAAGAGTGAGAAGTTGTTTACCTTGCTCTCTTGGTGACTCTGCTTTGGCTTGTCTCCAGTTCACAGGCACTGGACTTCCTAAAGCTGCTGCATCACAGGCCACCGTGCCAACGCTGGCTTCTCATTGGATGGGAGGAGCTCCACAGCACTGCTTTATTGGCTTAATACTAGCGAGCAGCTGGAGTTCAATGTCTGATTGGCTAAGAGGCATTGTTCTCTTTTACAATGTTGTGCAGAAACACTTGTCCATGGATACCTGATGAGTAGCATGTATGTTTATATGGATTGAACTTGTAATACGGTAATACATGAATTAGTAAAAAGTTGCCAGGGGATTTTTGAAGGAAAAGGTAACATTTGTTCACTATGTGAGTTTAGAAAGTGATGCATCAGAAATGATTTTACATTGCTTCCTGTGTTTTTTTTTCTTCTGTGAAGTGATTATCATACAAATCTCTTCTTGACTATGATGATATGGCAATGCATACCTGCCGCTTTATAATGCAGAAGGCATTATTTTACAGGTATTGTAATTTCTAGGGAAAGCATAGGGGGGCCGGAAAAAATAAAGTGGCAGGCCTTAGTGTTAACTCTGAACTGTCAGCATGAGATAACTGCTAGGCACTTTCTTCCTGTCTAAAACCCTCTGATACCTGTGATGAGGGCGGCAACCAGAGGAGAGGTGGTCTCACTATCAATACTGGAGATCGAAATGTCCAAAAGACGCCACATTTCTCAGATGATGCGTGCGTATGTGTGTGTGTGTGTGTGTGTGTGTGTGTTTGTGGCTGCCCGATGGTCTGCATTGCAGCTCCTGCTTCAACAGTCAGCGTCTTCCTTTCTCTTTCGTTCTTGCTTTCACTCTCTCTTCTAAATGTGCTGATGCTCTAGTTTACGGTATACAATCGCTGCCTATTTATTTTTACTTTACAAAGACGATCGTATACAAGGATGTTAGCTGAAGCTGGTACTATCCCAGTCACCTCACCCCAATGGGGGGGGGGTCATTCCTCATGAATGAGTTAACACCACGGTGACTTAGTCTATCAGTCTGTGCATGCTACACATCAACAAAAGGCAGAATTGTCTGAGACAGGCGTACACTATTTCAGCTTCCTTGCAAAGAGTTTTTTTAAACAATCTGCAATCAATATTTTAATTTGATAGTATTCTCTATATGTGTTGAAAAGTAGAACTGTAAGTGAGCAAAAATCCTATTGTGCATGTTTCAGCGATTAACTACTGCCATTAAACTCCTATTTCTCTGTAAAGAAGGAGCGCTGTAAAGATATTCACCCCTGCTGGGTTTCCCCAGGGTGCTTCAAAGCTCCTTCCTGATTCCCGACTCTGGCCGCTCTCTTAAGGCGTCCTGCCCCTTTAAATCTTTTATAAGCATTACACAACAGGTCCAGTGGCACACAAGCAACAAACAACTCCAAAAAGACGGGGTTGGGTTGAGCCAGCCAGGAACCAGACACCTACGGATAGACAGGCCGTCTGATCAGAGCTGTCACTGTGGCGACAGTGCAAACACACACGTAGCCACAGAAGGCTGATAGGGCCTTGGAAAGGCTGTGTGGATTATGTCCTTCTGATCTTGGCCTTAAAGGTAAAGGTAGTGTCAGTGAATCTGGAGAAACATTCACAAATCAGTGAATATCTCCTCACGATCCACAAAGGGTAGATCATGAGGAGATACTGCCTAGGCTCTGTAAACAAGAATGTAAACCAAGCTTATGTAAACAAAGGTGGCTGTGTCGTAGATAGCAACATACCCGTTTACAGAGCCTAGGCTGTGAATTCACACTGGATTATCTTTCAGCGATGCACACAGTGCGTACAGGTAGCGGATTGTGAGGAGATATTCACTGATTTTGCCAAAAGGTTATTTTGACAACAAGCATTCTCCAGTATTTGCTGACTTCGCCCTTTAATCAGTTTCAGGAGAGGTAATGTTCGTGGGAGTTGTCACTTGTAAACACAGAAGAAATGAAGGCAGACTGTGTGTGGGTGTGAGTTCTGGGGGGACGAGTGGGAGGAAGCCAGACAATGAATTGTAAGTGGTCCTTTCACAGAGTAAAAAAAAAAACCATAGGGGGTAAAACAAAAGTCAATTACAAACGGTTGCGTAATTTTTTTTTTTCTAAACTTTTGTTGAAGCACTTGGCAATAAGTCAGTGAACTGGCCACTACCTGTCCTTGCCCCACCCTCTCTCTCTTCAGTGTGTTGTAGCTGCGTATCTGCGTCATGGCTCTCATTGCCAGCTATTGACTTGCCACTTCCTTGCTTTTTTTCTCCCTTGTAGTGGGCCGGAGAGCAAGGCTGCTGCTCCTCACATCATCCTCACTGCTCTACCATAGCAGCAGAGAGAAACGGGGAAGGACTCGTCGACGAAGTCCATCCGCATATAGAGCTGCAGGTGAGCCTGTCCTGTGTGTGAAATACATATATAGAGTGGCAGTGTTTTGTGTGTGTGTTTGTGTGTCTTGTTTGGCCCTTCAAACATCCGCAAAGCTCGGATCAAGTATCAGATCAGCCGTGTGGGCGTGTTACAGAGAGAACGATTAAGAGAGAGAGAGAGAGAGAAAGAGAGAGAGAGAGCTGTTCTGGTGCTTTCTCAGTGGTTTCCCATTTCATCTATATCACTCTCTCTCTCTCTCTCTCTCCCTTCATCAGTGTCCCTCCTCTCTGGCCTGAAACAAAGCAGTGAATCAGACTGGAGAGATGAGCCTAAACCGTCCCAGAGTGCACTGCATTCAAAGTGTCTGACCGTCTCAAAGGTGCTCGCCAAGCGTCCCTGGATCATCATCTAGACCCGGTCAATTTTTTTCAGGTTTGCTGAAGGGCAGAAACCTCCTAGCCCTCCTCCACTTGCCTTTAAGTGGCTTTTGCCCCTTGTCAGGCCGCCATCGTAAATAAGAAGGTGCCTTTCGGAAAAAAAATAAAATTACGTGGTGGCAAACTAAACTTAATAGGAGGCACTGTTACTAATTATGTAATCACTAGCATAGGTGCAATGGAGACCAATAAGGTGTGTTTAAATTTTGTATTATCTTTTTGCATAGCGTAAGGCATCCAGATGAACCAAGACATAATACCACATGCCTCTAACAGCTGTTGTCTCCTCTCTGCCCCCTCACAGATCTCATTTGAGTCAACTTTCTCAACTGAAAAACACAACCAATGTAACAGTCCATTGTGATGAAATGGCATGCATATTTGTAAAACAATATTGTGGGTGTTTAGCTGCTGCATAATTCGCAGCTGCAACCATGCAATGGATAGTTTCTACATTTCATACAATGACATACAGTACTATCAACTGCTCAGAGATGTCTTTCTCTTTGTGGGGGCAACTTTCTTATCCATCTACAATTTCAGTTGAGTGATAAAAGTAAAGTACCTGGTACAGTTATGGAAGCCGAGGGTAAAAAAGGGTTTATTAAACCCCCCAAAATATAACACAAGATAACTATGGAGCAATCAAATACAATGATAAGTGAAGAGAGGAGAGAATTTTTTTTTAGAACACATGCTTTGTCATCTCAAGATCTTGAGATTATTAACATAAGAAACAACCTTTTGTGCTAACGGGAACCTTATCGTGTTTTCCTAGAAAAGGAATTGATAATTAACTTATAATATTTTAAGTAAGAGAAAAGAACGTTTTGTTTTTTGAGGTCACGAAACAATGAACTCTGTTTTAATTACAGTAAATGCAGATATCCAGCTATGTGTATATGTCTGCTGCTGCATTGGAACCACCTCTCAAATATTGTTTTAATTAGTCCGACTACACTGTTTCACTGTTTGACTGTTTTCAAGCTTTAGTGCGTAACTTTTTCATATAAATTAATGTCGGCTACATCCAAGCCATCTTTCGGTTGTGGATTCTACTGCTAAGAAAACCTGGACATACAGCAGAAGAAAATCAATGCTTGATCACTAGAGGCTTACTGCATGTAGATAGACTGACTGTTGTTGTGATTGCTCAGACTTCCTCATGGGGGTGACAGAAGTTAAACACCATAGCTTTAAACTAACATCAACTTATGGTAATTGTTATTTTATCTTTTTCCATTGTTATTTAGGTTCTTTTTTTTCCTTTATTTTTTTTCAGTTTTATGCCACAGAAGGATACCTTTTTTCAGACATGCCCCCCTTGGAAGCTGGTCTCAGATGGTGGCTTAGAATATTGTCATCTATCTAGCACCATTTGAAATCAGTGTTTTTGGGGTGGGAAAGTGTTTTTCCCTCGCCAGCAACAGGCAACTGTGAAGTGTCACAAGTGGTACCCGAAGATAAAAGGTAAACGAGAGGGACGACTTCACCTGGCAAGTATCACTCCCTGAAGCACTGCTCACTGGGCTAAGAACCAAGCGTCTACAGCCATGTTTTGACAGCTCAAGATCTTTGTCCTCCAAGGTTGACCGATCTCTTTTGGTGTTCAGAGTTTGCTTTCGTTTCTAGCACCATTTGAAATCGGTTACAGTGAAGGCGAGATATCATCTTACCTGGAGGAGGATTGTGCGACCGAGCAGTGCGACTTAATCTTACTGTTTGGCCGTAGTGAAATGCTGTTAGCTCTCTCGATGATATCTAGTGTTAGCAGTGGAGGAAGAAGTGTTCAGATCTGTTACTTGCATTAAAGTAACAATACAAAAATACTATGTATTGTGTGTAAATGTCCTGCATTTTATTAAATTAAAAAAGGTACATGAATTATTAGCAAAATGTTTGGTTTTGTATATTATACTTTTATCTACAAAGCAACTTCATACATCTATAAAGAATCGGGAAAAAGAGTATTTTTCCGTTGCATTGTTGAGATGCAAGTATGAATGAATATGGATCCAAAAAAAGTTTGATAAAATGAACTAGTGACAATCCACCACTGCATGTTGGTCGGCCAATATAATGTAATGAAGGGATCATTTGAACTATTTCTGTCACATCCACAAGGTGGCACTGTAATATATTGTCACGTAAATACTTTTCATTTGTGCCCATAGTTGGCATTTTAAATGTTGAGTCAAATTAAATTAGTGAATTGAGTCAAGTTTAATTTCAAGCATGTGTAGTCCATAAATCAAATGTTTACTGATGCGTTATTTAAAATGTAAAGTGATTGCAGTTCAAGTTTATTTATTATTAAAGTAACTTGCCTGTAGTAAATGTCTCATCTATAATTTTTTTCCTCAGAACTCATTTCTATAGAAGCTGTGGATTTAGGATAACGTGTGCTGCAATAGCTTTCAATTATTAAAAAAGCAATACCAATGAGCTATTTAGTGTTGATATTTGTAAACTCCCTTCTTGCGCACTGTATTTGAATATGCGCAATACCTGGAATGTATATAGATGAGCTGATGAAGTTTCATTAACTTTTTCAAGCTCCATTTCAAACAAACAAATTCCTTCAATTCGTCTTTAACCAAGCTTATTAGAGTTGTGAACACGGGTGAGTCCTTATTGTGTGCAATCGTTTTATTTCTTTGATAAATAAAAAAAAGTGTCAATTTAAGAGTTTTAATCCTCAGTCAAAACAATGTAAAAAGTGTTAACGATATTGTGACACACATATCTATTCAATAAATAAAAGATAAAAAGCCAGGCAAGTGCAAATTTTCAAAGATCACAATCTGTACAACATTATGCAACCACAGAAACACTTTCCGTGTCCTAATACTCAATTTGCTCTCCTTTTCTGGCATTAATCTGAAACACTAGAACACTTTGGACGATATTTACTTAACAACTCATTTATACAAATTAATATTTCCTTTGTTATGAACAAACAATGTGCCATTAATTAGCATGGTTATTCTGCATAAACATCAAGCAAAATAAGACCCACATTTGAGCCTACATTAACTCACCCCAACATGGGTTATCATGTATGCAATTCACAGGACAAACCCTTGAAGGGACAAAACACACTGAAAAGTTTGACTTTCTGCATTAAGGCATGTGGTACATGCCTCATGTTTAGGCACTATGCTAGGGACTGTTTTCAAGACCCCATTGACTGCAGGACTAGTTTAGCGACTAGGAGCTAGCTGTATTTAAAAAGGTGAAACAGGAAACTTTCTTTACAGATTTTGCTTCGTGAAGCGGTCAGTGAACCTTTGCGATATCGGCCAAGCTGAGAAATGCTGTGCTAGTGCAAGTTTAAAATGAAAATGGAAATATCATTCCTTCATAATTACAGAAAAGGATCCCAAATGTCACTGACTTGAATTTTTCAGAATAGGCAGAAATCATAATGAGTGACCTGTCAAAGATGGAAGATATTGTCAACTGATCAGAGAAAACACTTCAAGCTCAAAACTAAAAGGTTAAAGTTAAAGTTACAGATGATTTTGAACCGCTAATCGATCGTCCAGAGACCTTTTTTCATGGGGTTTCATAAACATGTGCGGCACAATTTACATTCAAGGACTAGTCCGGTCACACTCCTCTTCATTTTTTTTATCCCACCATTTTTACATCCAGTTTGGGGACAACAGGAATGCCACGCTTACTACAGAAAAAGAAGAAGCAAAGAGAAACTCAAATTAGACGACTTGTGATACATCATATTTAAATAACCTGTACAGCAGCACTGTAAAAGAGGAAAAAAGGAACTGTGAAGAGACGTTACACAACAAGTTAGTTAAAAGTCTGGTATAATATAGAAGAGGGAAGAAAAATATCTTGAACATTAATGGCATGCCATTGACATATAGGATGCATAATACACATGCTTCTGCCTAGATTACATTATTCCTGTTCATCGCATCATTATCCGTTCAATTGGAGAAAAAAAAAAAAAGAAGAGTTTAAGTGTGCTTGTTGATCCATCTTCTTACCGAGAGTGCTACTTCCTCCCCATGATTTGTAGCGTCATTGATAGGATAGCCTCTTGTAGAGCTGCAATCCAATATTCACTGGTCAACATTACTGATTTTGTATGACCAGGCAGACAAGAAAGCTTAAAGAAGAAGGCGACAGGAACACACTCTCATCACCCACACGACTACAGCCCACCCATCTACCAAGAACATCTTACACACAAGGCCTGTCATCTACTGCTAGCCCTATGTCTCATACAGCCTGAATATTAAAATTGGGTTGGTAACTTTAACCTGTTCATTTTTAAGAGCAGGAGCCAATGGTCATATCAAATGGTCTGGTGTTCCAAAAAATTACACTGAGATAACTATTAAAAAAAAAAAAAAAAAAAACAGCTAGAATAATCTGTCAGATCTAATCAGTTCTTAAATGATTCATTCTAAAAATGTTTAGAACGCCGTTCTTAATGAAATAAATATACGACTATAATTACCAACACATGCTCTGTGTCGTCACATTTCATTGACTGCCGCTGCCTCTATCTTTTAATTCATAAGCATAACTTCTATGCCAGACAAGTGGCCCTTTGATGCTTATTCAAAGTCTCACAGTGAATTAGGCATTACACACTCTACCCCCACAGGAAACACAAGGCGTTGCCCAAGAAACATGTCCCAAAACATGATTTACCACAACTTCCGATTTTGCAAAGTTGAAATTAGCCAATGAATGAAGCAGAAAGGAATTTTCATGCACAAACTACTAACTTAGCATTGTATTGCAAAAGTTATTTCAAAGACATTATTTGCCTTCCGTTTACCCAGGATCAAAACTTTTCTCATCTTTATTCAATACTCCACCCCGTAAAAAAGGCAGTTGTGACTTAGTGAGTATCATGCAGCTCTGTATACAGCTTATTATTACACACAACACACAAGACGGACAGAAAGCTTGGACAATAAGAAAATGCTGTGAGCGATCAAGTAGTGTTAACGGTTGGTGTGACATGCAAACAAAAACATTGCACAACCAGGACAGAGACAAAGCCATAACAAAAGGTTAGTCTGCATAGTTAAATAAAAAAAAATACATTTTACCCTCGATTTCTCTTCTTGAATGGTGGGATTCCACGCCAATAACAGACGACGCCAATGATGATAATGACGGCTAAAACACTGATGACTAGATGAGGAAAAAAAGATGATGTTTGAAGATTACTGGGAAATAAAAAAAGATGGACCGGCGATTCTAGTGCCGTTGGGATGAGCAGATTGGTGATTCTGAAGAAATGTTTCTCTTCTCAAATTATTGCAGAACAATAATTGATATTGCCAAGGTAGTGCCATGAAAAAAACGATGTGAATGGTGATTCCTTAGACATCTTCTCTTCTAAAATGAATGCCGGACAATGATTGCTATTGCCAGGGTTCCCACACGTTGTGAAATATCGTTGAAGGACTTTTTTTTTTTTTTTTAATATGTGTTTAATGTTGGTTAATACTGTTACAACACAGACAATTGTTGTAATTGAGGCTTTTTAGTAGTCCTGAAGTCTTCCTGCATCCACACTACTCTATTCACTATTCATATTTTACTTTAGTATTACCATGTACACATCTGGTCAATGATTCGACTCCCTTGTGATTTTCTCTTATTTTCTGTACATATGACATCTATTGCATGATGTCCGTCCGTCCTGGGATCACTTCCTCTGTCAACTCTCCCTGAGATATCTCAATTTTTTAAATCCCAATAAAAGGGTTTTTACTGGGAGTTTATTTTCTCAGCCGAGCTGAGGGTCTAAGGGCAGGGTGTGTATGGAATGTAAAGCCCACTGAGGCAAATGTCTATTTGTCATATTGGGCCATTGTACAAATAAAACTAATTTGGTAGCTCACAGAGAACGTCTTTTGACTTCCCTGTCATGCAATACGTGACCATAGTGATGTGTCGGGACACATGTATGCAGGACGGAGGAACGTGGTCTACTTACTAACGTTAAGGGACGAACAATACAAAATAACATACATTTCTTATTATTGCACAAAATGTATCAATTCAAGCCATTTAAAAGAATTGTGTCTATTTATGTCCAATCCATTGTCAAACATGCTCAATGTCTTGATGTTTTAACTTCGATTCACAAATGGTAACGGGACCGCGGGGAACCCTGCATTGCTATTTGTTAGATTAGCAAATCAGAAATGATTCATTCAACCTAATATGAACCTTTTCATAGCTAAATGGAAATCATCTACAAAAAAAAACACAATCACATAAGAGAACACATCCAGTCGCTGAATGCTCCACTTTGTTCTTATTGACCCACATAAAAACACAATGTCCTCTCTGGGTTTAAAAAGGTACACCACGTTATTCGTAATACCAGGTTTTCGTAGGTATTAGCAGTGTGTAGAAAGTCAGAATGTTCCTAAAAACTTGGATCAAAGATTGTGTTCAGTGGTAAGGATTTTTTATTTATTTTTTTTTTCACCCAGACATTTTTTGAGAGCTGTAATCGCAATACCAAGATACTATAAAACTGTGGTATTTTGCTTAAGGTTATCATAGTGTCAGAATATCATACCGACCCATGCCTAGCCCTCAAGAAACTACACAGTCTACTGAAATATAACCATGCTGTTCAACTGAGGCCATCGTGTTCTTAATAGGGTCAACATCTTCTCCAGACATTGTTAAAGGACGGGGTTGAAACTTACCTATAAGAATAATTTTCCAGGGCTTAGGTTTATCTGCATCACTGCCTGTGAAAAAAAGAACACAAAAAAGGAGAGAATCATGTCAAACTGTGGTTTTGATTTAACTGCAATTGCTCAAGAAACTGGTCTGATGACCAAACAGGTGTTCCCTTCTGCACAATAAAACCAATGAGAATCAAGTCCAATCAAGTCTACTGTACTGGCCTGCACACAGCATATCATCAAGGGCTCAGCAGTGTTTTGAGGGAAACATTAATGATCAGATAAAAATTTTTGGGCAATGCCAAGCAGTGTGTTTTGACCGCCGTGTGGCTGGCCTACACATGAGAACATTCTAATCATAAATGTTAAACATGTTAAGTTAAGATTTTTCATGAAAAAAGCCTTAAAGAGATATCAGCTGTAAACCTATAATACAGAGTTTTCCTAATTTAGTAACATCACTTTTGTAACATAAAAAGAGGCCATTTTGAGTCACAGCAACAACGAAAGATATATAAATTGCGTAATCTGTTGTGGTAACTTCCTGATGTTTAAAATGTATTGAACTACC
The DNA here is from genome assembly GCF_949987685.1 of Ammodytes marinus. Classification (NCBI taxonomy): domain Eukaryota; kingdom Metazoa; phylum Chordata; class Actinopteri; order Uranoscopiformes; family Ammodytidae; genus Ammodytes; species Ammodytes marinus. Next base: position 6,403,563 of record NC_137211.1, on the reverse strand, counting down.
TAGCAAAGGAAGGATACACTTGACATCTACGACCACATAGATACAAGCACAGTAAAATGATAGGGTAAGTTGTGTGAATAAGCTAATCATTAATGAATGCAATGATATCTGGATTGGTGTGTAATCATGTTTTTGCCTTGTTTTTAATCATAGCATCGTCATAACAGGTCAATTTTAATCTTAGAGACTTCATATCAAGTCATTTTTCATTCATGACTTACATGTTGGAAGTGCGGGCTTCCACTGGCCTTCCTTTTCACACGTCACGGTGGGTTTCCCTTCCATGGTCAAGTCTCCTTTGCACTTGAATGTCACCGTTTCCTTGTATGTGTACGGGGGTGAAGATTCTCCAACCTTCTCAGCATCCTTAACCTCAGGTGTGTTGCACGATACAACTGCAGGGAGAAAAAAAAAAGAAAGAAAAAATGGGAAATTAATAGAATTGTGAATATATTGATACTACTCAGTCGTAATTTAAACAGACGCAGAAAGACGTCAGTGTTACAGATTAAGATGTATTGGTGGAGAAGGATATGTAACTTGTTCAAATTAGAAGAGTTTTTTTTCTGAAAAACAATACTTATGGATGAAAATAAATCAGATTGGTAATTCTCTTTCTGGCTATTCCAGGGAATTCAGTACAGTTCTCATCAAATGTATGCAGACAATGAATCATGTTAAAATGCAGCATTTCAACAAAAACACTGATTTAAAACAGCAACCACCACCACTCGTCGCCATCATAATTGTCCAATTCTACACACACACCATCACTTGGCTCATTCCACTGAAATTCCTTCACAGAAACACAATGACGGCAGTTTGATGAAAGCTCTATTCACTTGCTTTGATACAGTGAAAAAGTCGAAGCTTTAGGTGTCAATCACACACACACACCAAAAGCTTTTTTGGCAAACACAAGTTTCACCATTTCATCAGGTGAATGCGGCTACTGCTATAAACGGTTATCAATTATTAATATGGAATATATAAATATATATATATAGACGTAATAGCAAAGAAACCAACCGAGTCCACCAGTTACCAACATTCTCACCAAAGCATAAAAGGTATTGCATGGATCACACCTTTACAACTGTTCCCTTTAGTTTGGTTATTGATTCCTAACCAAACTCTAGAAATCACTGAAGATGATCAGTCCCTCATTTTAAAGAGCATAATGAGTTGGCAGGATGCTATTTAGTACCAGGCCTCATGCAGATCAAAGAATAGAAAGTGGCCAATATTCACTTTGGCATTTCAGCGTCACAGCATTCCAAGTGCCGGCAGTACAAGTAATGTCTGCGGACCCCTCTGCACGCCTGTAGCCATCGTCACAGGCAAAAGTGACTGTGGTCCCATGTGGGAAAGTTTTTGAAGGGTCCTTCAGAGACATGTGGGCTCCTGCATCAGGTCTGGAACACATTTTAGCTAAAATGGAGAATAAAGAAAGAAAGAGGCCAATATAAATGGACTGGATAGTTCCAGCAGTGTGTGTATAGCACACATTTGAAATGTTGGTGTCAAAATAATAATAATAATAATGGAAATTTTATATTAAGCAAACAGGCCTTTTCTACCGTTCTCAAACTACTGCCAATCAATTTTTAAAAAATTACATAAACTAAGATATTAAACATTAGCATGGTCTCATTTGGAAATTATGCTCAAATGCAGATGCACTATTTTTTGATAATAGAGCTAAAGCAGCAACTGATGTGCACATCCTGCACAGCTGTGAGAAACATTAAACGCTTCGAGTTACGGTAATTATTAAGTCCATGAATCAAAGCCTCTGAATACTACTCTCATTCTTCTAACCCTACTCTTTATGAAACGTACACGTGAAACAGAGGCTACAGAAATGAATAAATGTGATATTCATTTATGGATTTATGCTGACATTTTTCACATTTGACCCAATTTAAATCTAACAATTTAAAAAATAATTTCATAAATAGAAAAACTGTACTGCTCTAAATAGTTGTATACATTAACATGGACTCTTGTGTTTTTGCAAGAATTTCGGTTACTTTGTCACATAGAAACCAATGGAGTCCATCAGAGTTGATAATGGAATAGTCAGGCTTGATACAGACAGATCTCATAGATTCCATTGATAAGAAGTTTTGTTATCGATTCCAAACTCTTCCTAAACTCAAGAAATACCTATAGATCCTCAGTCCCTCATCTTAAAGACCATTAACTTGTTGGCAGGATGCTAGTTACTACCAGGCCTCATGCAGATCAAAGAATAGAGAATAGAAAGAGGCCAATATTCACTTTGGCATTTCAGTGTCACCGGACTCCAACTGCCAAGAGTACAAGTACTGTCCCCAGACCCTCCTGCTGGCTCGAAGCCAAAGTTACAGGTAAAAGTAACAACGGTCCCATGAGGGAAACTTTGTGGAGGATCCTTCAGACTCATGTCGGCTCCTCCAACAGGTCTGGAACAGTTCTGAGCTAAAATTGGAAAGTGAAGAAAGACACATAGATAGTTGAACACTAGAAGTGAGTGACTGGTAAACCCGACGCTAGCAGTGTGTGTGAAGACCAGGCTCACAATCCAACTCCCAACCTTCTCAGTCCTATCAAAAGGAAATATTTATACAATATTTGTGAAATTTATTGGACAAGCAAGTGATAAAAACTTTTAAAATATAAGATTATTTATAAATCTTTTGGATTTTTCCTGGAATTTTAAATTTGACTTTTTTTAAATAAATGAAGGGGCATTTCATTTAGAGCAACATTTTCAAAAATTCTGAAAAGGGGAAACTTCAGACAGCCAAGTTTATGGAACCTAATCCCATGTAGGAATGTGATCATCAGCTCTGGGTTAGTATGACATCATAATAGGTTGACCTTCATTTACAGAACTTAATCAAGTGGTAATTTAGACTTTTGACTTACGTTTACATGTTGGAAGTTGCGACCACTGACTGTTTATGCCACATGTCGCGGTAGGGCTCCCTTCCATTTTATATCCAGTTTCGCACTTGTATGTCACCGTAGCCTTGTATCCGTAAGGGGGTCGAGAACCACTCGACCACACACCATTTGGAACATTGAGTTCCCTACATTCAACCTCTGCAGGGGAAAAAAATAAAAAAGTTGAAATTAATAAAACTGTCAAAATATTTTTTTTTCCAGAGTACTTGAGTATATCAATCACAGTTGAGAATACATTGGCAAAATGTTGAGAAACATTGAAGAAAAAAACTAAAAAGAACACTTACTGACACATGTTGGAGGTTGAGGAGTAAATGTTCCATTTTCTGAACACGAAGTGGTTTCTGCTCCATTAACTATGTAATCCTTTATACAACTGTATCGTATAACTTCTAAATAGTCATAGGTGTCTTTTACTGGGGAGAAAGAGCCGTCTACAACTGCAGGGGGCTGATCACAAGTCTGCACTGCAAAATAAAATAAAAAATTAGAACGCAAATAGAGACTGCTTTTTCTTTCTTTTTTTTCTGTCATGTGTCTTGTATTAACAAAAATTACCAACCTTCACATACAGGCATCCTGTCCATCCACCCTTTGTCTCCACAAGTGATTTTATTACTACCGACCAAATTGTAACTAAGGAATTAAACAAAACCAAAAGTCAGGTAAAATATGAAACAACTAACAATTACATTATAAAAAACAAATCCGCCCAATATAAACCATCGCAGTTATCAGTGTATTACTAACCCAGGGTTGCAAGTGAATTCAGCATCAGTACCAAACACTGGCCCGTCTTCATGGTAATTCACTTGTCCATTTGTCAAATCTCCCAAAGAGGGACAGCTCTTTACTGAAATAAAAGAAAAACTAAGGATTTACTTCCTCCCTTAACATAACAAAAGTGGAATATTGTTACTCACAAATGACTGAAAGGACTGGTCAATAGGTATGATCAGTCTCCAAACTACAAGAGCAGTTAGATGTTGGTAAGGCAATATTTACTACAGGGCTAGAGGTCTGAGAATAAAGAATAGAAATTTGACAATATGTATTTACATCCGCAAACCAATGACACAGGATTCCAAGCGCCAGCAGTACAAGTAATGGACCGAGACCCTCCTTCAACTTGGTAGCCAAGATTACAGGTGAAAGTAACTTTGGTCCCGTCTGGAAATGCTGTTAAAGCACTGTCTGAGTCAGTCAAACGCATGTTGGGCCCTGGAACCGGTCTCGGACAATCTTAACGTAAAAAGAAAGAGAACATAGGTGAGCACTAGGAGTTTGTTCAAGTTAACGTAAGACCAAAACACCAGCTTGTTGTGTATAATCAAACATATGGTCACAGGCTTATCTGCTCCGACCACTCACCTTGAGCCGTAACAGCGAGGCCAAGACTGCACAGCAGAAGGAAGTATGCTACACCCATGCCTGGATCTGGCAATTCTGACTGAAGTTAAGGGATCTGGTAATGTATGGTAAAGACAGACATAATACAACAATATTAAGACAATCAGAGTATAAGATGTTGTTACTTGCAATACTTCTATTCAAGTTGGGCCATCTCTTTTGATCATATTTAGTTAAACTTGTATCCTAACGTAATGATAATACAACTTTACGTGTACAGCACCTTTCAAATAAGAAATCCATCTAAAAATCACATTCAAGAGTCCTTTACATTGAAATGTAATTGAAGATGAAGGTAACCATACTTTATAAATAAAAGAAAAAAAGAAAAAAGTAAGAATGCTAGAAGTCTTCACACGTTCATTTTGCTGATAGTTAGCTGAACTAATCCAAAACACAAATATAAGTTCATTGTACGTTGAGATAGGCAAAACAAAATAAAAATTAAAGTATATTTAGTCAAATATATGTATATAGGTCACTGATTAATCTTGCCCTCATTAAAAAAACACATCACACCGAAGTCCTTTTAGTGTCTGGCAATAATTGCCAAGTCACACTATTTCTGGCCAATCTACAGCGACAGTTTCGACTGGCAAATTCGGCATATGTCCAACATTTTTAAATAAAACAAGGTGCTAATGAAACGGCACAATTTCAGTACTTAAAAACTCCTTCGCCTCCCTGTATCAAAACAGTGAAATGGACGACGTAAGCCTCAATGCTAGTTACATTTAAATACGCCGAGATCACCAGTGCAACCTTAAGACACGCTACACTGTGTCAAACCAAGTTTTTGAATGTGTTCATGCCATTAAAATCATTAAATTAACAAAAACGAAACAGACCCCGTTGGTGCAGGGGCGTGATCATGCTATCAAGTTAGCTAACGTAGCATCAACAAACGTTAGAAAAACACATTGTTTTAGACTCGTCGATGTGGCAACTCCGCTCCGCTTTCGCTCAGTCTCGTGAAGGCAGTTTTGTTTAAGTATAACATGAAGGTTTAACATACCTGACAACGCCTAGGTGAAGGCGAGTATTCACTGTGTGAGCTGCTACCTCCACAATGGTGGCTTTGGCTTCCTTCTTCACGGCTGTGGGAGGGATCTGACGGAAATGGGCGTGGTCTTTCAACAGTGACGCATTCCTTGTCCTTAAATCACCCCCAAACTTTACAGCATATTGTAACTCCGTCATTTCAAAACTTGGCATGATTTGTAATATAAACAAAAGGGATAATCATTGTGGATATTCTCTGTTCAATTCATGATTATTTTTTAGTTTAGTTTGTAAATTCAAGATTTGAGATTAGAGTAGGTCTACAGATATCATGCATATTCATTATTAATTAATTAATGGAAAATGCTCTAAATATAAATAATTTTGAAGACATTGCGTCAGTTGTGTACACAAATAAAACAAAGTGTTGATTATTTAATTAATTATTAAAATTATCACACAAACACACACAAACACTCACACACACACATTCGGGATTATACTATGAATTTTAGATTTTATATAGGTAAAATGAGTCTTGGGCTTCAGCCTATCCTTTGTTGATCAATTGGATGAAAATATATGAAGTAGGCCTATACCCTACATTTTGTCACTAGCCTACAGAACACATGGACCCTAAACCTCCCTTAGAAAAGATGTATTGCTATTCCTTAAATGTGGCAGAAAAGACATTGACCTCTTCTGTAGTCCTATGCCATATGGGTCTTCTGATGGCCTGTCATCATTTTCCATCAGTTCAGTGTTAAGAATGACTATCAGACAACAGACAAAGCATTCATAAAGTGTGATGTAATCGACCCAACCCTGGTAAAGTCAATATGAGGAAGTGATGTACTTCCGACTACCGAGTAACAGTTCTGTGGTCCATGAAGAAAATGTCCCTTTTTTTCTTACTTAGTTTCTCTCCTTCACTCTAAATCACACAGAAATCACATGAAAATAACCGGCAAAATCTTTGTAGGCCTACCTAATAAAGGCAGGGATCATTCTGAAAGTTATCTTTTCTCCTTGTTTTAACTTCTTTCATAAATCAAAATAATAATAATTCGGAAGACTTATCTCCGAGCTCTCCTCCATGTATTCATTCACCCACCCACCCACCCACCCACCTATCTATCTATCTATCTATCTATCTATCTATCTATCTATCTATCTATCTATCTATCTATCTATCTATCTATCTATCTATCTATCTATCTATCTATCTATCTATCTATCTATCTATCTATCTATCTATCTATCTATCCATCCATCCATCCATCCATCCACCCATCCATCCATCCATCAATCTATCCATCTATCCATCTCCATCTATCTGTGGTTTTGTCCCCCCCTCCTCCCCCTTCAAATTGTTTTGAAGGGGGAGTATTAACCTATGTTGTTTTTTACAGTTGTAACAATGCCAATGCATTTGGGAGGGGAAATAATCAAATACAAAAGTCAGCATATACAGTAATATGAAAGTGACCTTGCAATGTGAGTCGTACTGAATCAGCTTTGGTAGAGACTGCACACCTGTGAATCGCTTCCCTGTTTTACATTTCATTTTTACATTTACAGTTAATGTACCATCATACGTTCAAGGGTAATGTATCTGCCTGCTACAGCTTCTGGTGGGAGGGCTGTTATGTACTATTCTGTATTCTGTGTCAAGCACTGAACATATTCCTCTGTCAACACTGGCATTTTTTATTCCAACTGTCACAGGCAAGATATTTCCATGTCATTAAACGCCTCACCTGATTCACGGTTTACGCAAGAGAATGGCGTGACTATCTGGGTCAGGTATGTGTATTTCTTCATATTCTGAAGATACATTTCTTCTAACCTCCGGTTCAGTTAGTCATTCTAAAATGTCCCCACAAACATGTAGTATCGGTAATTGGTGTACACTTTCTTGAGACAAAAACTGCAACACTTTACTCTCAATTTACATTTTTAGTGACACACACACTTGCCATTCAAATCACACTACAGTAGCCTATGTGTTACTGTACTGTAAAATCAAGCCAACGTATTTGAAGTCAGTGCAGAAATGATGGAGATGTTTATGTGTCGATCAGGGGTCAGGATCTACAGGGTTTGGCTTTTTCCGGAGTGAGAAATGTCCTCTTTCATCATGTTCTATTGTGTTCTATGTATTCATCATTTTGGACTTGTTTATGTGAGAGAATGGAATGGAAATAAACACTCGGGTTAACTGCACACGCTTGATCAGATCAAACTTATTGTTAACATGCTCACACATTAGGACATATCCACTGGGCGTTGTGAAAGTGTTGCTTCCTCTTATTAAAAAAAAAGTTCCATTTAAATATATGATATAACCAATGCAGTACTATTAATAGTTATATTTGAGCAAACATGTGGTGACAGATCATTCCTCTTTTTTCAAATGGAAAGCCCGGTAGAGCAACCAAGAGCTTGAGTTGACTGTGAGTGTATGTGTGTTGATAGGGGACTTGGAAAGTGTGACTCAAGCTCTGCGCAATTCGTCACATGTTATCAAAAGCGCCTTACAATAAAATGAATAGAATTAAGCAATAAAATCACCGAGCCAATGCCACACATGATATGACTGATAAGACTTCCAGAGAACTGGCATTGTAAAAAAAAAAAAAAGGCTGGTCACTGAGCCAGACTGGGCGTTTTCCTGTAACCAACTCCCCTCTTCCTCCTGGCACGACGGCGACTGTGTCCTGCTTTTGTACATTTGATCACTATGCACAGAAACATCAGTAAGGATGCAAAAGCACACCAACGCAGCAGTGTATACCACCATGGCAACCCTGTCCACGACCTAAAAAAGATATAAAACAAAGGTTTTGATGAGTGGCAAACACTTGTGGAGCCAATTTCAAGACATGGCCAAGATTAATAAATGCAATTGAAAAAAAAGAAAAATGGTGTGGAGTCTAACCTGCTAAATAACCAATCTTGAAGAGTTTGATTGCTGGGTATGGACTGGTTTCTCTGGTCTGAGGGGGTTCTCATGTTACTTTGGCAGGTGGTGAGGGGCGGGGTTTCAGCCTTGGTGCTGGTGGTTGTCATGATTCTGTCGTTACAGTCATAAATGGGTTGGCCTGGTGATTAAATAGAAAGACATGAGAATGACATTGATTTATGAACCTCCACTTCGTGCAATAAGGATTACCCAACAGCCACAAAACAAATCAAACCCAATCAGTGCCTTCTCTAAAGCCCATGTTTATAATGTATAATGTAAAGCCTTTTTTGAGCAGGATTTGAATTCAAATTTAGGCTAGCACTTATGGCATGATTTTTTGGTTGTTATAAAATGAGACAATCCCAGTGAAATCTGGAGCTGTGTATGTATCCAGGTCCAGGATCAGTTTAACCTGTAGTAGTCGCCAAAGTCACACAAGGGCTTAACATAAAAAGAATATGCATAATCGTAGGCATTTTTAAAACAATAATACAACTGTATACATAATTATGAATTAGATCAATAATAAATCATTTACTATATCACAATCAAAACCATCTAAATGATTTAGTCTTAAGTATGTTGGCAAAGAGGAAATAGAGCAACAGTCTAAAAAATATGACTGGGAGTGTGTCATTCACTTGAATGCACAAATAAAACTTTAGTTTATTTTTTTCCCCGAAGACCCATGCAGGACAAAGATGCCGATGAATAACAAGATGAATCGTGGCTTGCTTTCCTGTTTACCCCTGAACTCCACTCATGCTGTGTAAAGCTAGCAAGATAAAAGCATGAAGAGAGGTTGGAACCCACAGAGAGCTGGCATAAAAGCATTTCTTACATTCCATGACCACACTCGCCATCCGTTATGGTTAAAAATACAAATAATGAGAGATTCTGGGTCTTTTTCTTCGGTATAATGATAATGCATTTGAACCAGAATAAGTTCTGTTATAAAACAGTGATGTGAGATGTATTCACTATGTGTTGTAGGTAGGAAGGGATTGACAATACATTGTAAACACAGGCTTCAGTTCACTGGATATGTCTGACCAGTTATTGCATTGTACATCACATGTGTTCTTACCGTGCATATTAATGACATAGATACAGCTGTTGTCTGCAGGAATCAGCACCTGCACAGAGAAGGTGTGGCTCTGCCGACTGCTTACATCATTGCTGGCATTACAGTAATATTGACTGTCTGTTTCCACTGTTAGACAGTTCAGGCCTAAGTCGGACGAGTGTTGAAGCAGGAAGTCCTGGTGGTGAGTGTGTTGGTACCAGGTGTAACGAACTGCAGTGCCCTTTGCACAACCACAGCGCACTGTCACCGGCTGCCCCCAGCACGTTGGTCTGTCCACCAGAGAGCTCAAGGGCCACAGCCTGGGTTCAGACACTGGAACTGGCATAAAGCAGCAATAAATACATATTAATACTTGAAAAATTATGATAAATAAATTATAAATAAACTGAAGACAATTTTAACTGATAGACTTGTAGTCACATATAAGTGACTGGTGGTAATGTGTGTGTGTGGGGTGGGGGGGAGTACATCTGCCTTGTATGTTTTTTAATATATATGTTTGTATGTAAAATGAGCATTAGCTAAAAATGCAGTGATGCTGTACATTGGAGAATTGTAGTCCAAGTGGTAGCATCTGTCCCTATCAAATACACATGAAATGAAACTTAAATAATAGATTAGCTTGACAGAATAGTAATAAATGTCCACATACAGTAAATAAAGGTAACTGATATTATACTGATAATCTTTTTTTTACTCTTTTCCGTGTTGCTCTTACCTTCAGTGACAACCACATTAACTGAAGTCATGATGTCAGCATACTGTTTGTCAATCCCAACCCAGTACACTCCAGCGTCATCAAATTGGAGATCAGTGACTTTGACATACAGCCCTCTCCTCCCTGCATCGATAACCTGAGTCCTGTGTGACTTTTTAGCGCCACCTTCTGAATCCACCAACACATCACAGGTGTTCCTGGAGTCCCCTCGGCACCAGTACTTTCTACTGAACCGGAATCGCCCTGCGTCAAACTTGCAGGAAAGAATGAATTCGCTCCCAATACATGCTGTGATCTTCCTTCTATCACACTGGAGATTTAGGGTAGCTGAAATACAAGAGATACAAAACTGCTCATAGACACAGCAACAGGTTATTCCACAATTGAATCAATATTTAATTAGATTTGAACCCTATTTCCAAAAAAAATAAAGATTTTATAAACTTGGGTTACATGCAAAAGACCCAATGTAAATTCAAAGTACAAAGTAAATGTGCATCTGTAAGTAGTTTACACCAATACTACCGTAGTGTCCATGTAATCCAACATTTTTATGTATGAAATTTATATTTTAACATGTCAAGCAGTATCAAAAACTTTACATACGTTTCACATTTGAGGTAAAAGCATTTAGGGGAGAGTGGCCTGAGTTGTGCCACTTTTTACTCAAAGTGTAAAAACAGTAATGACAGTAAAGTCTCCAACTCAATATTTCAGGGTGTTGTGCATCCCCGGCAACAATAACTTTGGATCTGAAATAAACTGTTTAAGAAATATAGCTTTCGGGAAAAAAAGTTGTCTTGTGGCACAACTTGCCCCCGGTGTGGTGTAAGTTGTGCCACAAGAGAGAATACCATGGGGTAAATTGTGCCATTAATATATATATCTCATAAACTGTAATGCAAGACAAATCCATTAGACAATCACTTATTTAAGGTTTATTTTAAGTAAATACAAAGTAAATGTTTTACAAAGAATTGAAGGACAATTTTCTTAAACAAGGCCTAGCAGATCTAATGGTTTTACCTGCAAAGCTCACAAAGACAAAGTCACCATCATCATCATCTTTCTGGCCATCTGAACTCTTGTCAGTGGTGTCGTTAAGTGGAATGGAGATGTCAGTCTCTTCTGAGCTACTGTAGACAATCCCTTTCTTTTGGTGACCAGCGTATACAGCCATGCCAATTGGAATTAGAACATATATACGCATTACCTACTAGATATGTTTTTATTTATTTTTTGTTAATAACTACTACCTATTAGGGGAGAACGGGGTAAGTAGGCACACTTTTTACTCTAGTGAGAATTGCTCATCACCAAAACATCTATCAATAGCCATTCCTACATTAAATTGAAGCTTAAGGTGTTGGCTAGAAATGTGTGTCTCTCTTTTTTTCCAACTTATTGTAATGAAGAAGTAATTTACCATCAAAGACACTCTGACACATTGTGACAACCAACCCCATCAAGGGGTCGGTTGTCACACACTATGGGGTTGTTTGTCACAATGTTATCTTAATGGGAAAAATCTTAAAAAGAAGGCAAGGAGGCAGAACCAAATTTGAATGTTTAATTGCATTGTCAAGTTGACAAATAGGCCTACATAACGTTCTGTAGCCTTGGCAGCTGGTCTAGTTTGGGATGCACTGGGTTGTTTTGATTTTGTTGCCCTTTTTTCTTTTGCTTGCTAGCTGCCTTTTCCTGCTCTATTCTTTCCTTCTCTGGGGTGTCAGTGAGGATACAGCTTGACAATTTATTTCGTTATTGGGTTCCTTTTCTGGCTGCAGCCTTGAGATAACATGTGACAACCAACCCCCCAAAAAATTTGACGACCAACCCCAACTTGAATTTCTTGCTAGCATCAAGGCCAACAACCATCTGACAACTAATTAGCTTGCTAACCACAATCTAAACTATAGTTTACCCTTCACACTTTCTGAGGGTAACAAGTGTTTTGTTATAAACCCATTGTGTAAAAGCCTAGAAGAAAAATACTGAGGAGCAAAATATTTTGAATTTGACATGAAAAACACAAAACATCCTCTCACCTGAAATGCAGCTGTCTTCCTCCAAGGAAGTCTATGTATGTGACCTCTGATCCCAATTCTGGACCTTTTTTATATCAACATTTCAGAGCTAGCGCGCTCTGGTGGCGAGATATAACGAATGTGACATCCAACCCATGTGACAAATTACCCCGTTCTCCCCTACCTACTACATAGGTTTTTTTTGCATTATCTACTACATAGGTTTTTTTTTTTTAATTTCTTTTTTTTAGTCACTAATACATAGTTTTTGTTTTTCAGTAACTACTAGTTATGCATTACTTAGTACATAGGTTTAAAAAAAAAATTTTTAGTACTAATTACTAAAAAAATACATTTTCCAGAAGGAATAGGAAATAGTCTACCTTCTAGAAATGTTATGACAAATGAAAAAGCGAATTGTGGTCATTAAGTTAGCCGACTCACCATGAAAAAGCAAAATCAAACACAGAGTCCTCATGTTGATGTGAAATACGTGTCAACTAACCAAACAAGACCCAACTATAATTGACACTCAGGAAGCTGCAGAGGTGGACGGTGGTGTTTTGTAGCTTCCTGGAGGTGCATTGTGGGTTACAAAGATGCATCCGCTCGCCTTAACAACATATACAACATGCTGCAGGCCACATTTATTCAGGTCATATTCAATGCCCCTTGACATATGTCAAAACTGCATTTTTTCGATATAGCAACACACTTTACCTTGACTTGTTCATCCACCACCCTAAGCTATCAGAATAATAATTTCTCTTTATCACTTGGATTCTACGGCTGTTTAACTATTTGCAATATCAGACTTAGATTTATCCAATGATAGTTTTGACAATAAACACAAACCACGTTCACAAGCCACTGAGTAAATTGAACCACCCTAACACCAAACTGTGTTAGTTCACAAAAAAATCCACTAGAGGTCACCATGGTACTGATGTATTGTCCAACACCTGCTGAATGTAGGGTGCAATGCATTATTGTCCTTATCATGTCATGTATTCAAAATGGCATTATTTCGCCATGTGCAACCGTGGCCGAATGGGTTGCTTCCTCTCACGTGAACTGCACGCCAACTTCTCTGGTAAGCCTGTTCTCAGTGTGATTAACTTTCCATTTCCACACTGGTATTTCATATGTGGTATGGCATTGTAGGCCTACTACAGTATATTTAAAAAAGGGAAGTCTTATTCAGGGGAACTTAAAATGCCCACAGTTCCCTAGAAACAGAACTCCTCCCATTTCTCTTTAAAGCCTACTCAGTGAACTTAGAAACTGGACAGTTTACCAACTAAACAAATCACAGGCACTTGATTTATTTCAGTTACCACTATGAGGTGGTTTACCAAAAACACAAATGGCTACTGTGGACGTACAGAATAGCTATACATGGTCACCTATAAGAGAGTTGAATGTGTTGCTTGCTAATTGCTGTGTCAGAACATCAGGATTTTCAAGATTCTCAGACGCCCTCTCTCTCTCTCTCTCTCTCTCCCTCTGTCTCCCTCTGTCTCCTCTCTCTCTCTCTCTCTCTCTCTCTCTCTCTCTCTCTCTCTCTCTCTCTCTTCACCACTCCCTCTGCCTCCATCCCTTGCCACATCCCTCCTCCACTGCTCTCATGTGTCCTGAATGTGGTCCAACAGGCTAGACTGCCTGCAACAGCTGTTCTCAGCCTTCTTCTTATATGCATGAAAAAAGCGTGGGCCCCACTCTGTTGTCAGTGGGTGTTTCCAGTCTGTTCCCTCTGCCACACACTGACTAACATCATGCAATCATAGAGCCGGGTGACTTTAGGACCCAGTGACAGAGACACCCAGGGGTGGGGGGGGCGTGGTAATATGTTTTAATCTGACCACAGAACCTGTTAGCTGACTCTTGCTTCCTCTAAGACAGTTCACAGGTTCCCTTCACAATAGTTCCTTGATGTGACAGTTGCAACAGAGAAGTGCTCTGTGCAGCAGCAGCTATACAGAGAAGTTGCCTCCGCGCCTTGAAGCCAGGCACTTTTTTGTAAAGCAACCCTTCATCCATGACCCGAAGATGAGGACCTTTGTGTCCTCCTGACATGCCTGTGGAAGGGGGCCCTATCCCAGGCAAGTGACAGCCAGCCATGGAGCATCAAGCCTGGATACTGAGGAGCCTTCTGGCCCAGCTGGAAAGACAGGAGGCTGTGCACGAGGAGGCACCGAATGGGATTGCCGGGGAGTTTGCGGTGAGTCAAGGGTTGTGTTGTGTTTTCTTCTTTTGTTGAAGTGCTGTTGTGAGTTGTGTTATGGACGAAGCCTCCACAAAGTAGACTTGTGCCTCCACACAGTTCACTTATTTCACTTGTGACTTTCGTTTCACATGACCAGAAACTATGTCTATGTATGAGAGGCTATTGTTGTTTTACACTATCTGATATCTGACAGTAAGCACAAAGTTTGCTGTCTTCCAGACTCCAGATTATATTATCATAAAAGGGCAACATGTTCGGGGAAGTTACACACGCTGTTATTGTCATAGCGCCACTTTTTGTGCTTCCTCTTTGCTCTGATGCTTGTCACTGAAGCAGAACAAGGAAGACCCATAGGCAAATGCATTAAAACATCTAAATCACCACAACTCACAAAGATTATTCAGTTAGTCTCTTAATCATTTCTTCATTTATAATGTTCCAGTCTAGTATTCATAGATTTACACATGTACACGAACACACACACACACACACACACACACACACACACACACACACACACACACACACACACACACACACACACTGACACACAAAATAACCTCCTCAGAATTTCTGAGCCACAAGGATGACATCACCTGAGGTGGGCTGCTGCCATGGTGATGAGTGACATGCCTGAGGACAGCGGCCGTGTGCTACTCATGCTGCCCCCCCCCCCCCTCTCTGCTGTCATGCTGCTACCACCCTCAACCCTCCAGAGGAAGGGCTCTCTATTGCATCACTTCCTCTGTGAACAAAAAGCACTCTGTGGCATGAGGGCGGCACAGATGGTCTGCAAGGCCTTTTAAGCAGACTGTTTGGAACTGCAATGCACTGGCCTTACGAACAAAAAGACCAGTGTCTTTTTTTTAACCAATCCCGTCAGCATTGGACGTGCCATGACTTTTAATCTGAGCGTCAAACCTTCCGCTCAGTCAATTCCGGATGGAAATCCTCACGGTTTTTTTAGTCAGTTTCTAGTAAAGTGAGTCACAGATTCTGGTCATCAGGGGTTGAATCATCACATAGAAAACATGTATAAAAAAGTTTGTTATAATGTGCAATTGGTCACATGTTATTGGCCTGACATGTTACCCCCTGTTTTGCCTGAGTCTGTAAGACTGAACAATGCTAAACAATGATAATGCAATAGATGCCCTTAACAATATTTACTAACTATGATAGATTTGTGTCACAGCAGTAATGCGTTGATGATTACAGTTGAGTGTTATGTATGACATATTAAACACAGCCAAAAGTCTTATCATTTTGGTTTTCAATAAACAATATGAATGAAGAAACTCTGTCCACAAACAGTATGCTGGAAAATCATATTTATTTGATACTGATTGCCTTAGGTTGCTTATGGATTATTATGAATTTTGTTTTTTTTTAATTAAAAGTCGGGCAAACGTTTGTTGACAACTGACCATATCAATGAAATGCACATTGAATCATCAAAGTAAGGTCAAGGCTACATGTCACAATCTCCCGTTTGCACCTGCCATGAATGAGCAGTATAGCTTGCATTTATATTTCTGTGAACTCATGATCATGTTGTGAAATAGAAAAGACATTAAGACTACATTGCCCCCTACAAGAAAACTATTTATGCAAGAGTAGTACACATTAATATTGGAGACATTTTGGTTAAGCAACAGCATCAAATAAGAACCGCACAATTTTAACTTCCTTCATGCTGTAGGATTACATTTCTTTCATGTCTTTCAGAGGTTGAAGAGCCAGTCGATTAAATACCGCGCTGACAAGACCTACCCCACCAAGACAGCAGATAAGCAGGAAAACACCAAGAAGAACCGATACAAAGACATTGTTCCCTGTAAGCTTTGCTCAGTTTTTATTTAAAAAAAATCATTTAGGGTTTGCCGTTTGTACTTCTGCAAAAGATGATTAACATATGTAATCCTGCATCAGGGCAGTTTAGATACTGTCAGATAAGATTTGACCAAAGGAAAACGTGTCCCCATGACTTCCACTTATTCTCACCTTTGGCACATGAATGCTAAAAATAAGCTTAGATGGATCACAGAATCACTAACAGTATTACAGATTGCATGACATTAAGATGCAATTTTATGGGCGCTCCGGTGGTGTAGTGGATAGAGCGCGTACCATATTGGCTCCAGCCTTCGTTGCAGTGGTTGCAGGGTTCAAATCCGACCTGTGGACCTTTACTGCAGGTCATTCCCCCTCTCTCTCTGTCTCCCCATTTCAACTCTGTACTATCTAATAAAGCTTGAAAATGCCAAAAAAAAAGATTAAAAAAAAGAAGATGCTTTTATAAATATTAGCATGCATTTATTTCAGTTGAATATGTCTGTCTAGTTTTAATAAAAAATAAGAAATACTGACATACTTTATTCTATTTTATTCCAATTCTCTTATTGTTTAAAGTGTTTAAAAAAAGAACAGCACAGTCAATGACTCCTGAGTAGTGCAACGTTAACATCATAACTACATATTCCTCTCCTTGTAGTCGACCACAGCAGAGTAAAGCTCACTCTCACCACAGCTAAAAATGACACGGACTACATCAACGCCAGTTTCATCAAGGTAAAATTCAACAGTGTCTATGCAAGGAAAAACCTTATCATTCATAAAAAATTGCAGTTGCAGTAAATGTGCATTTATGTTCAAAAACGTAGTCTGTGCAAATGCATAAGCTTTGTTTTGTCATCAGGGAGTGTCAGGTTCAAGAGCCTACATTGCAACCCAGGGTCCACTGCCTCACACAGTACTGGACTTCTTGAGGATGCTTTGGGAGTACAACATACAGGTATGACTAGCCTTTCATCTGTGGATGCCACAAGGTGTTTTATATACTATCTATGGTTGTATCGCATAACAGCTACAGTATTTGCTTGTTTCAGTGTTGAATATTAAGAAAGTCTTCTTGTCTTGTCTGGCTCTAGGTTGTAGTCATGGCCTGTCGAGAATTTGAGATGGGAAAGGTAACACCACTTTCTACATTCCACATTTTTTTCTCAGCAGACAGCAAACTGTGTTGCATAGTTTTTGAACCATCAATACTTCTGCTTTGTGTGTCACACACTACGCTAGGCCAGTGTTTTTGTTGTTTTTTGATGTGTATTGAAAGAAATTGTGTGTGTGTGTGTGTGTGTGTGTGTGTGTGTGTGTGTGTGTGTGTGTGTGTGTGTGTGTGTGTGTGTGTGTGTGTGTGTCTAAGATGGGTTATAACAGAGTGTAAGGTCAAACGTAAAAGAAAAACACTGCTCTCTTTATTCTTAATTTTTTGTGTAGAAAAAGTGTGAGCGCTACTGGCCGCAAAATCAAGAGCCGCCATTCGTGTGTGAGCCGTTTGCAGTTCACTGTGTAAGTATTTGTATTCTCTTAGCCACATTTCCTGCTTTGACGGGTGGCTACAACTGTTCCATAACACATGCTGACATTTTAATTTGACACTATTTCCACACTAGCAACAAGCAAATGGTTGGGCTATTGTTAATAAAATATACGATAAATTCACATTATCCCTATGATCTTTTGTTAAGAATAATAACTCAACATAACAAGTAACAACATAACAATTATTAATACTCATAAGTATTGCTGGCCTTTGTGTTTTACAGGATTCAGAGGAAAATAAAGGAGATTATCTGACAAGGACATTACGGGTGACTTATCACAACGTAAGTGTTGTAGTGTTTATGCAGGACTGTGAGAACATCTGTCATGGAAATCCTACCAAGCAAAATATTATCAGATGACATTTGCTGCCACCAGGACTCATAGGCCATTTTGAAATCTCAGAACTAATGATGAATGTAAATTTTGAACTTTGTCAATGACACACACAGTTAGCCAAAGGTGTTTTAAATGTTGTTGTCTTAAACTGATATACAGCCCCGGGAAAAATTAAGAGACCAGTCTGGATTTTTCTTACATTTTTATCTTTTTATATTACTTATTGAAAATGCTCTAAAACACAATATTTTTATTGTGAATTTGGTATAAATGTTGTGAGTAATTTATATTATAAAATCTACATGTTCATTTTACTCAAAAATATGGCTCTAAAGAGTAAAACTAGAGACACTGAACATTTGGAGTGGTCTCTTAATTTTTTCCAGAGCTGTATATGACCTCGTTATTAAATCAAATCACATCAAATCAGTTTTATTTGTATAGCCCAATATCACAAATTGACATTTGCCTCAGTGGTCTTTACATTCCATACAATATGATACAATATGACAACCTGCCCTTACACCCTTAGCTCGGCTGAGAAACAACTCCCAGTAAAAAACCCTTTTAATGTGTTCTGAAGAGAGGCTTCCGTTCTAACTGTCTACGATGCTTTCTTCTTTCCAGTCTAGCCGTACTTGGAAACAGCTGCACTACGTCAACTGGCCGGATCACGGCGTACCAGACTCCATCCCTCCCATCCTGGAACTGTTGCAGGAGATGCGTTCCTATCAAGCCCATGATGACATCCCCATATGCATCCACTGCAGGTCAGGCTCCCTTATGGAATCAGTTCTACTTTCTTGGTCCATCTTATTTTTTCTTGGTCCATCTTATTTTAATAACCGTGTGCCTGTTTAAGCTGTTCTGCAGTATATGAACAACTATAAAATTGCTTTTTTTTGTGCAACACAATGTGTTCATAGCACAGAAACCAATTCAGTAAAAATCTTAAATGACCTCAGAGAAAGTGCTGATGTGGGAAATGTTTCAGTCCTAGTCTTCCTCTATTTCATGCAATTGATCATAATACTGTACTGATTGTAATTTTTGTATTTGTTTAACTTGGGTAAAGATTTTTGTCGGTCCTGGTAAACATGTTATAAAATACCCATCACATGGTTCTATACTTGGTCCATTATTCTCAATATCCCTGTACATGCTCCGGGGCAATTTATGCAACAACATTAATGTCCAAGCAGACATAGCATCATTTTATTTACTGTATCTTCTTAAGGATTATTGTGGCTGGGATGACTTGAATCTATGGAACAGCCTGCACATGAATAATTGACATTGTCTGTTAATGTTTTCAAACAAAAAGGAAATGCAAAGTACGTTGAGCAGCATCTTATTAATCTGTATGAAAAGTGCTTAATGTATTATACAGATCATTATTCTAAATACTGGATGGACAGTGCTTATTTTGTTAGTAGATGAGCTGTGGCGTTTGAATACATTTTCGCTATTCAGTTCTAATTTTGAGGCAAGCAGTGGTGACAATAAAGAATCACACTTTTGGAGTCATCACACTTAAGATTCAAAAGACACTGAATATACTTTTGGTTTTGATAGAGTAGTTACTATGGGGAACGTATATGGCCTGTGGGCAGCTTGTATATGTCCCCTGGTTTTAGAGGTTAGACACCTCCTCCCTGTTCTTTGAGACAGGAAGCGTGCGTAGGCGGGTAGCCAAACGACCCACTAGGTTTATAAAGTGTATGTGTCTGCATTTCCCCTCAGTTTTTTCCAGCACTTAGACTTTGGTTCATTAAAAACCCGCATGTACAATTTGACTTTAAATTACACTCATTGAACTCAATTCAACCGTGGCGTGGGTGTGGGGGCCTTATTACTATGTCTGTCTGCGAACCACTGCAAAACAGTGCAATTAGATATTGTTTGGGTGCGCACAAACATCAAGCGGCTCTTAATGGGGATATAGGATGGGACCCAGGAAAGGTTCACTGTAAGGTAGCACAGTTATGTATTCGGCAAATTGAAACATTCACAGGAAAAGGACATATTCACAAACCCTCTCATATTGTACCACAATACAATCCAACCCTGCCAGTATACGCAGCATCAATAATTACTGTAGCCACAGTGTCAATAAAAGCGGAACTTCACATGAGCTTCGCAAAACGTAAGGTTTTCTGCTGTACATTGCTCTACGGTGTACACAAATCCATGGCATGTGGTTTATTGATGACACTATACTATACTACCAAAGAATATAATCATATCATATATTGTGAATGAGAAAAAAAAATGTAGGCTTATTCATTTATTTGATCTCAGAATATTTAAAAAGTCTACCTAGATATGCTTTTCAAGCCAGGAATTGAAAATGACTATCAGGTTTTAGTTTAATTAAACCTGCTCAGGGTACTGGATGGGTGCGGGTTTGGGTAATGCAGTAATGAATGCCAACACATCAAGACAATCATGGCACAATGTTTGAATATCAGTTGTTTGCAAATACCAACATGGCTGATTCAACATTCTTCAACTTTTGTTTGCTGCTCTGATTGTAGTGCTGGCTGCGGTAGAACAGGAGCCCTGTCTGTCATTGATTACACCTGGAACCTCTTGAAGAAACAGGTGAGACATTGCTGCCCTATTGCTTTCTGCACACTGTATGTACAGTATATATAAAGTCGGATTAAATAAACAGTAAAAATAATAAATAATAATAATCCATGCTGTATTTATCTGGTCTGTGATTTTTTTCTCTCTAGATGATCACTCCAGATTTCAACATCTACGACTTAGTTCAGAACATGAGAACCCAGAGGCCCTCGTTGGTTCAAACCAAGGTACTTTTCCTTTTTCTAACAAAAGCATAACACACACACACACCAACACAAATCTTCCAACAAGATGAACCACATTTCAGTTCCTTCTTCCTTCTATCACTGATCTGTTCATGATTTTTGTTATTTTTTCGTGCGTCATGCCTCGGGGCTATATCACCTTACAGAGCAGGTTTTCTCTTGTTTTGACTGCAGGAACAATATGACTTGGTCTACAGAACCATCAAGGTATTATTTGAGCAATATCTGCAGGCCATGGATGCACAGATCCGCAGAAATGAGGTAAGCGGACCGTCCGGCAACACTCCCTTGTGAATGAGCCAGATTTCAGACAAGCAAATGTTATATAGTATGTGTTACAACAACAGCACCAACTGACACGCACAATCACCGCAATGGCCAGAGCAATAACAACAGCTGTGTGGCCTGCTATCTTGTGGTTTCAGTAACATTGATATACTGTACAGTAGAATGTGGTCACATGATCTGAGTGGAAAAGAAATCCTCCAATTGCAGACGGGGTGATTCAAAACTCTACCAAGAGGGTTGTGTAAATACAACTGCTGCGTTACTTGAAGCTTAACTCTTATCAAAAAGTGAGTGTTTGTACAGCGGTGGGTGCACACTCAATAGCCCCTTTTACACAGCCAGTGAAAGCCGGGAATATGCCGGCCTTTCGGCCCTCCCCCCAGCTGTGTAAATGCGACAGTTGCGGAACGAGGGAAGAAAGGTGCGAGTGATCGTTCCGGGAATTTTACTACCTCGGGGGGTAGTAAGATTCCCGACACGATCAGTTCCGCCTCTCTGTTTAAATGCTCCAGCTTGTTGTTGCGGAACAGGGGGGCGTTTGACGTTCCATAGTCTACGTTCTAAACATGCGACCATGTTAGCAGTTGAAGGACGTGTGTTTAACATTAACCACGGCGGCCTGATGTCCCGTAAAAATCACCAAATAAAAGGAACGGTGTATAATCTAGTTGATCATAAGGTCCGTTGCTCAATCCAAACCCCCGCGCTTCATTTTGCAGAGTGTATGAGTCTATTTCTGCCCAGGAGAAGTTGTACAATGGAAAGCTAGGCTAGGCTAAGTAAGGGATAAAGTATAGCGAACGGGTCACTTGCTAGAAATAAAGACCGACAAGCTGAAGCAGGAGCCCGACGCGCAGCGGAGGGCTCTTGTTCAGCTTGAAGGTCGACCTAGTAACGGGGGAATAGTCTGCTCGCCCCGCTAGACTGTCTGCTTCAGCTGACTGAAGGCTCCGGCTCAGCTGTTAGCCACAGAGCTACTGTTTTGCTAACACATTCCGCCGCCGCTATTATTATCCTAAGTCTGAGCGTATATCCACACTTTATTTCTGTCTACAGTAACGTGACTTCACACACTGTGTGTATGTGTATGTCTGATTGGCAGATCGCTGCCCTCACAAAGAGACTCGCTCACAACCAACCTGTCTCACACACACACACACACACACAGAGGTGAAGCGGTCGGATTGATTTAGTCAGTTTGGTTAACTGTCCCAGTGATGTTGGACTCAGCGCGTAGCGACATCAACTGGCACATCGTGGGGACAGTAAAATACGGCCCTCTTACTGCAAGCTCCAGCACTTCTGCTCTCAATTCACCGGCCATTGTTGTTGTTGTAAAGCAGCTGACCGGCGCGGCGCTAAATGTTTACGTCACACCTGACGCTGTTTACAAGCACCTCTTTCATTCCGGAGCGCTGTGTAAAAGGGACTACTGATGCGCCAGCAGGCCGGCGTTGCTTGGTTCTGTGTAAATAACACAGAAGCAAGCAAAGCCGGCATATTGGAGTGATGTTGTTCCGTCAATATGCCGCAATCTCTGTGTAAAAGGGGCTAAAGATACCAAATGTAAAAAAAAAAAAAATCCTTTGTTAATACACAGCCTAAGCTCTGTAAACAGGTAGGTATACAGTATTATGTTGCTAGCTAAGGTGGGCCCCCTTTGTTTACATACCCTTTGTTTAAAGCCTAGGCTGTGTATTAGCAGCAAAATATTGTTTTATTGTTTTATCAAAAGCAACTGTGTTTCAAACTTTTCTGTTAAACCGTCCAGGTGCATAAGGCCCCCTCACCCATCACGCCGGACACTGAGAGCGAATTCTCCGACCTGAGTGAGGAGTTGGATTCTTCGCCACACGTCCAGCACCTGCTCGATCAGGGAAGGGATGTTTTGCCACGGTACCATACTGCCTTACCCTCCGCTTCTGAACATCTCATTGCCAAGGACATGCAGAGGGACCAGCAACAATGGCACCCACTCGACCGGACCCTTCCAGAGGCTATGGCCACCATCAATGACCTGGAAGAAGGACTTAGGACCTCACCCACATGGGCCCACAGCAGCCATAGAGGCCCTGCAGTAGAGGAAAGGGGACAGGAGAGCATGGACGTGTCATCACTCAACATTCCACTTGCACCAGTTGCGGCAGCGGCCATTTGTCTGATGGTGGAAGACCCGTACTTTGACACTCCAACCAGCTCACCCGATGACAGTGAATGGACAGTTAGCCCCGTCTTCAGCACACCCTCATTGTGTCTCAACGGGCAGACTCTGGAGCTTAACTCTCCTGCCTCAGGTAAATGACCATATTTGCTGTGTCAAATTCAGCATACTATGTTACCTTTAAAGGATAACGGGGTACTAGAATTTCATTTAGTATATTTGTAATAACTGAGCTGCATTGTGTAACAACTGTTCCAGGTTATGCAGCCGAGGTGTCACCTCCTCCCCTACCTCAACGAACCCCTGAATCCTATGTACTGGCTATGGATACAGGTTGGTGTTTTCAGTATAGTGTGGAATAAATACCAAAACTTCACTGTGAGCAGATTCCTCACATCCTAATGTTTAATGTATAGAATTCCTTTTTCACAGTTTCTGGTAATGCAATGCTACAGTGAACATCAAAGTTAACACACACATGGCTGCTCTGTTGTATTTATCTTGCCAAGTGCTCATACCGTATATTCTGGATATTTCAAGAATATGTGTCATACAACCCACTATGATTTTGTCATTTAGCGAAATCGAAATCCTGTGAAAGCTTAACAGTTATCATTCCACCCAATGCTGCTGCAGACGCTGTCAGGGAGTTGGGAGGTGAGAAAACATATGTGGCGAATATGTGAAACTCATACATATCCGTATAGCATGCTAAATCGTGCTTTTATGGCTAATAGCACTCCATTTTCAATGTTCTTTAATTACATATTCCCATGTCAAGTAATAATAATAATTATTACTCTTATTTCCATATTCCCAGGCAGCCAATCCCCCGTCCCCCCACTTCCAGAGAGAACCCCAGAATCATTTGAGTTTGCTGTTGATCAAGGTGACTGCATAATATCATAAATGACAAAAAAATAAAGTAAATCGTAGCTTCTACTTAAAATGTAACAATGAAAATATTTATTGTTTTACCTTATAGTTGCTATGGAGCAGAAGTCAGGGGTCTCTCCGGCAGTGATCCTGAACAGAATAGGAACGTCTTCAGAATGGTCCGGTGACTCGCTGCTAGCTGTCGCCCCATCTCACAGTGACACCAAACCTTGGGCCAGGAGCAAGGTGAGGATACAGCCCCTTCACTGAAAGAGAAATTGAATGTTGAATAAAGTTTATTCCAATTATTTGTGGATGATACATGTGTGTCAGCCCCATACCATGAACTGTGAAGTCATTGCTCTGATAACAGGAGATTTAAAGCTATTCAACCAATCAGCATTGCATTTGAACTGGTGTGTTTCTGAAATGATTCCGTACAAACATACTGTCGGATAGTGTTGGGATTACAAATATCAGGACATGTATGTAACAGCAACATGCTTCTTTTTCGTTTTTCTTCTAGAGTCTGAAAGTAAAAATGACCTTCACAGGTAAGACACATTTTCAATAACACAATGGTAGGGCTGTATATGCACTGACTCATAATTAAGCCAGCTGACAATGCTATAAAGTACGTTATGTAACTACATGATGATGGCAAGTATGAAGATAACTGTTGTAACATTAATGTCATTGCCAGGTTATAATGTGACTTTTTTATATGTGTGAAACATTTCAATAGTATTGTATCCCTTGTAATACTGTATGTGTTGTGCTAGTGGCACATCCTGATCTTGCATCAAACACTTCAACTTCAAACTTCCACCCTTACTGTCCACCTGTTGACCAACTGACTCCCCCGCTGCTTCCGCAAGGTAAGATCACTAAACTGAATTATAGAATCGTTAACGTATCTGTCTGTCATTTCAAGGGAAGGGTTAAGGAATGTGTAAAATTGTAACATTCACACACACACACACACACATACACACAGACACACACACACACGCACACACACACACATACACAGACACACACACACACACACACACACACACACACACACACACACACACACGTACACACAAGCGCTTTATGTGAATTGAATTTTTTTTATAAGAAATTAGAAGTTGCAGTTAATTTGGCTTTTTCTTGTGCAGTTGAGCAGAGCCTGACTCCTCCCCTTCCTGACAGAACTTCAGAGTCCTTCATCCTCACCAGAGAAGACAGTGAGTTTGATTGTGAGGTCTTGTAAAGAACCCATATGGCTATATTTATTGCCTAATGTAACTTATTTTTACACGTCTATTTTATATTTATTATTTATTTATCATTATTATTTTTTCATTTTTAATCTTCTGACTTTATTATGTTTTTATTTTGTGTACATTTTTAATTGTAAAATGGTATGTTTTTGCATTTACCTCTTTTTACTCCGTATAGCACTTTGAACTGCATCTGTGAATTGTGCTATACAAATACATTGCCTGGCCTTGCCTTGAGCGCATCATTTCGTATCAGCCTCCTCACAACAGAGACACTAAATTAACATTGTGTGTGGCCATGCTTGTTGTCTAAAGTGAATTGCTATTCTTCCAACAGCTCCCGAGAGAACCCCGGCCCTCCACCCACAGCCGTCACATACACCTCACCCCTCATCAAGGGTGGGCATGTCATCTGAGTGGGACGGCACCTCGCAGCCCAAGAAATTCCTCGACGTTGTTATGGGCAGAAGCAAGGTAATAATGACATTTTACAAGTCAAAAAGTGTGTGTGTGTGTGTGTGTGTGTGTGGGGGGGGGGGGGGGGGGGTTACTGTACGTTGTCAAGAAAACAAAATACTGACACTCACTGACTCATATTCATACGCCCCTCACTGCTTTTCCATTCAGTGACTAACATGATAAGTTTCTATTTGTTGCAACATTAACTTTTTTTTGCTTTCAATTATTCACCCTAGAGTGTTCGAGCTAAAAGTTCAAAACCAGGTGAGCTGTTTTATCACATGAATTCACTCCTCCTTCATCTGCTTTCATTTGTACTTGACCTGGCAATTACAGAATAGCCTACAGTAAAATATGGCCCAAGCCCAAGCCCATTAATTCTTATGCAAGATTCAAGTCTTAAAGATTTCATTTTAAGAATGCTAAATCATTTATCTAAAAGCTAGGCACTGTAGTTTTTTTTTATCAAACTGTACTCATGAAGGTGTGAATAGTGTTTTTGTGGGGGACTATTTTCAGTTGCAGATTTGGTGCGCTATAGCGAGTGTTGATGGCAGCATGACGCACTATGTGGGCTTGACTCAGTATAAACTAAGTGCTCGTGTTTATCGTAATTGAGGACATTGTTTGCACAATGTAGTGGCTCAATTATGTGTTTTAGATAGCTCTTAGACAACAATAGAGGTATACAGCAGAGGGATTAGTTCTATCAGGCCTCACTTGTTGTGAGTATTCATTGTATTGTTAGTTTTGGTCTTTTTCTGGGTCAGGAAACAAATATACCATGTTAAATTAATATTATAATATTTTGCTGACTGTAATACACATTTGGCAAGGATGCATTGTGTTCTTTGTACAGAACAAGGTTCAAATGAATATTTAAAAGTACCCATATTCACCACTTGGGGGCATCCTTTTGTGAAAAATAAAATTAGATAAAAGCTTACATTTCAAAATGCAAGGTTTTTTGTTGTATTGTTTATTACCTATCTGAAAGGTTGTGCATATATAATGGGTAGTTAATCATTGTGTTTCTACTGCAGAGCCCCTCGCGGCGTTTCGGCAGCTCCCTCCACCTACTGTGGTCGAGGCTGGAGGAGGAAGTGGTGAGTTAGTAGTTACAGACACTCTAAGGGGGCTGCACACTAGTACACACAGTGGCCTCTTTCACATTGTTATTAGACCACATGCACACACACACACACACACACACACACACACACACACACACACACACACACACACACACACACACACACACACACACACACACACACACAGTATACGCTAAATAACAGACATCACAAATCTTGGACTGTGGTGATCACTATTAAGCTTCAATAAGTCATTATTCTTTCTCACTCACAAAGCCTTTCTATGAGATATATAAGCACATTGAGTTAGATCAGGACCGTAAAATGCAGAAAGTAATTTAGTTTCCTATCTGTTTTTGTCTGTGTTCGTAGCACAAGGGCCACAGCTAGATGTGAACCGCAGGCCCTCCCTGAACACTGACACACCCGCAGCCAAACCAGACAAAAGCAACGAGAAGGGCATGTCTCGATCAAGGGTAACACAAGAGCTACTACACACACATCAGCAGGTTAGCTTTAAAGGAGACTTTTTAAAGTGCAGCCAACTAAATATATGTTTTTTTTGTGTCCTTTTGTCCAGAGTTTGAAGTTTTTCCGACACAAGCAAAAAAGTAAGCGACGCTACATTTTTGAATGTTAAGTCCATACATGCACTGATCTGTCCATAAGAAAAGTTCATCTAATATGACTAACAAGCTATATATTCATCAGCCAAAATTACCCCTCCGCCAACTCCTACTCAACCTGCAGCCCTGCCTCCATCAAATGGTGCCTCATCCTCATCTTTATTGTTCAAATTTGGTAGGCCTGAATCCATCTTCATTATGACTTCCATATACAGTTATAAATACAGTTTTATATATAATATCATTGTTATAACCATCTCAATTTTCCACAGGATTCGGGAACCGTTTTGGAAAGCCTAAAGGCCCCAGGAGTTATCCAGACGCCTGGTTTTGAAGCAGTCAGCACTCCTTTATAATAGACAAAACTGGCTTGTTCTTCTACTGACCACCTTCCTGATATATATCGCATCGCTAAAGGACAATTGGAGGTTTACTACCAGGAGTATCCTTTTAAAAGATACTGTGAAAGAGCCCATACAGTGGACCTGGAGGGCACTAAAGGCCACTTCTCTTGTCCGGCACAGGGGCACACCAGCGGCACCCACTGCAGAGAGACAGTGCAAGTGCCTTGCTCTGACTCATTCTTGTACTGTAAATCCACATAGGTTGATTGTTATTACTGATCACCGCCTCCTTGAACAACATGGACAGCCACCTGGGCACTTTAAATGTCTGTTCAAAAAAAACTCTTTAATCATTTGTTTGGAGGAGAGGGCACTTAGCAGTGAGAAGTTTTCCAGCTTCAGGCAACGCTGTTAAACTTAGTGTGTGAGGCATATATTAATAATATAATATATACATAGTTGTGTATGTGTGTGAGTGTTTGTGCTTTTGGAATGAAATGAGAAAACGGTATAACATTGCATCTGGTTCATAATTTTTTTCTAAAAAACACAACAATAGACTTTTACATTATTCATTGTACCATGCGTGTTTCTATGCAATAATTCACAAATCTATCTATAGTTGTTAAAATGATTTTCTAGGGATCGTCGACATCTTGATATCTTGGGAGAGTGAATGTAATGCGTATTGAATATGCATATGATGCAACTGTACTGTTAAACTGTGTTACATACACTGGGTACATAGAAAATTATTTATTAAAAAAATATATAAAGTCTATGTCTAAGTCATTGTGCTTTTATCCTTTTTCTACATAACAAAATATACATAAGAATAATGTTGGTAGCAGAATTCTACTGTCTGTAACTTATCAGCCGATACATTGACAAACAGCTTTTAAAACGTCTCTCTTTAGTCTACACTATAACAACAGCCATCATTCGCTATAGAACACAGATCATCACACCAAATATGACAAAAAGACGGTTTATTTCTATATTTCAACTTCAGTCAAGACCCTATGACATATTTCCATTCTGCTTCCTGAATAGGATCTAGTATGTATGGAAGGCATCATTCCCAAACGCACCGTGACGTATAAGCCGATAGCTTCCGTGTGACATGCATATGTAGACATCAAAAAGCAACAATTTTTATAAATGGAAAAAAGTAAACATGAACAATATGATGGATTAAATCAGGCTAAACAGTACAAGGCACTAAGACTGGCATCATCCCTACATCAATTCTTCTACAGACCACTGCTGGTTGACCACTACAGAACCACAGATGAACAACTTTGGGTGACACACCACGTTCAAAGTGATATTTTTAGGACAGGTCATTTTGAAAGAAACACAGCATCTGTATTGGATCATTATTTTGGAAGTATCTCATTATTTCAGATTTTGCTACACTATAAAAAAAAACTGTATGAATCCACACATTTAAGCTCAGAAAGATGCACACAACCACAGTGACCCTCCATCAACATAGTGACTTCTCCAGCAAAAACTAAAAAAGGTGAGGGTGAATTGAAAATCAAATAAAAAAATTAACAGCATTCACGTATCCCCAGCTATGAACAAAATATTTACATACCAAACTCCAAAGACATACTCCACACCTGAAATAAGAGACAATTATTGCTGAGTGCAATAGCCATTCTTTCCTTTGTCATTTGGACACACTCCTATAAGAGCACAACACATCGGTCACAGGTTAAGCTCAATATTAAGATAAATAGAATATCAAAAAACAGTATCAACAGTAAGAAAAAGTGGCATAGTATAAAATGGCTTTTAAATAAAGCATTGCGCAAACTGTAACTTATAAAGCTAACAAAATAAAGAGTTTAGGTGCTTGTAGCTTAATTAGATCATTATATTCCACTAAGAAAGTGCATTCATTTTAAACATTTACTTTTTCCACACAAAAAAAACCCACTACTCATCTCGATTATCATTATGTTCACTTGGAGAAATCCTATATTGTGCCGTGCTTTTGATTCAAGAGGCAAAGGCCCAGTTTTGTGAAAAACTCCTCGTGCCGTATCTTCTGGATAAGTTTAGTCTACATGCCTCCGTCACTGAAATGAATAAAACGATACTGGTATAATATCAGTAGCATGTGTACAGAGTTATCATGTATTAAGTATGTTAACAATTTTTCAATCTGCAATCGAGAAACTCTCAAAAACTGAAATGAAATAATTCTGCCAAAAAAAAAACAGCTGAGCCATTAACATAAATAATAATTTCTTCACATATGACACACCTTTTAAAAGAGACAGTAGAGAGTCCCAGTTTAGGTGCTACACAACATGTCTCACACAGTCCCATTGAAGAGTATACTTTGGCTGAAAAAAACTGAGAAACACCTCGGGAAATTCTAACTAAGAAAACATTTTAAAAGCCTGAAGCGTAATTTAAAATACTTCTTGATCGACACAGAAATGTCAGTTTTAGTCTGTGAATCCTTTACATACAACAGTATAGTATTGTGTGTGTGTGTGTGTGTGTGTGTGTGTGTATTTGGCGTGTGTGTGTGGGTCATTTATGGAACTCTGCAGTCCGGCCGAGGACTTTCGGCAGGGTGAACTCTCTTGAAGGTGTACATCCAGGGTGGACTGCTGCCAAGGAAAAGTTGGTGGGATGCTGCCGGTACATTGGGGGCAAGTGAGCCGATTTGGTGGGCTGTGGAGGGGCTGGCTGAGGCTCTTGTGCGGGCGTGGCTGGCCTCTGGAACTCTGGTTCTTCAGTCATGGCCACACCTCCCCCACCCTGGATGTTGTCTCCCCCTTGTGGACGTGCCCGGGGGGTGACAGTGGCATCGGGCCTGGCAGGGGAGGAGAGAGACACCCTGCACCCTGAGGTGGGGCTGACGTCGCTGGGTTGTACCTCTGGATTGTACTGCTTGAGGCGGATGTGCCAAGCCAGGCTGCACACCGCCGACACCGTCTTGAACTGGTGGATGACGTTCCTGGGGATGAAGTAAATGTCGTCGTGGCAGAGCTGGGCGCGGATGTAGCGGATGCCCTCCCTCCTCAGCTGGTTGAGCTTGGCGTCGTCCACCCACTGGACACACTGCAGGAAGATTTCACAATAAGTACGTCTACATGCACAGTAAAGTAGAGCTAATGTTATATTTTGATTAAGCCATTACATTGGACTACTGTCCTTGTCCCAGTATACAATCTGAGTTTAAGTAAGTTCGATTTAGTACAATATCAGTCAGACCTACACAATAAATTGATTTTCTCAAACGTCATGTAAAAGTGTGGTTCAATGTTTAAATTAGCAGTAGGCCTATAGCAGAATATACTTAATATAGTATAATCAATCAAATATGACACACATCCTAATTAATTCTATACAGTATGTTCAGTTCAAACCTGAGACACTGGGGGCTCATAGAGGTCCAGCTGCAGCCTCTGGACGACATCATTGAAGTCCCCGGCTTGGAAGCACACCACGTCTTTGGTGATCCGAGGGCGGTTATTCCTGGAGAAGAATACAACAAAAAAAAGCATTAAACCCACAGAATGTTCAATCTTCCATCTTTATCACATGCCATTCCATCATCACCAACATTCATTAGCATATCAAACATCAAAAGACACCCACCATTCTCCAAAGTGCACTGCCTTCAGGACCCCCACAGCAGCCGTGCTCTGCCAGTCAAAACTCTGTCCCACATGGTCAGCATGGGCCTTAGTCCGGTCCTCAAACATAACCTCCCTGGGCTCACTGGCCCTCGGCAGGTAGTGGAGGTTCTTTATCTCATTCATAGACCTAGACAAAAAAAGATGGGAGGGGATTGAGAAACGTTTTTAAATCTCAGAATCACAAATGTTATACCATATATTCCCATGACAATTCATTTTTCAGTCACATTAGTATTGAGCTGTGTTGATATATATTTCTGTCACCTGCGTCTTTTGAAAGGCGACTTGGGCATGTCGGCGGTGGGAACCATTTGTTCCCCCGGTCTCACCCACATGATGGGCCCGTCATCACTCTGAGAGCGACAGTCCAGCTTCAGACTGGAGAGACGGCCCCACGGGAGGGTCAACTGTGGTGACACACACAGACAGAGACATTTTAGATTAACAGTATTAAAAGGAAGCGAGAAAGGAGGAAGGAAGGAGAATATAGATCTCACTGATGTTAATGGTGCTTGTTTATCATTCTTAGTGGCTTGATACAGTATGATGTAATTTAGTATTATTTAAAATAGTCTGTTTATTTGATCCCATTTGATTTTACTATTTTTTAATGGTAAAAACTGAAGGTAGGACTTGACAAGCCCCAGATTATTTATATTATTTTCGTACCCATCTGTGTTATGTTGAAATTGATAATTTAAATTTAAATTAAAATTTAAATCGCTCGAAATAAAGATTTCATTTGTTGATTAAAAAATATGCGAGCCAATCTGAAAGCTAGAACCCACTTAACCTGATTTTGCATAGTTTTTCTTTAGCCAATACACCATACCGTGTATGTTGCTGAAACATATGGGCAATGGCTTGTGCTAGAAATTCTGAGACACTATGTCTGTGATATAACTGATGAATAAAATAATTACATACTGTTGTTGATTCGGTTTATGTTTACATAATTGTTATGGAAAGGGCAGCAGATGGAACAGATGTTGCAGCAGTAACAATGCAACAGCAGTGCAGTTGTTATGGAGAGTGTAACTTGTACTTCCTAATGAGCTCGCCTGAGAGAAACATTGTTCAGCATATTAAGTGTGACCTAGAGTAGGACGCACAGCTGGCACTGTGATGTTAAGTCCTCCAATCAGGTGACGGTAAAAAAAAAATACAACAACATATTGCTCCTGCTGTGACTGTTGTAGCATGCCTACATTAAAAAAAAATTCTGTGTGCTTGCTTTGCTGGTGGAGAAATAATTGTCAAAATGCATTTCGCTCTGACCTTAAGAAAGGGTGACTCCTCCAGCATGTCAAGGAACTCTGGGAAAAAGTCTCCAACCTCCTCATCCACGGCTCCCACCAAACTGATCTGCCTCATGGGTCCAGACCGGTAGGTTCCACAACAGTATGTCCGACTCACCTAGGACCATGGAAACAGCTTGTGTCAGTGTGTCTTACTCAATACTGTGTACTCACTGTCTTAGGATACAGTTTTTTCCATTTAGAATATAACATTTTGTTTTTGGTTTATATGTACTGTATGTTAAAAATATTAAAAACCTGCGTAGATGTAGTAGTCTCACAAATGGGGCACAGCTCTTTAAGTTGTTCAACTATGCATTAGTCTCTGTAGATATACAGTATCTACAAAGTATGCAGTAATTGCTAATTCTATACAGAAACATCCTCACTTCTTTGAGTGATATGTTCTTCACTGTCCTGAGCAAAACAACAACTTGCATGCTTAGACGTGTGTATAGCAGAGAAGATGCAGACAATGGTGTAAGTAACCTACAATCAATTGAAGCAAAAGGTTCTGAGGTGTCATGAGTCTGCAAAACGTTCATATTTTGTGATTACAACATGTTTTCTATCCAAAGACCTACAGTGTGCATTTGTATGCAGTAGATACAACAAAACATTTGAGTGCAATCAATCTGCCTCTCCAGTGATGGAATGATCAAAACTAGGTCTTCTCTCCCCTTCATAAACAGAAAGACACTCTCTGTGACCTCTGCATATTACATCACAAATGCAGACACTCTGGCTCTCTTTCTCTCCCTCTCAATCTCTCTCTCTATCTCTCTCTCTCTCTCTCTCCCTCTATCTATCTCTCTCTCTTGTGTCTTCCTCAGGCAGCGAGGGAATGTATCAGCCTGCATGGAACAAAAGTAACTCCATTGGGTCTCTCTTGGACCAGGTACAACTTGGCACCAGCACAGGTTTTCAGACTGAACAACGTTGTACTTTGGACTGGAGTCAACTGTTGGGCGGCAAACACATACAGGTACCTGAGCCCATTCATTAAAAGGGGGGTTGGCCCGGGCCACTGTTATACAAGAATCCCAATGAGTTATTTCTATTGTGTATTGTGTCAGTACCGTAATATAAACAGGTAAACAAAATCTGTTTAGACTTCCACCATCCACAGTGGCTCTCACATTACAACATGAGGTCTGACTAAAACTCTCTGAGATGGAATTTGAAGTCGCCTGTTAAAAGACACTGTGAGGTCAGCTGTACAGATAATTTCACAGTCTTCTATCAGGCAATAAAGCTGACATGAAACATAAAAAGACACATAAGACATGGAATAAGTGTAAAATAAATCATTAATATTAACTGTCCTAAAGACAGAAAATTCCTTCACACTATCAGGCTGCAACCCTGCCATGACACAATAAAGTTGAACACAACAACATTTCTAAGCAGAGGCATGCTATTTCTACACCATTGCACTCTTCTCTACTTTACCAGCAATCAGATTTTTTTTTTAAATTAAGTGTGTACTTACAATTCTTTGTGATTTAGACAAGAGTTTAAATGATCTATGATCAATTTGTCAATTGTCAAACAAATATATATATTATTTTGTTAATATTGTTTTTATTGTTGGTCAATTTTCAAAAGCAAAAACGCCTAAGGGTCTCTCCATCTTTTCAAATGTGAACATTACATTTTTTATCAGTGAATAAAAGACAAATCATTTTGGAGTGGTTTATGACTGCTGGTTGCCCCAATGCCAAACACTTTTGTCAAATAAATCCAGGGAACAAGCAGCACCTGCCTCTGTCTCCACATACCTGAGAGTGGAAGTTGGCGATGGTGGTGGTCTCGATGTCCTTCTTGCCCATCAGCTCCATCTTGACGTGTGTGTTGGGGAAGTTGAAGGCAAAGTAGTCCAGGAAGTCGGGCAGGTAGGCGGCCGCCCCGTGCACCACCGCTAGGGCGTAGCTGGCTGCACCTCTCTGCCTCTCCGCAAAGGTCAACTCCAGGAACTCCTGGGCGAAACACTCCATCTCTGCCGGGCTTAGACATGCCAACTCATCCGCATAGGCATGGAGCACCGACCCTCCACCGTTGGCCTGCCTTTCCTCGTGCATGAAGCGCCCACACCAGGTGCCCGTCTGGAGGCAGGAGCTGCGGATGTAGTGGTCTTGGTGGGACAGGAATGGCGCGTGGCCCAGTTTCAGTGCGTGTAGGTAGGCTTGGTGGTGGTGGTTGTCAATAGTGTCTCTGCCATTCTGGTGGTTGTTTCCATGCTTAATTGAGCCAGGTTGGGGAGAGTGAGGGCCAACAGGTGGGGTAAGGTCTGCCATAGGACCTGAACACACAGTCTGAACTGCCTTGTGGTGCGTGTATCGGACCCTTTTGGTGCCGTGCTCGTCCTCGCGGTGCTTCTTCTTCTTCTTTTTCTTCTTCAGTAGATATTCCTCCAGTGTTAAGGACTTGCCATTATCGTTGTGGGGCCTTGGACCTGTAGATACAGGGAGAAGTGAAAGTCAGAGGGGCAGGCTAGGCAAAGGTTAGCTGTATTTTACCCCATGACCCTATTGAACACTACACCTGGTTATTTACTAAACAATGCACAGTTCATTCATTATAGCAATGGTGATTCATAATGGCATTTACACACATCATGTTTGTAATGGAGCTACCAAACTTATCTATTTTCAATGGCAATGTAAACATATGGTTTACACAGCTGTATTCTTTGAACCACAAATCTCAACTAGCACATCAACAAAACTTTCCATAATCATTCTTTGCACTATACCACTGAAGGTTATAACAGAAGTATTTGTTCGCATGTTGTTATTCGTCTGATTTATGAGACAATTTGTTCTTAAAAACATGGTGAATATGCATTTTTAAAGACCTGTAAACCTACATAGTAGTCTTCTTTTATTTATAAAATGAAGAAAGGCCGTATGCCTATCCAAAAGCTGGTCAGTATACATATTCCTAATATATAGATTTCAACTCTATAGTTTTATCCAACACCTAGATATTGTTGTTTTAAATAGATGCGAATGTGTAGATATTTATATTTGCATATATTTCAAACATTTCTGAAATTGTAATAGGCTACAAAAAAATATTGTTTGTCAGTTATCAACTGGTTTCATGATGATCTATAAGGCTAGTTAAACAATGTAACCCTATCGCACAAGAAATATTTAAAAAAATATATATAATTTTAACACTCACCCTTATTTTTCTTCAGTTCGGCGTGTTTAACATTCGCCTCTGTATTCTCCTTCTTGAGCGTCAGTGTCAGGTCTTTATCCCGGGGCTTGTCTGTGAGATCCTGGGGCTTGTTGGGCTTGAACATTTTAATAGGCGTGAAAGTGAAGAGAGGCGCAGGTGGTTCGAGGGCCACCGCTGCTCGCTTCTTCTGCGGCAGATGTGGCACCTTCCTCGGCTGGGCAGGAGCAGGAGGAGGAGGCTGGGTCGGCTGCTGCAGGTTCTTCTGAATACCATTACTGAGACTGTGATTATGTCTATGTTGATGGTGGTGGTGGTGTTTATGGCTGTGCAGGACGTCATTATTCCCCGCTCTTAAGTTGTTGTGTTTGGGCTTCTGCTGCAGCTGATGCGGTGTGTGTGTCCGGGGCTCAGTGGGTTGTAACTGCTGCTGGGGGTGATGGAGCTTTAATCTCTTCGCGTCTTTCTCACACCTCTCCCGTTTGACAGCGGACGGCGAAAGCTCCCTCTTCTTCTTCGTCTTTTTCTTCTCTTGAATGAACCTGACAAGTCCATCCCGAAGCCTTTCCCTCTCCCCTTGTACTTTCGCGCAGAACAAGTTGACTTGAGCTGCCATCTTCGCACGTAGGCAACAGTACATTTAAAAGGACTGCGCGATTCCACTGCGCAGGTCTCCGAAAAATGTGTAGTCCACTTTGACGTTAATTTGTAGTTCATCGAGATATATTTGGCTCTGTAGCGCATGAGTGACGCATGGAACAGTGGGTGATGTAGTTTGTTGATGTCGCAAGGCTTCACGGGAGTTGGAGTTTGTGCAGTGCCGAGTCGTGCTCAGCGCGTGCTGCTCTGCACGCACTCACTTCTGCCCGGCTGACGTCAAGGTTAAATTAATCGCCGCCGCGAGAGGCAGTGCTTCCCCGACTACAGTAGTATGACATAAACGTGAAACACAACACACTTAAAACCCCTTATTTTTGAATATCTCTGTCAGCCCTAGTGTTAAAGGACATGTTAACAATTTCTCAAACAGCATGGTCCCTATATTTAGGCCCAGCCCAATACATTCTACTCTGACATCCTCATATTTTAATGTAAGTGATGGGGGCAGCAAAATCCAAAGTTCTTGTTCAATGCTAATATACATTTCAAACGTTAATTTGATTCTTAGGCTATATTAATGAATACATTTCCTAGAGTTAGTATTTTTCAGACATCCCTCACCACAGCTTAACACAAAAGGAAAAATAGATGTACTAAATAGAACAACTGTGGAACATAGTTATCACTTGGCTAAATCAGATTGCTGAAGCCACAGATGCTTTAGATAAACTTAGGAATGTGTGTTTGCACTGAGCGAGGACTCTGGATCTCATCCTCCATGGCTTACTTTGGAAGAAATAGATGATTGGATATAGTAATAGCCAATAGGCCTACTGGATTAATGATAACCGCAAAATAACCCTGTTTCAATATGGCCGTAATATTGTTTTGACAGACTTACTTGAACAATGGTGAACCTATCCTTTTAATATAAGCTACTATGGTGGCTGTTAATGGTAGAGTGGTACAGCCACCGATGTAAACTCTGTATGGAGGCAGAAACCAAGGATAAGAAGACTATAAGTAGTATGTAGGCTACTTGAAATTATTACCCGCTTACCTAAATCGTTGAAAAAAAAATATCGAAAATGAGCCAGTCATGTTTATTCAGTAAACCTTTATTTTATCAGTGCATGAACACAATGCCATGACCACATTATTTCTTTTCACCCATTTTATATCTTTTTACTCTCACTTCCCTTAAAAAAATAATGAAACCATTTACAGAGGATTGTTTTTTTCTTTCTGCATGAAGGTAGATTTATACAGGTGCTGTACAATTTATAAACATTTACAACTACCATGATGTCAAAACTAAAATACTTTTTTTTTTCATATATATATTTATGTTGGAGCAATGCAAGGCCACAGTATCATACATGGTAATAATGGCATGAGCAGTAAAGAATACAGTAGCCCAAACACATCGACAATAAAGTGTACAATAAATTAGTAAGTGTGGTCTCAATCTGACCGAGCGATGCACATGCTACTTCTGTGCACCCTTAAACAGGCTGACTGACGATGGTGCAATGGGTTCAAGCAAAGACTAGTTTTTTTGATAGTTCAGCTGAATGACCACTAGATGTCTCTGTACTCCACAGTAGCAACACTAGAAACAACACCAATTCATTATTCCTCAAAGCAGGGCATTAACTGATTATTCCAATAAGTTAAAAAATATATATGTATATTTTTCACCTGGGACTTTAATTCTTGTCATTTCAAATAGGAGTCCCAAAGAAGCAGTCAAGCCATTGTTTTACATTATGCACCATCCTTCATTATGTGGGAGTTGACTGCTTTTTTGGGAGTCTGGCTTTATATATATATATATATATATACTCACAAACAGTGCCACCCATGATGCTGGTAAAGATTAACAATGAAGCAAACATCTACATACAAATTAGTTTTTTCTCACATTAAGGGTTCCTTTACTAAATAAAACATTTGATCAAAAATAGATTTCAGAGGTTAGAATGATGGAAACGATATGTATTTATTTTTTGTGTGCCTACATTGCTGATGATAAAAATAAAACATGTAATTAGTTGAAGGCAAAAGTCTTACAATCGAGCTCTGTTAATTCAACTAATCTAAACGATGTGTTGATATACGTGTAATAATCGCTTTGTTAAATAATATGTTGGATTAAGTATAGTCTCGATGCTACGGCGATATCTATACGATACATAGGCCTAACGTCCAGCTTGTACACATGATACACACACAGCCAGAGGACCTAAAAAACACAGAGCCGCTAACAGTAGACAACATTATGATTCAGGCTCGCGTGACACTGTTTACAGACCATGGCATCTTAGAAACAGAATGTATAGATTGCTCTTTTTGTATATAGTGTAATTATTGTAAGTGGTGACGCTTATCTACACATTCTATTTCTATCATGAAGTCCACATCGAAAGTGAAATGACTCAGAATGGATGTGTACTACCAGTTTTGTTTACATATAATTATCAATAAATTACTTATTATTAACACACACACACATATATATCAAACATTAGAACTATAACCACAAGTATCTGGTCTGCTGATTGAAGCATATAAATCTCCAGGGTGGTCTGTCTGCCCACCCTCTGATAATAAGCTAATTATGAAGTCAGAGTGTTTCAGAGTTTTTTTTTTCATGTGAATGAATGCAGTCACACAATAAAATTCACAACCTGGCTTGCGCGCTCTCAAAAACAAAACAGTAAATGACTTCAAAGACACTGTCACCCTACTGCAGCCGATTTAAAAGAGAAAGTCGCTGGAGCCTCACTTTTTTCGAACATCCATCGGTGACAGCAAAAAGCGAATACATTTCTCCAGGGGGAAAAAAAAGCTGAGTGGTTGCGTAAATGTGTCTCAAATCCTTCATAGTGATAAAAAAAAAAAGGATTCTTCATTTAGAGAGACAGGGGGGTGAGAAGTTCATCTCATTACCCACAGACAGTCTCACAGTGAGTGCAATATCGGAGCAGCTTCTTTTATAAACCGGAGTCCTTGATTGGCACAAAATCCGACTTCAAAAAACCACACTTAAGAACCAACCTGTGTTACGTACACACACACACACACGTGTCCACAATACTCACATCCGATCAGCCATCAGAAACCTTGATGTGAACTGAACGAGGCAAACTGGGTGAAAAAAGAAAAATTTAAAAAAGAAAAAAAGAAACCTAAAGCAATGAGAAGCTATGTTGCTGGTTACACAGTGATCTGCTTTGTCCGAGAAAGAGGAGAAAAAAATAGAATCCTTCCATTCTGAATTGTCCATGTTTCAGAGGCTCAGTTTTCCTTCAATATATGCCAGAGAAGCCCCCTGGGGAAGAACTTTAAACATCTGCGTAGGATGTGTCCGGCTGGGAGTGGATCTTTGCAGAGCTGGGTACTTTCCATGGACCTGGGCTGATGGTGGTGGCCTTCTTGCTGGTGGAGGTCCCGTTACAGTTTGGGTCTTGGATGCTACTGCTTGAACCTCTTGGGTCCTTCTTATACACCTCTTCGGCTGACCCATGTTGCCTGCTAGTTTCCCGATACTCCTTATCCCCCTTCTCCCGTCCACCACCACCCCTCCTGCCAAGGGTTCCGCTATCCTGATCCGACCCAACCCTCTCCTTGTGGGTTTGGGAATGGGACCTTTGTGCCACTGCCTCTTGCTCGGGCCTTTTGCTCTTCTTGTGGCGGTCGGTTGTCCCATAGCTTTTGTCTCCACTCTCTATAGTAGTACCCCCCCTCTCGTGCCAGTGGCCTGCATCCTCCTTTTTGTACCTCCAGTCTTTCCCGGCTTCTCCAGAGGTGACGGTAGTGCTGCTGGGCTGCTGGCCCGCTGGACGTCTTGGGCTCTGGGGCTCCGTCGAGGTCTTCCTGGGGCTGGTGGAGTGGTGGTGGTTGTGGTGGTCTCGCTGCCCTTGGGCTTTCCTCCCTTTGCTCATGTCTTCGAGTGATCCGCTGTGGACTCGCTCGGTTTTCCGAGGGCTTGGAGAGCGCTCAAGACGATCGGCCAGGCCATCCGTAGCTCTCTTGGGACTAGCGGACTTCCGGGTCTGCTGGGTGCCAGTGGGGCTAGTGGTGCGCTTGTGGTTGTGGTGAGAAAGCTGCTGCTGCTGTTGCCCTCTGGATCTGTTGCTGTGCCTCCCTTGCTCCAGCCCAGTTGCTCCAGGGGACCCTCCAGACGCCCCCCTGGCATCCCCACCGGAGAACTCGTCGACGGGCACGGTTTTGGGCGAGGTCGGGGACAGCTCGGAGGCGGAGAGGGAGACGGAGGATGGAGAAGCCGGCGTTGATGAATGCCCGTCGTAAAGTCTAGGAAAGCTTGAGGTCGGAATGGTTACTTTGTCCTTTGAACCTGAGAGACAAGCAACGCAGAGTTAACAAAAAAGAAAAGTTCTGTCTGAGCAAAAAGCTATCTATTAAGGAACTGCAAAGGTCTACATGGGATAATTCACACAAAGATAATTAAAGCTATAGTGCGTAACTTCTGTCGCCCCCATGAGGAATTTGGAGTCATTACAACAACACTGTGGGCGCATCTACATTAAGGTAAGCCTTCGGTGATCGCGCATGGATTTCATTCCTTCTGCTGTATGTCCAGGTTTTTTTCTTAGCAGTACAATCAACAACTGAAACATTTCTTGGGCGCTTCTTGGGACTTTTTCTGAGCTCTTGCACCAGTGTCAGGGGGCGACACCAGTTTGTAAATGCTTGTAAATGGGCTTAATCAACCTTGAGTCAACTCCTTTTGGCGATGGCTTGATCGTAACCACCGTTCATTTATATGCACAAGTTACGCACTATAGCTTTAAATATGGCATGCAACTGAAGCAGAATATCCTCATATTGTGAAAAAAAGATGTTGCTCGCTTTCTGACATAACCCCCTGTAATAACCCCTCTAAATATATATTGCCTTGTTTGAGATATGTATCGGCCCACGACATAGCCATCACCCAGCACTGACGTTTCAATTTCCCCCCTCCGAGCCGATAAGATTTGCAGAGCCGTGATTGAGAGCGGATTTAAGCAGCAGAAAAAAAAACAGAGAGAGAAAAAAAACAGAAGAGTGATGGGACTTAGTGGTGCTGAATGAGCTTTTGGGATTTCTAAGAGCAGCAACTCATAGAAATTCACTCTATCGTGGCCTTTTGGATTGGACGTTTTCATGCCAGTGAATGCACACAGATCCTTTCACCACTTGTCACTCGCTGATCAATATCTAGTTAAGGACTTTTCTTTTTCTCAGGGTCTGCCGGGTTCATTCGCGCTAAGGAGGATGTGTGTGTGTGTGTGTGTGTGTTCAATGGCATCTAAGCTTTTGTAATAATGTTAGAAAAATTACTTGTGGGGATCTGACGTTCTCCAAGTACTCCTGCAGGTCTGTTTGTTCTTCTAGGTCGCACTGCTGCTTTGGTTCTTAATAAAGTTCAGGGAATGTTTCTTGCTTTTACTTAGAAATGATGTCCTTCATCATTTGTAAATTGAGTACAAGCTATTTTTGTGTGTGCATGCCTTGCTGTAAGAAAAATGCTTATTGTTTGAGTCTCTAAATGCCACATTTTTAGAACAATGCATATGACAAATACATTTTTGGCAGTACATTTATTTTAAAACTGTAAAATGTTTCCGCCATCTTTGTCCCAAGTGTTGAAGTATTTAATGGACAATTTTTTTTGTTTGAGAAAGCAAATGTAACATTTAATCGGCTGACATTTCAGTTATTGGAATCATTTAACTGCCTAATATCAGAATCGGCATTTACCCTGTACAATCCATATCTGCTTATGATAAAGTATGTTTTTTCAAAAGATAACTAATCTATTTCATATTGCTCATGGGGGATGAAGGAAAGGGACAGAGAACGACACTTTGAAAGGAGGAGAGGTCAGAAGTACATAGCAGGAGGACAAAGGTTTACCAAGGTTATTAGGGGACAGACCAAGAAAAGCAGTGAGGCCTTTAGTGATGCTCTGGTTTCATGTAGAAGCACAGGGTGGAAGAAGAAGAGTTCTGACCTATAGGAGGAAAAGATAAATAGGTAGAAAATAGATCGATGGCCGTGCCGGTGCAGAAAACCAGAGCAGATAAAAAAAAGCGATAGATAGAAAGTATAGTGAGATAGCATGAGAGAAGAGACAGGTCAAGAAGAGTGAAGCTCGCATCACATGCATGAGAACAAAGAAAGTCAGCACCCTGCTAATCAAGCATATCCATACAGAAGCTTCCATATACAGTACAGGTGCATCTCAAAAAATCATTAATATCAATGAAAAGTTATTTTTCTACCTTTTTTTTTCTGTAATTTAATTAAAAAAACTAAACTTTCATATATTCTAGATTCATTACACATTAAGTGGAATTAATCTAGAATTAACATACTACTTTTCAGATGGTTGACAGTATTATACATTCTTTTTTTGAGCCGCAATCATCAAAATTAAAAGCAAAAAAAGGCCTGACATGTTTCACTTTGTCTAGTGAATCTAGAATATATGAAAGTTTCACTTTTGAATGGACTTTGCCTCAATATTAATTTTTAGATGCACCTTTATGTATGGCTAATAAGGCTATAGCGCGTGTAGATCTATGTGCAGTGGCAACAATGTGTGTCTATAGTACATGCATGCAGCTCTCAGCAGCAGCCACTCACTGTGATCGGGGACTAAGCCCTGGCCCGCTCGGAGCAGCAGGTGGACTTTGCTGCCTCCTGCTTGGATCAGCTCGATGGCCCGAGTGTGTGTGATGCCCTGGGTGGCCTCGCCGTTGATCTCCACTATCTGATCTCCAACCTGTGGGGACACGAGTATAGACCCATGCTTATCCATGTCTTGCAGAGTCGACTGACCCAGAGTAAGTGCATCTATTGTACTTGTACTTTTCTTCACATTTTTGGCGATGTAAGGTAAACATACTGCCTGAGGTGAAAGGGGACAGGTGCAGGCTGTTTCAAAAGCAGCAGGAAGCTAGATACTATGATTGGTCTCCCTTATGTGTCCTATTTGCCAACTTGGTCAGCAGTTAAAAGGCAAAAAAGGCTGTGTCACACAACTCACGAAGGGAATGAAGGTGCTTTAAACCCCTTTGCACTTTGTGTCAAAAATTTACTCCTTTTCAAAGTCATAACTAATACTTAACAATAGTAGCTTTTGTTTTTTTCTTTTCTGTATCAAAGTAATGCAGCCCCATGAGTATTTTGCTAACATGTAATACTATAAGCTAATGCAGCATACTTCTAATGGTGTCACTAAATTTAGAAAAAGAAAAAAATAATCCACAAAAGAAAAATGGAGGTCACTTTGTAGCTTACAGCTAAGTACCTGACTAGTGGGCAACTTAATGCTTCCTGTCTACAAGTCCCAAAGCCCCTAAATTAAGTGAACTGTAGCTA
Organism: Ammodytes marinus; assembly: GCF_949987685.1. Lineage (NCBI taxonomy): Eukaryota > Metazoa > Chordata > Actinopteri > Uranoscopiformes > Ammodytidae > Ammodytes > Ammodytes marinus. The sequence continues at coordinate 6,359,349 of NC_137211.1, read as the reverse complement.
GAAATAAGGCTTATGAATAATTATATCCCCGAATTTGCTTAAAGTGCAAAGCAGTATTACCCAGGATATTCTGACAGTAGAGGCAGACGAGCTTATAAACTCACATGTATCCTGCCGTCTTTGAGAGCGGGTCCCTCCTCGGCCAGTCTCAGTATGAACAGGCCCATGTTGTACTCTTTCCCTCCTCGCAGACTGAAGCCAAAGCCCCGCTGACTGCGATCCAACTCCACCACAAAACAGCCCTGTAGTTCACACACAAGAACATCAGCTTTTGAGACTAGAGCACTGACTTCTGGACAGAAATATAATAAAGGTTCCAGACCGTAGTCAAACCTAGAGATTCATTGTAATGTTGTTATGTATTTTGTGGGCATTTTCAGCTTTATTATATAGTACAGAGTTGAAATGGGGAGACAGAGATGGGGAGGATGACATGCAGTAAAGGGTGAGGGTTGAGCCAATATGGTACGCGCTCTATCCACTACTACGCCACCGGAGCGGCCCGTTAATATGTATTTTAACCCAGTAGCATAACGGATAGCTGTCAGATTTAGTATGTATTAAGATGAATTGGCAGTGAATCAAATTTAAAAAACATCATGTGCTTTAAATTGAGAATAATTATTACCTGCTTGGAGCCTGATGTGAGGAGTGTTCCCATCTCTCTAGCGTCACCATTCCTACACCAGAAAAGATCACACACACACACACAAACAGTATTATAATGTTGCAGACATATTGTAAATATGAAATATATTAAGTCCTGTTTTATTACAATAATATGGCACAATATTTCTTTCTTGAGATGAGAACTAAATGTCAGCTCATAAACAAAATATGAGATACTTATAGAATACAAGTGTGGGTAAACAAAGGAAGAATATAAACTACAGTATGATGAGGTTATGTAAAAAGACAATATGATCCAATACATACAGTTACATAGCATGAGTCACATAAGCACTATTCATGTATGCTGCTTTGAATTTTCTTCCACCGGCTTGTATGTGTCATGCTGGGTGTATTGTCTGTTAGCTACAGAAAAATGAAACAAGTCTATTAGGAAAAAAAAGTCTCATTCCATAAACTGCCACGCCTTCGTTACAGCAGTGTGATCCTCTTGCTGTTGCTTTCATTATGCAACGCACAGAGACCAATATAAATCCTTCAAAGAGCCATGTTGCTTTTACAGTTCAGTGGCAGATAAACGAGGGCACACATACTTTTATGCTTCGCGGAGCTCATAACAATGAAACTGTAGTGACTTAGCTGCACTTGAACACACTATCTCCAACGTGCACTATGCAGTTTCAGGGACGGGGGATTTGTTTACTTATGCAGAGCCTGCAGTTAGTTTACAAATCATATTTTACTCTCCATGTCATTTGAAGTATTGAATATTTATATCGTTATAAATAAAAGGCACCAAACGTAAGAGTAGAATATTTTTTGTAAACATAACTGTGGGCCCTGCTGCTGTAAACAACAACAGTGAAACCATTATATTTTAGGTAGCTTTCTAATTTCAAACGGTGTTTCAGGGATCCAATTTTCCTGTGAGTAAAGTTCAGTTTGTTCAGATATGAAAATGTACCTTAGATTTTTCTAAGGCATATTCGAATTTTTCACTTTTCTCCAACACCCAAAGTTACATAGTGCACCTTTAAGAGCGTAGACCTATTTGGCAGCTCTCGTATCTGGCCTGGGCTGACCCACCACAGCATGTGTCGGGGATTATAAGAACGGACATGGGGCTCAAAGAGGAGGAGGGAGGGGAACACATGCTGATAGGCAGTGAAACGGAGCCGGTATATGAGCAAGAAATGACGGCGTAGGATTGCTGCTTAAGTAATGGATCTAGAAGTATGACACAGGTAATCTTGTTTAAGAAGTACGATCAAAGAGAAAGGTAGACTCCACCTTTAATCGGTCTCTTTTTCTCTGCTTCGCCTCCAAAAACAGTAACCATGGGGGGGAATATTTCTGTCTTTCTGCATATAACAGGGAGAGCTGTATTGCTGGTAATGGGGTTAGCATAAGCCAGAGCCTGCTTTGAGAGGATTTGAGGCTAATTTATGCTTCAACAAGCAAAACCTGTATTAGACTGTCTCCAGGGGGGAACAGATTGTGAGGGATGCTGCTGCAAGCTCGTGTGAATCCTTGTTCTTGGAAGGGGAGTATGTATGTGTGTTGGTGTGTGTGTGTGTGTGTGTGTGTGTGTTGGTGTGTGTACCTGTCTGCATAGCTGGGAGGCTGTTGGCCCATAGCTCTGTGCTGAGCCAAAGGGCTGTGCTTGGCTGAATTGGTTCCAGATGGAGGAGCGCTGTCTGTAGAAAAAAACACAATTCATACAACACAGTCATTTGGTTGCTATAATTAAATGCCACACAAAGTCCTCATGCTACACCTGTATGTCAACCCATATAACTTAGAATTTACATCTGTACATGTCGCTTATACACTTTTTTATATCATCTTGGTGGCTCTCTTCACTTGTGTTTTTCTTTCATATATTTTCTTCTTTTATATTGTTCAAGGTAGCCTGGCTGAGACTCAAGTTTTTAATGGCCAACGATTGCTGCTGTAGTGTTTGCGCATATGAGAAATACAACATGACTCTTGTACGCAGCCTACCATCTTCAGGCACCACAGTGAGGGTGACAGAGTTGCCGGCGTCCTTGATGAGTTGGACGATGTCGTTGTGCGATAGCTCCATGATGGACAGGCCGTTGACAGCAGAGATACGGTCTCCCACCTTCATCTGCCCTATACGGTCCGTAGGGCTGCCGTCAATGATACGGCCAATCTTGTGGGGTATAACTGAAACAGGGAAACACACACAGAGAAGTTACAACCTGTTTTTTTTTTTTTTGCATGTTTGAGCAGCATTGATTTAATACACCTACAGCATTATGCAGTCTCTCTATGTGCTGGACACAATCAGTCAGGGACAAAAATGGTGCCCAGTTACCTAAGGTTTTTGGATTTGTAAGCAGAGCTGGTACTGGGAAGCTAATCAATATGTGGCTCCTAATGGAAAAAAAAACTTCCTCTAAAAGCCATGAAGGTCTGTACAAAATAAAAATGAATTGTGCTAATCGATATTTCACTGAATAAGGTGAACCGTTTCCCCCCCACAAAACGGATGTAATATGAAAAGTCAGGTGTTCACCAATGTTACAGTGATTCATTGTTTGAACATGAAAGTTGGTAGAAAAATGTCAAAGCAATCAATCCTATCGTTGTTCAGGTATTTATATCCCTAGAGTCGCCTCTAACAAAGGCTAAAACGCCAATAAACAACAAACCTTGCAGGAAAAAGATGTGGAGACGCAAAAGCTGCTCATTTAAAATTCTCATAAGATCTGCTTAAAAGTAATAAATGTGCATGTATTTGTCCTAGTATTCACATTTCCTGAATATACTGTAGACCACTATTAGGTCGCTTAATGATCTCAACTACAGGTTCGATGGTTCTATCCCCCGTCCCCCTCGCCACATGTCGAAGTGTCCCTGAGCAAGACACTGAACCCTAAATTGCTCCTGATAGTTAGACTGCTATCGGTGTATGAATGTGTGTGTGAATGGTAACATGTGAATGGGAACAGGTCTCCATTGAAAAAGAGTCTCCGGTCTCAATGGGATTTACCTGTACAAATAAAGGTTAAATAATAATAATAATAATAATAATAATAATAATAATAATAATGCTTTTGTTGTATTTGATACATGACATGAGATGATTCTTCTGACCTCCTGGCGGGGGCTTGTTCTTGGAGGTGAGGATGACGAAGCCGAAGCCCTCGTTGTCTCTGCGCTGCAGTGTCACGTCGAAGCTCTCCGGTCGAGAGGAGGAGTGAGCGTGGTGGACGGAGTTTGGAAGCTCCATGCGAGGCGTCTTGGGAGAACTGTTGACCAGGGCAGAGGCTACCTGCTGGGGCTGTGGACTGCTCTCCTCCTCTACATCCACATCTAACAGAAGACAATGCACATAAACATTAGGGGAAATGCTTACAGTCAGTCACACATTTTGAAACAGCTATTCTCCATTGGTTGCAATGTAGAAAAATCTATCAATCTTGAACATGATACTGTACAGGGTCAGCTCAGATGGCAAACGTGAAACAGAAATGTTTATTTTGAGCAGGGGTCATTCCGATTTAGCCGACATATATTTTAAAGCTATAGCACGTAACTTTTTCATGTAAATGATAGTTGGTTACATTCAAGCCATTGCCAAACAAGTTGAAACATAGTCGATTAAGCCTACCAGCTTCGCAAAACTCTCTCTGTATGGCAGCGTTTACAAACTGGTGTCGCGTCGCCCCCTACAACTAAAAAAGCGCCCACAACATGTTTCAGTTGGTATGCTACTGCTAAGAAAAAAATCTGGACGTACAGCAGAAGGTATAAAATCCATGCATGACCACCAAACTAGCTTACCTTATGTACATGTGCAGACAAAGTTTTTGTAATAACTCACGGGGGCGACATAAGTTACGCACTATAGCTTAATAAAAAATAAAAAATCCTTCCACAAATAATCCAAAACCCAGCGGCTCTATCACAGCCAGCCTCTTTGCTGTATTTACCGCACCAACGGAATAAAGGAATGTCAACTCTACTCTTGAGATGAAAGCCAATTTGAAATGTGTTATTCATAAGACGGGGCTGATCCACCTCAATCTCTCGTCACTGTTTTTGTTTGCTTTGCTGAGTCCCTGTTTAGTCAGACAGCATCAGGGAATCTCTTTCTAAAAGCCCTTTGCTTTTTTTTTTTTGGAAGCCTAAAACCCCCTCTAACATGATTGATGCTTCATTTTCTTGCAACGCGATCAAAGCTGTTGTTGTGATACATATACATCACGTCCAAAGTAATTTCAAGAAGTGCCTGTGTACTATTCGCCGAGCGGTTATTTGTGGGTTCAAAACAAGCCCGGAGTGCAGCTGGTGTTTGTGCTTTTGAAAAAGAAAAACTCAGCATATTCTAGGTTGTTTTTTTTTTCGTCCTTTGAGATGTAAATCAACTCCACCAGCTGATGTAATCTCCCCTGCCCTTCACACAGCTCCAACCAGCCTCGACAGATAAACACACAACAAACAATCTTCAAGAGATACTTTTGCCATTTTTTTTCCCCTATTTTGATGAATGTTCCTGTTCCCTTTCCTGTGAGTAAAGTAAATAGAGAATACACTTTCCCAAAACTGTATGATTTTTTTTTCTTTCCAGGAAAAAAATGTCTGCCAAGAGTAACATCCAGAACGACGTCAAATTTCTGCTTGAACTTTCCTTTCACTCAAGATTTGTCCACAGGGAAAAGTCAGCCAGAACAAATTTAAAGGATTAGTGCAACAAAAAAAAAAATCCCTGATCAAAGCAAGTTGCTCGGAGGTCCTACCACAGCAAACCGATCCAAACATAAGTAGTGCCAACAGGAAACTATGCTTAGAAAACCTCAAGTTCTCTCAAAGAAATGTATAGTGGATTTTCTTTCTTCTCTCATACAGTATATAGTGATTTTATTCATCCCCTACCTGCGTGTGCTAGTTTCCTTCGCACAGTGAGCATGACTTGTCCGTTGCGGGCTGCATTGGTCATCAGCTCCAGCACCTGTTTGTGTGATTTGCCCTTGACCGGCACTCCGTCGATACACAGTAGCTCGTCCCCCGCACGCAGACGCCCGTCCTTCTCAGCTGCTCCGAGGGGCACGATGGCTCCGATGTACACCTGTGGAGGAGAGAGGATATTTTCAAGATTCAAGAAGGTTTATTTGCCATATGCATATCAATTAGAGCAGCAGTAGATGGCAATTAAATCATCGAGTATCAAGCTCCCCTTCAACAATGCGATATAAAAGATGACAAATGTAAAACATATGAGATTTGAGAGAAAACTGCTTGACATGCTGATCTGAGCCAGAGTGAGCAACAAAGATTGACTTGCGTTATGGTAAATGATCATCTTAAAAATCCTCTCAGTTGCTTTGAGCATTTCATGACTAATTCCCTTCATAAAAAATAGAGTTTTATTTGTATCTTTTTTAATCACATTCTCTTTCTCTCTTCACCATTGTCCTAGAGCAATGGTAGGAAATGCTTACTATTTCATATTTGAACTGAAAACAGAGCTGACATATTGATTTGCTTGGTGAGGGATTGCCGATCAGCTATACAGTTTAATTGTGTGGGATACTAGCAGCAGTTGGTTCTACCCACCGGCTGCTCTGGTCCTTCTCCTCCCAGAACCCTGAAGCCAAAGCCTGACTCCTGGTTCCTCTTGATGAACACATCCAGGTCCTTGGTGTTAGGAGCTGCAGGGGAGAAGAGGAGAGCAGAGAAAGAAAAAAAAACGTTTTTCATTTAAAACAGCCATCAGAAACAGAAAGTATTAGTAATGCCTTTGGCGTATTATGTGCTGTTGCTCGGCATGGGGGCAATATGAGTATTGCATAATGCGGTGTTTCTTTGCCTGCAGTCAAAGCCGGGGATATGATCTGTTTTTTTTTAACCAGATGATGAAATATTAGAATTGAAATAGATCAAATGTGATTTGATTTGATAACATCTTGCAAACATAACAGAACATTTCGTCAGATACAAGGCTTACACTATAGAATCAAAATTCACAAGAAGAGCAAGTGAATGATTGAAAGTGATTGAGGCGGCGAGTTGATTAACAGACATGTTTGCTCTGTTTCATATTATCGTAACGTTAGTACCACATGATGTTGATGAGGCAAAAAACAAGCTATTTGAAAACATTGGTAGCAGTTCATAGTTTTAAGACTCCGGTAACTTGCGAAGACCATAAATCATATTTAAATATACATTAGCAACCTAATAAACTAAAAAAGTATACATACAGTATAAGACCCACACAAGCTAAGTGGGTGGCCTTGCAAACCACTTGTGCATTACATCATGTGGACACACTTACGCTTGCTGTCCTGTATGGCCCTGGACTTGAGGTAGAGCTCTGAGGCGTCTGGTTTGGGCGAGGCAGAGCGTAGGGTGTTGGTGGGGAAAGGCAGCGGGACGGGGGCCACATCAGGCTCACCCACGGCCTCTGTGCTGCTGTACATCTCCTGTCTGTGAGGCTGGGAGACGGGTAAGGGTACAGTATGGGGCTGGGGTACAGTGTGTGCCAACTGCTGGGGTACAGGGTGGGGTACGGAGTGGGCTGTCTGATGAGGGGTCGGCAGGGTATTGCTTTGGGACATGGGAGCTGTGCACTGCAACACAGAGAAACAAAGATTGAAATTAAATTCAATATCTTATTATCCCTGAATAACTTAGCTGCTCTTACAATAATAATAAATACATGAAAAATAATAAGACAGAAAAATTTAAAAAGAAGAACAATCCACATATAAACAAAGTGCATCTCATGAGAGCCACCTTGACACCATTGAATAACCCCTATGGCCTCAATAAGGATTATTTAAACATTTGAATTGAAGCGGGCACAAAATAATACCCGTGATGTGGTGGCACACAGAAGGGTAAACTAAAATTGCAGGTCTATTATTTTCACATTGTAAAAAAAAATCACTTACTTACGAGAACTCTAAATGTATTCATATCCCTATAGACTCTAATATAGTATATTATGTAATACTACATCATTTACACAATCTAGATTATTTAGCTAGAGCAGTAACACACTCATTCATTTGGTAAAAAATAGCACAACCACACACTGTAAAGCTGTGTTGAGCCAATAAACCAGTATGAGTAATAAGCCTGTTGCGGCCTTAGCACCTCTCTCTCTTTTAAGAGTGCGGCCAATGAACACGCTGTTAAACATGGCTTTTCATCTCAAACACCCTTTTTCGCACAGGGACGTTAAGAGTTAAGTTGCTGTTTGCTAGGAGCCAGTATATTTACCCACATGCAGTTCCAAAAATAACAGCCTGGGCTCGCTTAATAATACAACCAAAAACAGTTTCCACACACACGTGATGTGCACGTGAACACACACACACACACACACACCTACACACCTACACACACACACACACACACACACACACACACACACACACACACACACACACACACACACACACACACACACACACACACACACACACACACACACACACACACACACACACACACACACACACACACACACACACACACACACACACACACACACACACAGAGAGGAAAGAAACATTACATAATACTTACTGGTTTTAGGGATTTCACCGGAGACGTCTGGCCTGTAAGCAGAGAAGTAGAAAGTGGATATTAAATCTTAAATTCAATACGAAAACAACAGCGAACATATATTTTCCGAACGTATATGGCTTTACAGGATGAGTTGTATCTTTGCCCCGCAGTGGCACGGCCTCACAATACATCATCTCCCGTGTCTCATAGTCTGCACCTTGTTCTACACTCAGTCACTTAGGGAATTTACTGCCTGGAGGTTTGGTAACAGTTTTTTTTTTAATAGCTCGCTCTTGCTTTCATCTCAGTCAAGTGATATACAGTGTACTGTCAGTGAGCCATGGCGTAATTCAACCAGTAGGGGACAGTATAATCCAGCAGCAAAATATATAAAAAAATTGGTTCACACGCCACTTCCAACTACAGGATGGGAGAGACACAGAGATGACCCTAACTTAAGCCCTGGGAATCATGCAACTCTCTAGGTTAAACCGGCCAGCTGTTTGCTACACCACTAGGACACTGTTAATACTATCGCTGTGATCATGCTTTTATAACCGTTTTTCAGATGTCATCAACGGAATTAAGTGAATGAAATGCAATGGCGTTTTTTAAATGAATGGTGAAGGTTTACAAGATACGTTAAGATAAATGTTTTAAATGTATTTTTATTAGTAATGCAAAAGGTGCCGATGCTATCTTCCCATGCATTTCACAAGTGCACTGAGTCCAGTACTACATATCCCATAGGGCAAAGGTATTCTGTCTCATTTCCGGAATTAAATCCAGAACATGGATCACAACCAAATCATTTCCTGTTTCTTGTATCTTTGTGATGTCATCAGAGGGGACTTCCACCCCCCTGGCGGCACGGAGAAAAGCCCAAACTAATCCTAGTCTATGGCTGACCTGAGGGAAGCCCTGCAGCGCTGCTCTTTTTAGTGCTGGATAGCTGTGATCTCCTGCCATGTTTTAAGTAGCATTAAATATGCATACAAGGCTGGAACACATGGGCAAGAAGTTAACAGAACACATACAGATCCACACACACACACACACACACACACACACACAGAACTACCCCCCTGGAGCTCAGAGCAGAGCCCAGCTGAGTACATCTGATATGTGGGTGCAACACAGATCTCTGGAATCTAGGCTACAGCTCTGCACTGCAGTAGAGGCACAGAAAAAGGAACAAGACCTTCAAATAAGGGAAAGCCTGAAGTAAGAAAAAGGGTAATGATCATCCACCATGCTCTCTCTCTCTCTCTCTCTCTCTCTCTCTCTCTCTGTGTCTCTCTCTCTGTCTCTCTCCCTCTCTCTCTCTCTCTCTCTCTGTCTCTCTCCTGGAAGCAAGGGAATAACTTAAAGTGTCATTCCTTTTTTCTCACCATGTGACTTAGCACAACTTCCTCCCTGTTTGGGAAGCTGTGCGGTGCACGGTGCAGAGTTGGTGTGTGGACCGGAGCGTGAAATTGCTTTATTTAACATTGGGTGAATCTGTGTTACCAAAATAAAATACCTACGCAACGTCGCCATCCATCCTGTTATTTATAAATTAAAACATTGCCACAACTATGTATAGACCTATGTCAACGCTAGGCCTCACAAGGATGCTTTCTCTGTTTTAGGTGGGAAAAGGGAGAGTGTGTAAGAGAGAGAGAGAGAGAGAGAGAGAGAGAGAGAGAGAGAGAGAGAGAGAGAGAGAGAGAGAGTGTACCAATGACACAACGCTGTGTGGGGATTGAAATGATTTCAAAAGTGCCGGACTAAACCGCTAGATTATCTCCAGGAACTAACACCTGTTTGTTATGTGAATAGTAACCTGAGAAGAGATTAATATAGGAAGCAGGGATTTAACAACAGGGATGTCCAGAGATGTAATACATCTAATCCAGTACTGTTTGATTCTTCAGTACTTCCGTTTGTTCTTGTTCTTTACTTGAATATCTTCCTTCCATGCTACTTTATACTTCTACTCCACTACAATTCAATGGAATAAATATTTGACTTTCGACTCCACTACATTTAGCTGATAATTTAAATCACTAGTTACTTTTCACAACCATGGATTAGGCATAGTTCTGGACTAAACTGTATTTTCAAATGGACAATCTCCATTCAAAATTCCATTTAGTCCAGGACTTGGCTTAATCCATGTCTGTGAAACTGGCCTTTATATCACCTGCTTGTTGTCTGAATTGTAACCTGGGAAGATGGAATATAGGAAGCAGCTATTTAACAACATAGATGTCATTGCATCAGCAGCACTGCAATCCCGCCACCTGCACCGTCATATTCATAAGGATTAGTCCTATTGGTCCTAGTCCTACTAATCTATATCAAATTCAAGCTTTTATTTTTCAAATTAGAATTCCAAACTCACCTCCTCTGAGCACCAGCACATTGACCTCGCTGCCTACGGGCAGGTCTTTGAGGATATCCACCACCTGAGAGTGGCTCAGCGTCTGCACATTCTGTCTGTTTATCTCTTTGATGACATCGCCCTTTAACAGGCCGCGGCACCACTGGGCGTCCAGGATCATCTTCACCTTCTGACCCAGGGGACAGTCCGCTATGGCAAAGCCGAAACCTCCGGGACCCTTCTCCAACGGAACGCTCACAAGCTCCGGCTGTAAGAAAGTGAGGTCTGGCCCGTCTTGGTTGGGAGGAATGTGATGGTGGTGTGGGTGATGGGAATGGTGGTGGTGCCGGCCTCCGTTGGTCATCGTCGCGGTTTGCCTGGGGAGGGTGCCCCCGTCTGGGACTGTGTAGTGGGGTGGGGTGGAGGTGGAGGCGGAGGGGGATGGGGAAGAGGTTTCCTTGGAGGTGCCCGGGCCTGCGGTGAGGTCCTCGTTGTTGTTGCCGCTGCTGCTGCCGGAGTCCTCGGGCAGCGGGTAGCCTCGGCACAGCACCATGTCCACGTACTGGTTGACCGGGATGGACTGGAACAGATGAACCACGTCGGCGTGAGTCTTCCCCAGCACGCAGTTACCGTTGATGTCCACGATCACGTCACCTAAATCAAATCAAATCAAATCAGTTTTATTTGTATAGCCCAATATCACAAATAGACATTTGCCTCAGTGGGCTTCACATTCCATACAGTATGACACCCTCTGCTCTTAGACCTTTGGCTCGGCTGAGAAAAAAACTCCCAGTAATAACCCTTTATCGGGATTAAAACCTCAGGGAGAGTTGACAGAGGAAAGGATCCCTCTCCCAAGACGGACATCAAAAAAGAAAAGAAAAAGGGAAAGAAAAAGGGTGAAAAAATTTATTTTTTACACATCTGGGAAAGGTCCAAAGTTGAGTGGGGGGGGGACTGTGATTACTACGTCACTTCACAATGGCAAATCGACCCCCTCTGGAGGGGTTTTCAGTTTCTGGTATTGAATTCACCTTCCCTATCCTTTTTACCTGGGGAATATGGACTCTTTAAAAATCTTTACGGCAGTGAGTTAAAAGGCCATAACAAAAGGCCATGGCTCTGTACAGAGCCTCTACTATCGACCAACGGCTAGCCATAATTAAACATTCAATGTTCAGTCTTCAGTCGAGTAGAATCAGTATCCCTTTCTCCGTCCAACAATTCAAAGATGATAATGGGGATGCAGAAAGCGAGCGAGAGCATACAATAGGACAAGACCGCTGACATGCTATTTATTCTCTTCTTCCTCCATTCATCATCCTATAAGGGGGGAAGGGAGGGGTGAGGGCTAGGGGGGTTCTCATCACCCCTGGCCTAGCTGACATATAGGCCCTGATAGCTGGCTGAAATGCTGACTGGCTTGCCTGGCTTAACTCCCGGCGGAGGATTCAGTCCACCTACACAATCAATACTCTTATACCTAGAAAACAACAGCTTAGGTTTCACTCATGCGCTCCATATCCCAGTGTGTAGTAGTTCCTGTTCAGACCCACTACACTATATAATAGCACTAATGACTTACCTAATGACTACGAATCCACAAAACAATATATGTACAGAGGAGGAAGTCAAATCTAAGAGTCTCAGAAACCTAAATCAAAAACAAGGTAAGTGAAGTTGGTGCAGTTCAGTGTTTTGCTATTACAACCAAGTGAAATTAATTACTTTTTCCTTTTTTTGCTTTAATAAATTACCCTCTTTCTCAAGGGAAATTAAACATGGAAAATAATTACTCTCTCTGTCCTACTCCAATGTGGAATCTCAGCAAGAGGCGAGCGGCGTGTCTGTTCGAACCATCAGTGCAATCGATATTTCTGTATATGTGAATCCTCGGGCACTTCACTGGCATTAATTCAAATGATTACAATCACCATGCATGTTATCACAGTATGTATACAGTACTACAGAAGCCATAGCGCATTTATAGTGGCAAGGCTGGCAGAGCTACATGTAGCATCGATGTCTGTGTTACAAGGCAGACTACTGCATGCCGTTTTATTCAGAATAGATAAGCAGGCCTGTCACCTGCCAGCCATGAAAAGACAACTGTCGGCAGGCCTGTTAAATCTCTAATATATGGCCGCGTATAAAATCTGGGTGTCAACCATAAACTGAACATGTGTGTTATCGACATGTTTTCAATTTTTAGGGCTGCTCCAACAAAGCACTGCCTATAAACTCCTCTTTTGCTTGATCAAGCAATGTGACATTCACAGTAATGGGCCTCTGTTGTGCTTTTTCTCCAAATGACTTTGTTTGTGTGTGTGTGTGTGCTCGGGGTACATAAAACGGTTTTTATATAGAGTCAGTATACAGGTGCCAAGTCGAGTGTCACTGTGTGCATAGGCAGACAAAACAGGCAAACAGTAGACAAGTCAATGTGACCCTGGACTGTGTTTTGTTAAAGTAAATGCCCATTTTTCTCCCATTAAAGGTGGAGTCAGCAATTCTGGAGAACATTTGTTGTCAAAATAACTATTTGTCAAAATCAGTGAATATCTCCTCACGAGTGTAGTAACTTCATGTACGTACCGGGTCAGGCTGAAGAAATACAGTGTGAATTAACAGCCTAGGCTCTGTAAACAGGAATGCTGCTATAGGGTTAGGGGTTGTTTGTTGTTTTTCTTCCCTCAGTCTTCCCTTGACCCAGCTGTCCTGTTAATCCTAACCCTACGTTTTACCATGTCACACATGGGAACATGTAGGGTTAGACAGTGAGACCATAAAACACTCTTTCTGCCTTTTTTCTCAGGCTAGGATGAACCGATATCTAAATTTCTTACACATTTATTCTACATAAGATCTCAGAGTTCAATACACCTTCATATTTCCACCGGTGAAGTAGGTCTTTAAGAATTACCTGAGGCGATCTTGTTGTCATGCGCGGCGGGCCCGTCCAGAAGGACGTTTTTCACCTGGAGGAACTCGTCGGGCCGGTCTCCTCCGATGATGGTGAAGCCAAACCCCTGGGGGCTTTTCCTCAGAGCGGTCTGCAGGATGGAGCCTTGAAGCTGGGACGGGTCTCGCGTGAAGCCTCGCAAACCCCTAGCAGGCTCCTCTGTTGGTAGGGACAGAAGAGGAGAGGGATTGACAAGCGGTAATGGACAGGGAAATTGAGGGAAAATCTATGTTTAATAGCCTAATGACTGTAATTAGTGTATACTAAATATACTGCATTGGTTTACCTGCACATTTTTAGTCCAACAATAAATTGTGTGTCTCTTTTTATTTTTTTATAATTAGTATTTTAAGTTTTTGTACACCACTGTTACATGTGTCTCATATATTACACTTTAAATCCATTCACTAGCATGTTTCTATAAATGGGAGCATGCAGTTCACAGGTTGTCGTGATGTGAAGGTCTATGTAGTACGTACGTCAGCATGCACGTGTGTGTGAAAATGACCCTGGAAAATGAAGAGAAACTGAAAGGCTTGCTCACAAAGTGCCATCTGTCTCCATAATGGCAATATTCGCACAGTGACAACATGTCTGACAGCACGTCCCTCACTGCTAGTAATTACACGATCACTCTGTTAGTGTCGTAATTTAAGTGCAAACTCAAACAAATCACATACGGACACACACACACACACACAGTATATACACACACACACACACACACAAACACAAACACACACACACACACATACACACACACACACACACACACACAACTTGTCAGTCTACTGCTTTCTTTGCAAAGCCAATACACATTTCATTACTGCGGAAATGTGAAAATCCTTTCACTGCAGCGGTAAATCCGTCGTGAAATGTTCATCTGACATTTTGCAGGTGAACTTTTCATTGCAAATTCCCTTTGTGGTGCCTGCAGGATACGTAAATGGGGTAACATTTAAGAAGACTGTGTGTATGTGTGTGTGTGTGTGTGTGTGTGTGTGTGTGTGTGTGTGTGTGTGTGTGTGTGTGTGTGTGTGTGTGTGTGCATGCTTGTATGCGTGCATGAGTTAGAGAGAGAGTGAGTAAGTTCAATGCGATAGAAAGAGACGGAGAGGAATGGAGTTAGCCTTGACAGAAAGAGGGGAAATTCATACTAAATCCTGGCCCTGTGGTTTAGGAGCCTATATGAGATTGTGAGTTATATGCTGCGCGCCCTGCAAGCTGGGCTTCTTCTCCGACCCTTTCCCACACTGATAAATGGTCCGGGCATCAATCTCATTAGGTAGGGTATGAGATAGAACCCCCCCCCCCCACCCCTCTCTTCCCTCCAACACTACTCTCAATGTGTCATGGGACTGCAATTTGCATAACTGCATCGCAATTGTGACCTCTTTGAAGAAGAAAAAAGAGATTATGCAAAGTATGATGAACCGTAATATTCCCGCGTCAGAGTTGTGTCAGAAGTATCCTATAGATGTCAAGGAATGTTGCGAAAGTATATGTGGCATGCACAAGTGATAACATGACATTTAGGGTGTGAGCTTGTTTTAATATGGGAGGCTTTTTTGACAAGGGTTAAGCCCCATTCAGATTGGCCAGGCGTTCCCATGTTCACACACTATGTCAAGAGACTGTCAACACTGTTTCTTACATGACCATGAAAGCAACACTGACAGAGAAGTAAAGAGAGAGAAGGAGGGGAGTTAGTGGGCTAAGGAGGGGAATGGAGGGACACCAAAAATACATGTTTACATGGTCTTGATTAAGCTGCGGTCCACACACTGTGGGACAAACTGTATTCTCCCGGAGCGAAGTGATTATATGAAAATGTCAGGCCGAAAGATTGTCGGCGCTGTAATTATGGCACAGTGCTGCGGTGCTCTGCGGCATTGTCTGGGAGGTCACGGCTAGCCATCCCTGTCAAAAAGACTGTTTAGCGTTTGGATTGGCCGCCTCGCGCACGTCCACACACGCTCACACGAGACGATCCAGCTGTGGCCATTAATTCTCATTAACGAGGGCGGCAAGGAGCAGGAGGCAGCACAGGGGAAGGTGTGTGGGTGAAGCTAGGAGGAAATCATTTCATCCACAGACACTGCTGCGGGAGAGAAGGCTCAGCTGTGGGAGCTGTGGGAGCTGTGTGCGTGAGGCAGACAGTGCTGTCCAAGGAGTACAGTCTGAGATACAGAGAGGCTAGTTTGAATACTAATGCGGCCACGCTCTGTGTGTGCACGCACCAGAAGGGGGATAACAATTCTTTCTTACCAACCAATTCTTTTTTTTTTACAACATTGGAGAGCTGCTGCTGCCTTTACATTGACTGAGAGCACAGTGATTAGACCAGCCGAGCAGGCGGCATGCATCAACAGGTGGTAAATGATGAACAGATGACCCGGTAGAAATGCTATTTATGATCATAAGTCACTCTCAACCCGCAGTCACCCCTGTCTCTATCTCACTCTCTCTCTCTCCCCTCCTCTCCCTGTGCTCTCTAAGGGGATCATTGAACAGCGGTGACTGACTGGGGCAAAAGCATTTTCAAAGAGACCTCAGAGGCGCCCCCCCTCCTCTCCCCTCCCACCCCCACGTATTTCATAATCTACTTGTCAAAATGAATTCTGCCTCCAAGTGAAGCACCGCTCCATTATTCAAATTGAATATCATCATTGCTTCAGAGGCGATGGGGCTGTTTATCAGCAGCCTGTCAACAGCTAGAGCATCTTGCAGACGACAGACATACTCCAAGCATATGGATAATACAATCTAACACCTTGTTATAAAGGTTTGCTCTTCACTGAACACAAAGCTAGAGCCATTAAGATAACACCTGTGCTTTAAAGATGGAAGTTCCAATTCTGGAAAAAAAGCCAGTGTAAGTACACAGTCTATGCTCTGTAAACGGGCATGTTGCTATAGCTACAGCGGCCGCCCTTTGTTTACAGAGCCTAGGCTGTGTATTAATTTTTTCCAGCGCTCACACACTGTAAGGATATGTAGCAGATCGTGAGGAGATGTTTACTGATTTTGACACAAAGTGATTTTCAAAAATAGCGTTCTCCAGGATAGCTTACTCTACATTTAATAACGCTGTCTCCTCTGCTGAATCGTATAGCAAGAAGAATAGGACAATGGGTCAACCTATTGACACCTTATTAACATCACCCTGGTCTGATGAATTAGCTGAAAAACAACTTTGATAGTTGTGATATTTTCACTTGAAAACCACATACTCTCGCTGCTTCAGGAAAAAGTCAGGGGATTATTGGGATGGGATAATACACTATAGTATCGGTATACAAATGATGTGTTACACAGTGCTGCTCTCTCTCTCTCTCTCTCTCTCTCTCTCTCTCTCTCTCTCTCTCTCTCTCTCTCTCTCTCTCTCTCTCTCTCTCTCTCTCTCTCTCTCTCTCTCTCTCTCTCTCTCTCTCTCTCTCTCTCTCTCTCTCTCTCTCTCTCTCTCTCTCTCTCTCTCTCTCTCTCTCTCTCTCTCTCTCTCTCTCTCAATCCCTGAAATTCCAGGATGCAATTTAGAGCAAATGATCTCACTTCCTCTGTCTATTTCCCTGGTGACCAGCCAGAGACAAACTTCCCGGCGCTCAATCTAAACCATGACAGTTAATGTGCATTTAACTGTCCAAATATTTGTGTAAAAACCACATACCAACGCCTGTAATAGCCACATATTCATTATGCTAGCAGTAAATTCTTGACTTTCTTCAACAAAAAAAACTGACTCAATGTAGTGGTGAATCTCAAAATAAATCTAATTGAATTTCTGGAACTGACATTTTTTTCTCCCTACTTCTCTCTCTCTCTCCCTCTGCCATGTCAGAACTTTCTTAGAACAAAATGTAATTAGCAATGACAAGAAAGTTCCCGTTTCCTCTGCAGATCCTTCCTCCATTTGCAACCTAATGTTAACACCACATTCTGAAGTGTCTGCAGCAGAGGGCTTTGGGTTGTGGGGTTCTAGTTTTACCTGAGGGTGTGGCTACGGGTGGCGGAGGCACTGCGGCGGGAATGTCCACGCTCAACTTTCTCTTAGCTTCCAGGACTGGATTCTCAAACTGCGTCTTCTGGTTGATATGGCTGCAAAGAGCGGATAGAAAAAAAACATCAAATGAACAAGCATTATAAATAGTTCAATAAAGCTTAACTGTGCGTATGTAATCCAATACCGGTTTTGTCCCTGCTATTTTCTATTCATTCATTACCACCACCTGTTGACTAACACACAATCGGAGTGTGAGACGATTTTTTTTAGCATTTGTATTTTGTCTGTGGTATTTTACCTGTTGGCCCCACAGAGCTTGTACTTGTACACACACAGCTGATACTGTTCTTTGCGTGTCATGCAAAACTGTGATTTGACTATGAGGGCTGGGTGTCACATAACCTAAGCTAAGGTAGACACCGGCATGTCACCTAACATACAGGTATAAGGGTGTTCTACTAACTACTGCAGAGTATGGGAACCATGAAACCAGACCTGCAAATGCTAGCTGTATAAACACACACAGATGGATTGGATCTAAACAAAATGAGAGAACAAAAAAAAGTAAATAGAGATCAGTAGCAATGTTTGTGTGATGTCCACAATGATGTATTGTAATCCCATGATCAATACGCTGTAGACAGATGTTAACGAAAATGTGCTTCCTTTTAAATTTTTCTGAAAACAAACAGCCTTGTTTTTCCCAAAGTTCTGCGTCTACTATTTGAGGGGAATTTACACCAAAGTCAATCCAAAAAAAACAATTAAAAGATTTGCAGGTCACACCTGTGCACCGAGACATTTGCTGCTACCCAGAGACCTGTCCCGCCACGGTACGGTGATAATGGAGACAGGGCGAGCTCGTCTGCCTAATGAGCTTTAACAGTTGTAAATCCCGGTCATGACAGCACCTTGGGAAGACAAAGTGCATCGATGCTGCACAGCAAATCAGCCGTTATGCTGAGACACTGATGGTATATACAGTGTGTGTGTGTGTGTGTGTGTGTGTGTGTGTGTGTGTGTGTGTGTGTGTGTGTGTGTGTGTGTGTGTGTGTGTCTGTGTATATAGGTGTGTCTGTGTTTGTGTGTATATATGCATTTGTGTCAGTGTGTATTTATGTATGTGCGTGTGAGTGTGTCTCTGTGTGTGCATTAGTAAAAACTACTCTGCGCTCTTGGAGAATATGACTCATGCACAAAGATACCTTGCCCATTAAGTCTGGAGAGATAAACACTCGCCCTCTCTCTCTCTCTTTCATTGCAACACTTTCATTTCCTCTCTCGCTCCCTGATTGCGACACCTCATGTTTTATTTGGCCGTTGAGGCAATAATAATGAGACTTTGTGTCACGTCGTTTCCGTCTCGTTCGGTCTCTCGTTCGGTCTCTCGTTCATTCACAACAATATTTTGCCCAAACAGAAACAGAGACAGGGACCGAAGAGAGACGGCCCGGCCCCTATGTGACCCTCTTGCATAAACAGGCGCACTGATGTCCCCCCCCACCCCTCCCTCCCTTTGCCTGCAGGTCTCCCCCCCACTCTTTGTCCACGGTAATGGGACTAAAATGAAACATTGTGCTCTTGTTTACACTCTTGATCAGAATGGAATCTCTCTCTCTCTCGCCCTCGTCTCTCCCTCTCAAGGACCTTAAACCTTCATTTTCTGTTGTCCTCACTCACTCTCTTTTCTCTTTGACGTACAAACACACACACACACACACACACACACACACACACACACACACACACACACACACACACACACACACACACACACACACACACACACACACACACACACACACACACACACACACACACACACACACACAGATAGCTGTTACCAATGCAGGGTTATCTGTAGTGGCATAATTGCTTTCTGCAGGACTGTGGGAAAACCGTGTCAGCTGTATTGACAATGGCATATGGGGAGCCCCTATGCATAGAGTAGTAGTCCACAGGTCCCCTGAGATGCAACAATGTCATATTGAACACTCATATACATCTCCGACATTCATTGATATGGCTTGAAGGCCAGAAATAAAAGGTCCGAAATGTACAGATGTAGATGTGTATTTTACATAACCATCTTTTTTTTTATTCAAATTTAGTTTCTTTCAATACTCTGAACCAAAAACATTAGCTTCTAAAGCACTTACATCAACTAAACTATCAATAATCATTCTGAGCACACGTCTGAAAAGTTATTACAGAATGATTTGTTCATGTGTTGTTAATTGTCTGATTTATGATACATTGTGTTAATTGAAAACGTGCCAAAAATTCATAATTAAGAACTGCGCAACTTTTTTTTGTCATTTTTTAATAAAATGAATAAAGGCTGTATCCATAATCTGCTCTGTAAAAACTTTGGTATCAATTTTTAGTTGTCAAAGAGTTGCATATCTACTTATATAGTGCCAAATTTTCATATTTATTCAAACAAGTTATCAACATGACGATATCTATCAGTTAAAAATGTTCCCCTGTTCACCTGCAGTGTCTCGCCTAAAGTTTCAGCTGTGAATATAATGACGTCGCAACTCTTTTAAAAAAGTTTTTCTAAGTGAAATCAGACAGAAATCCATACAGAGCTTCAAGAGGAGCCACACAGGTATAACATTGAAGCCATGCACTCAAAAAAAAGAGACCCAACATTTTGCATGCAGTTGAGTAAGCCATATCCTCCTACATCTCCCACAATTCCCTGGTGTCGCCCTCTGGGTCCCTCTAGGCATTAAGGGAGAAGTGTACTCACTCGACGTAGTAGGTGCCAAACTGGGGATCCTCAATCTTCTCCCAGCCGTAGGGCAGCTCTGGGGTGAGAACACACAAGGCAAAAAAAGACAGATGCAAAATCACTTAAGTTAAGTTAGTTAAGTGGAAAAGAATAAGGACACACACAATGGAGGCATAGCGCTTTGAATGGCAGCTTCACAGCACGCTCACCTAGACACACACAGAGCGGGAGGCTTTCTTTTTATATGTCACCATGTGTTTGGGGACTTAATACATATTGTGGAGGAGGCAGGGAGGGTAAAGGGGGAAATGGGGAAAAATGTATAATGTGTTACTACATCCTCCCTGGAAAGTAATGGCCTTTTTATTTTCCAGCAGTTTTTTTTTCTCTCAGTGGCTCAGAAGGAGATCTTAACGCAAGAGGGGCCATGGCAAATTGCCCACTGAGAGATGCTGTGTTGACGAGCTCCCTGCATATGTCCCACAAGCCATTAGGAGGAGAGAGGGGGCTCAAGGCTGGAGACTCGAAGATTGTGCCTATGTCACCAACCGCATGACTGTGAACAAGCCCGCTGAGATTTTCTCATGCATACCACTGCTCCGTACAGCAGGGTGTAAGTGTGAGTACGTATGGGCAGGGATGACAGTGTATGTGGTGGGAGTGAGGGGTGGATAGTAGGTGCCCCCTAAGGAAGTTTTGGTGACACTTGTTGCTCAGAATTAAAAACACAGGCAATCAGGTCAATAATTAGGACAGAGCAGAATGCACCATTTGCATCATGCAACATGCAAAAAGCTGTTTTGAAAGTTGTCCTTCCTCTTCCGTGGCCATAAATAAAACAATGGAACAGTCTCTCAACACAGCTATTAACCGATACTGATTTGTAAACTTTCTCCCGCCTGACTTAACATTTTTTAAAGGTCACCGCAAACTTGCTAACACAATTTTGGAGCACAGGTGGGATAGGGGTATATTATTATAAAATATAAGATCTTTGTAATCTTTTTAATGTTTAATGATGTTTATCATTGTATCTTGTCTATTTTTGTACCAAAATTGTTTTATTCCACGTATGTGCCCACTGCCCAGGGACTACAGGTGGAAAATAGAAATTTGAGCAAAAAGCTTGTACACTTCAGTACATATCTCCTTGCCTTAACTGTTTTTTTTGTACATTGTCCTTGCTTGAATAAAGTTAACGTTTTATTACATTACACAAATCTAGAGATAACATTGTCTCACCTCCTTCCTCGCACTTCTCCGGAGGCTTGGCCTTCTTGGCGAGGCGCGGGTCCAGCCAGGTGGTGGTCTTACTGTTGTGACTGAAGTAAAAAGGACAGAGAATAGAATAATTTTCAATAAAAAATTTAAACATTTAACGTAGTGTGACAATTCAGGCAAATTAGCAACTCTCAGGAGAACACTTTACCCAGGAGCTATTTCCACCAGATCTATCAAACAAACAAAACTAAAAGCTCATGAATAAAAATTTTTAAAAAAACTGAACGAGTGGCATACTTCTAATCTTCGGGGGATAAAATGGCTCATTAGAGAAAAGCCTTTAAAACATTAGTAACATTTTAACAAGGCTCGGAGGACACATTGAGGGAAAGGGAGGGAGGGAGGGAGGGACAGAGAGGGAGACAGAGAGAGAGAGAGAGACGGAGAGAGAGAGAGAGACGGAGAGAGAGATGGAGAGAGAGGGAGAGAGAGAGACAGAGAGAGAGAGGGAGAGAGATGCAGAGAGACAGAGAGAGAGGGAGAGAGAGAGAGAGAGAAGGAGGAGTAGAAGCAGGAATACATAGACCGCGGAAAAAGAAACGCGTGAGCAGCTGCAGAGATCATAAAGTTGCGGTTCAGGGGTGACGAGCCTCATTTAGCCTGTTGTTGCTCTGGCTGGCAGGGTGAGCTATTGATTTAACAGTGAGAGAGCGCGCTGTTGCCGGCAGCACCTGGCCCTGACAGAAGGGCTCCTGCATTGACTGCTTGCCACACTATAACGGGCCAGGTAAACAATGCTGCCATGCCCGACGCCGACAATCATCTGACATCAAAACGCAGCTATAGGAGGAAAATAAAAGACAAAAACTTAATGGAGCAGAACAAAACTGCCATTTGCAGAGGCCTACTACACATAGCTTCCATCATATCCAGCTCCTGGTTTGATATAGTGCAGAGGATGGAGCTGTCAACTGAACAGCTCTCACTCACTCACTCACTCACTCACTCACTCACTCACTCACTCACTCACTCACTACATCACTCACTCATTACCTCGTTCACTCAGTCACTCACTCACTCACTCAGTCACTCACTCACTCACTCACTCACTCACTCACTCACTCGCTCACTACCTCGTTCAGTACCTCGTTCAGTACCTCGTTCACTTACTCACTCACTCACTCACAAGCACACTCACTCACTCACTCACTCACTAACTCGCTCAGTACCTCGTTCACTTACTCACTCACTCACTCACAAGCACACTCACTCACTCACTCACAAACACACTCCTTCCCTCCCTCACTCACTTTCTTCCTACACATTTGACTATGGCATAGTAGTTGTTTCAAAACAACTTAGGCCGACACCGCTGTTGTTTGTTGACGCGTTAAAAGCACATCAGACGGTAAGCGAGTGTAGCCTATAGTTTTCCTGTTCGTAGCCTACTTCAGTGGTGGTTGTCCCACCAATTTTCTTCATATATTAAAAAAAAAAACGCCACTGGAAAGGAGGACTCACTGCCAGCCAGATCTCTTGACACATTTTGGCTTAGAGATGTATAGTTAGTAGTTAGAGTACTAGGAGTTGGTATGAACCCAATACTGATGTAATAGGAGGGTAATAGCACCAAAACAATGCAAGCAAGTAATTATAGCAGTGAAAAAAAAAGAGCAGCCCACTTACTCTATGAAATACACCATGCCGGTCTCGGTGTAGGCCATCTCCCAGGTTTTAGGCAAGGGGTCCTGGCTTTCGTCCTGCGTGTTCGTCCACGCACGCATGTCCATGGCGGCTGCCGACTGGCTGTAGCTGGGCACCGTCTTCCTCCACTCCGCCTTGGTGTCCTTGTTGTGCTCTTTAACCCGACACGGGGACAGGCAGATGGGCACAGAGACAGACATGGGGATGGGGTGGGAGTAAGGGTAGGGGAGATGGTAGAAGGAGAAAGACACAGGAGATGATGAGAGTGGTGTTGTGGCGCCATTGTTGGTGCTCCTCTGGGCTCGTTGCATTTCTCTCCCTGCTGCTGGCTGCTGCTGCTGTTGCTGCTACACTGGGTGCATAGTTACATCCACAATAAGAGTGGATGGGGTAAAGTGAGAGTGTGAGAGAGAGAGAGAGAGAGAGAGTGAGAGACAGAGAGAGTACACATAGAGAGAGAGAGAGAGAGAGAGAGAGAGAGAGAGAGAAAGAGAGAGAGAGAGGGACCGAAGCGCAGCGATTGCCATAGGATTTGCATGTCAGCGGGCAAATGTACAAGGAACTGCCTCCCAGGCAATGGCCAAGCTGACCAATGCTTGAGCCAATGCAGCCGCGAGTGCCACATCACTACTTACTTTTAGTATTAACCAGGCTTCTGTGTGTGTGTGTGTGTGTGTGTGTGTGTGTGTGACGTGTGTGTGTGTGTGTGTGTGTGTGTGTGTGTGTGTGTGTGTGTGTGTGAGTGAGTGAGTGAGTGAGTGAGTGAGTGAGTGAGTGAGTGAGTTTGTGCATGTGTGCTCATGAGTGTGTGTTTGTGTGTGTGCTTGTGTATTTGACTGATCTTGATGTAAGTGTGTGCGTGTGTGTTTATGTCTATGTGTGGGTGTGGGTGTGTATGTGTGTGTGTGTGTGCCTATGTATTTGCCTGATCTTGTTGTGTGTGCGCGTGTGTGTGTGTCTGTGTCTGTGTGGGACTCTTATCAGCGGGTTTTCATCTGGCTAGGATCTAGCTTCATCATGGCGTTGAATGCTCAATGTGTTTGTCCGGGGTAATTGAATGGCAGCGTTAGAAAAGTGACAGCAGCTGTTGACTGGGAGAAGCCAAGAGCTTTTTGTGTTGACATCGGGGCGAGCCTCTCTTTTTTCATGAGTTTCTGCACTTATAAAAGCCAGAATAAATCACTATGTATGCAGACATTTTGCTCCAGGCTACATCAGCTTTCAGCCAGAGGAATACAAACTGGGCCGTTACAGCAAGTGGGCATGTAGGCCTCATTCACTGACGAGAACGCTGAAAGGATAGTCAAGATAAAGGTATGGTCAAATGTATTCCCCCCCTACCTATACCGTTGTACTTCACCACTTTCAAATCCATCCACATACTGACAAATGTATAGAAAACTGCATTTGAAAATGCATGACTGACTGAACTAGAAGTGACACCCCTTCGACAATGGGTGTGTTTTTCTTGGCCTGGGCTCCACACAGCCATCACTAACTTGCCTAAGGCTACACAGATGATGTGTCCCTGACAACGTCTCTCTCTTGGTTGTGAGATGAGCAGTTACACGCTCGCTGATTTATTTATTTTATTTATTTATTTATTTTTATTTTATTTTTTCTCCATCTCTTGACATGTGACCACAGTGTAAAGATGCTCAGCTCCTCCCCTCTGATTGCTAGATGTGGTTCATACCCTATAAAATAAATGGTTTTGATTACTTGAACTAGCTTTTATATTTCAGATGGGCGTGGGGTCATGCATGCTGACATCACTGCCAGGGAATTTGACATTTATATTGATTTCCTTGAGAGCACAGCAGAAATGTGTGCATCCAGTAACATATACTCTATGTGCGGGGGGGGGGGGGTTATAACATTAAAGTTTGTGTTTCCTCACATTGAAAGCTAGAAATACCAGTAATATGTTTCCGCGATGCATACAATTAACGAACAGTGGAAGTACAGTGGTGGTAGGGCGATGCTTTAAAGAATGTAAAGCTCCTTAGAAACTACATTATGGTACCATGTCACGACGAACACACAATATGTAAGGTGGCAGTAACATTTGACCTCCAATATCAAATCAGTTCAGCCTCGAGTTTGTGCTAACTTTGAAAATAATTCTTAACAGTTTATTCTTGTGTCGAAAGTTGACAATTGTGCAAACTTGGAAGGACGGACAGACAGATAACCCGAAAAACATAATGCCGCTCTGGCTATTGTCGGCGCAAAGGCATAAAACAATTCCTCACAGTCCCAGACAGAGAAATAAAAGACATAACATCAAGAGCAAAGTCTATCCCCTCTTTCCAAAGGGATTACTTCTATCGATCTCACACGCTCTTTGGTTACTCCTTGACTTTGCATGCGGCTGTGATTTAGTGCTGACCTTGCATGCGGCGACAGCTAATCCTGAGAGTGTTATTGTCCAGAGAAAAAAGACTGATAATAAAAAGAAAGAAAGAGAGAAAAATAGGCCAGGCTGTTTGAGCAAATGTGAGGATGATGTAATCAACTACGAAGGCAACAAAAAGTTAAAAATCATTCAAGCAAACAAAACAAAAACAAAAGCTTAACATGTGGAGAAAATTGGCCTGAGGGCAAAATTGGATTAACAACAAGCAGTACAGTAATTGCAATATAATATTATTTGTGAAACAGTAAAATAAAAAAAATTGTCCAAATGTGTTTTCTTACCGGCCAGGCCGTTGACCATAGGAGGCTTCTCTTCCTCGTCCTCTTCCTCCGGCGCGGCGCTGTCCTTTCTGTCCATCTTACTGACGGAGGTCGTGCGTTTTCTCTGGACCTCCGTGTCAAACTCCTCGTCAAACAGAACCTGGTCCACCAAGTCCGGCTGCACGGGGCTGGGCTCTGCTGGGGGCTTAGGGGTCCCATAGTAGTTGCCTGGAATGGAGAGACAATGAAAAATATATACGTGTGAACATTCTTTAACTTAAAGGAGAGGTAAGTGTTCATTTTGTATTGCCAATATACTCGTTAAATCACTCTATGTTAATACAGAAACCACTTTAACAGTATGGGCAGTTCATAACACAGGTCTGCCAGTCATTCAGCTTTGCAGTAATTGCCAGATACAATTTTGAGTATCCCGCTCCTTTTTTTATCGCATCAGGAGACAGAGCGCTATAAAGAGGCGGGGTCTCTGTGCCCGTGAACGATGACTTGCTGCTCTCCATCGCGGCACTATCTGACAAAGACGGCTGTGCGTTCATGTGGTGGTGACGTAGGGACGAGGGAGGGGACTGCTAACTGCAGTCATTGACAGGAATTTAGCTAAAAAGGACCATATCACTTACTGCTCCTTTAAAGTGTAGAGTCTTTCTTTGACCCCATTCATTGCACAAGCCTAAAGTGTAGCCTCCATTGCTACTTACCATACTTTAACCTTTACACACTCAGTTAACCACAATCTTATTTTATTCCCACCCCAGATTGGATAACCTTGCTTGGAGTATTTTTCCATCAGTACAGGAGAACCAGAATCCACTCACACAAAATAACAAGGGAAACAAATTGCTGGTCTCTTCTCGGCTTTGCAATACATCACAGAAGAGGAATAGACAAGTAATCACCAGTGCTGCAGGAAAAAGCAATGTGTTGATATCAGATCAAGGAGAAGTAATCTCACCTCAATGGTAGCCTCTGTTTACATTTCTTTAAAAAGTACAAGGGAGTCTGATTAGCTACAAATCATATCTGTCAGAGACGTACTGTTGGGAATAAAAATGAGAACAGGCTTGCCTTTTGCTGTAGTTACTCAAGTTTTGGACCAGATTTCTGGTTATGAAAAAAAAAAATTCCCACGAAAATAATTCTTATTGCTCATTTTTAATGGTAGGTACTGCTGTTGCTATCACTACTGTAGGCCCGGGCAAGGTTTTCCCCACAGTACCATATGCTTCAACGAACACACAGAGAGGGTCATGTTGTCTTCCCTGACTCAAACCAGAGCTTAACCCTGATGTAACAACATATAGACATGATCCCTCGCTGGCTTCCCATCTGCCAAAGAGCCGACTGTGAGATGGAAATGTTTCTTTCTAAGTTAATTTTTGATTAATTCTTAAATGTCCTTTTCACTATGTGTTTCTCTATTTGTATGTGTTTAAAAAAAAAATCGTATTACTTTTATTGTAGTGTAGTGTGTTGTTGGTTGTGCTTTTCTGTTGTGGTGGTTGTGTGTATAATGTTACATTTCACTACGGTAACACTCCCAGCCCTCAGACCAAAGCCAGAAGACTGTTATATTTTTCATATTCATAGCTCATTTCCCCCGGGGGAACTATGGCTACAGCTATTTATGCCAAGGTACTGGATAGTTTCTGAAGCACTTTGGATTGCTCTTTTGAGTCCATCAGCCTCCCTCTGCTGCCATGGCTGTGCCCGAGGCAGCAAAGAGTCTCATACTCCACAGAGCCAGGCTCCTAACTATAGCAGAGACATGTCGGGTGACCTACTGCAAGAGAGAAGGAGGAAAATACAGAATGGATGAAAACTTAAAGGAAACAAGAGGCGAGAAGATTTGTGCTACCTACTGTATGCTGATTTGTTGTTTGTTTTGTGTCTCTAGGAAGTCGCAGTGCTCTTGGGATTGCAGCGGGGTTTAAGCTGTGTGTGTAACTGGCTTAACATTGTACATAACAGTTAAATAGTACATGGGGACGTGGCCAGATACGGTGACGAAAGAGTCTACTGGGAGAAAGGGAAAACGAGGATAGTAACAAAGGAGAAAGTATGGGAGGCAGCAGAGAGTGAAAGGTTGTGACTATGGCATTAAGTGTCCACACAAAGCAAAATATGTAACATCATTTTTTATTTGTCATTTATCATTTATCATATTACTGTTGTTTTTATATGTTATTTTATGATGTATTCCTGTCTATTGTTTTATCCATTTTTACTGTGCAGTGCTTTGGTCTGCCTCGGCAGTTATTAATGGTCTTTATAAATAAAGTTGACTTGACTCGAGTCGATTTAGATAAATATTTCCAAAAGTCTATTAAACTATTGTTTGCCATCCATAAAGCCAGGCAGACAAGGATGGAATACAGATGGATTTTGCATGTAAACAAAGTCATACATCATAATTGATTGAGGTAATTACATTAATCCGTGTTTTTGATTTACGGCAAATGAATCTAAGTAGCGTATTGAAAACCCATTAAATCCTTTACAAGGGCCGTAATTAATAGGATGCTTACTGACGGAATTCCAATGGAGGGGAGTTACATTAGGAGGTGGTAATTTGCTCCGTGCACTCCATAGTTTGTGAAGCACACACACACACACACACACACACACACACACACACACACACACACACACACACACACACACACACACACACACACACACACACACACACACACACACACACACACACACACACACACACACACACACACACACACACACACACACACACACACACACACACACACACAAAAAGGTACTCGTAGCCTCTGTAAGTACCTATTAGCGAGGAGCTAGGAGACAGTGGCCGCATTACAGAAGTGCACTGAGATGGGATAGCGTTGTAATTATACTGTAGTAATGAATCCCTACTATGAAAAGCAGTCATTGACGAGAATTTAAAACATAATGTTAAACTATACAACCTGAAAAAAAGCCCTCAAAAGACTTGAAGTTGTGTTGTTAACTCCACTTAAAGAAATAAGTGAGATGTCTCTTTGAATAGATAGCTTTTTTTGTGGCTGATACCATTTAAAAAACTGTTTGCTTGCATCTCATGTGGCTCCTTATACTGCATATATATTTATTTTAAGGTATTTTAATCAAATCCAGTTTAATTTAGCATTAATATTCTGTGACTGTGCGCTCCCCAGGCGTCTACACACACATTTAGTGCAAATGTATCATCGTATATACATCGTGTAGTGATTACTAATTATCCACGGCTCCGTTTAAAAAAAGAAACGAATGCTCAGGCCTATTCGTATTCTAATCCCCTGTCTTTCTTTTGATGTGACGACTGTATATGGTTTGTTTGATCATATCAAAAGATGGCCAGTAGCTCAATAATTAGATTCCATTAATAAAAGCAGCTAGAAAAAAATGGGCAATAAAAAAATGGATGGATCAAACAGGTGGACATTTGTTATTCTAATAGATAAATAATAAATGAATAAACAAATTAGAAATTTAAAGAATATAGTATATACCATTAAATACCACAACATGTGACAGGCACAACAACAAAATGAAAACGGTATGGAATAAGAACAACAACAAAAAAATATATATACACTCCACACTTCCAGCTGAAAAAGTGGTTATGAATAGGCCTACTGGAGAGAAAATAAATGCCAATATTTAATAAATGAGACACCTATGAGTCACCATATAAGCGAGTCAACAGGTTGTGGTACAAAACTGTATTGATGGCTCTATCTATCGGCTCTTATGTCTTAAATACTTTTAAAAAAAAAGAGAAAAAAAGTCAAACTTAATAGATAGCAGTTTTAAACAGTTTCCTCAAAGTGAATGAGACATTTGCCTGTCGATGACTTGACACTATTAGACTGGAAGAGGCAGGTGAAAAGCCATTAGCCCATTTGATCTTCTAAATTAAATGTAGTCATAGCTACTTAAAAGCAATCATAGCTCATCTAGTGACAGTGGAGGCTGCTCCTGTCACTCAAGATAGATCTACATTTTAATGAAAGCAAGAGAGAGAGAGAGAGAGAGAGAGAGAGAGAGAGAGAGAGATAGATAGAGAGAGAGAGAGAGAGAGAGAGCACTGGTCTAACCTGTCTGTGATTCTGATAAATAATTTTGCCTCATTAACAGATGCCCCCTGTCTCATTATCAAGACAAAGATAGTTCCCACTATTAAAAAAAAATAATAATCAGCCCCTGATTTGACATTTGAATAGGGAGTCCGTCTGGTCACCCTTTGGCAACCCCATGATGTCAGCGTGACCACTTTGAATCGTTCACCTTATTAGATTAATGCGCTGTTCAGTTTAAGAGCAACCATGCTAGCAACTCCCCATGACCATTTGTGGGTGTGTGCGTGGGTGTGTGCGTGTGTGTGTGTGTGTGTGTGTGTGTGCATGTGCGTGTGCGTGTGTGTGTGTGCGTGTGTGTGCGAGAGAGAGAGAAAAAAAATAGGCACCTGTTGATATGGGCACTGAATCGACACGCTGTGTTCTGCTATACATTAACAATGAGTTAAAGAATAGAAATGTAATATCTTGGAATTAATGATTCCTCCCACGAGTTCTTTCCTTACGATCGAAACACATCTCTGACCTCGGGACTCAGCAAATACACCGCATTGTAAGTCGCCCACTAGCAAGCACATTTCAGCACCGTGTCAAGCAATTATACAATACATAAACCCACAGGTATAGAAAATGTATATGTACTACTCTTTTGGAATAGAGGCAGTAAAAATGGTGATATGTTTCATGTAATGTATCATCTGAATTTGGTTACTTTCTTTGCTCAACTTATCAGAGACAAACTTAGTCCAAAACAAAGAAACCTGTAGTGAAATATTACTGCCCATCACGCTGTAAAATGTAACAATTTTAGGTCATGTACAGCTTTTGAATTTCAGTTTTTCCTCACTTTTATCACGGCGTGGCAAAATGACAACCGCCAGCCGTGTTAATGTGGTAACTGCGACAGCTACAGTGTGCACAGAGGGCTGCTCATTTCAGCATACTTTCAGTTCATTACAGCTCCTTTTGCAGCCTTCTGAGACTGGTGGGTGGAATACTGTAAGTAAAAGCAAAGCCATTTTTTTTACCATTTTTAACACAACCCAGGCCAACACTTGCTTGGCACTGTCAGCGAATTACACGGCCATTCACTCATGTCACACACGCAACGGTTCTGTTTGCCGGCAGTTAGAAGTGGTTTCATGTCAAAGGAGGGACATTAAAAAAGAAATAAAAAAAGTTTCCCGTAAGCCACTGCTTTGTTGTGCCCGGAGAGACCAGACACTGGGGCCATGCGTGTGTTAATGGGTGGGAAAGAATGCCTTTATGTGTATGTGTGTGTGTGTGTGTGTGTGTGTGTGTGTGTGTGTGTGTGTACATTACATCATCCCTTTTAGTCAACAGCTGCCGGCGTATCTCATCTCCGACTCAAAGAAAATGTGAGTTCCAACTGTGACCACGGCTTTATCCTCAGTGAGACATAACCTCTCCAAAATCTCACTGTATCCTCCATGAAAGAAATGTTCATTATACGCTGCCTACAGTCTTATGTACGCTGCGCTGGAAATACTAGTAGCAAAGCAGTCATGGTCATTTAGGCAATGTGAAATGCTATAGCAAAAATGCCTGTGTTTTATGGCAATGTGTTCAAACACAAATGGGAATTGGAGACGGCCCCCTTATGATGTGTGGAAGTTTGGGGAAAACCTCCCAAGGGGGTTATAAACTCTGGCTCACACACACACACACCGAACACACACACACACACACACACACACACACACACACAGAACACACACACACACCAAACCAAGCTTCGCTCTGCATTTATCTCCTCTGCCTCTTTGAACCTGCCAGCCACAGCAGACACACAGAACCTCATTAATCATTGAAGGATGGGGCTCTTCCTCTCTCTCTCTCTCTCTCTCTCTCTCTCTCTCTCTCTCTCTCTCTCTCTCTCTCTCTCTCTCTCTCTCTCTCTCTCTCTCTCTCTCTCTCTCTCTCTCTCTCTCTCTCTCTCTCTCTCTCTCTCTCTCTCTCTCTCTCTCTCTCTCTCTCTCTCTCTCTCTCTCTCTCTCTCTCTCTCTCTCTCTCTCTCTCTCTGTAGTGCCCAGTCTGGCCCGGGCCTCCTCACTGACTGCCAGTCGCCCCTGGGCGGGTGAAGCCCGTCTTATGCTCCAGCCTTGGCACCGGTCTCACCAGGCCCTGCTTGGCATGGATCCCCGCACTTCACAAGCCAACCTTGTCAACCCCTTCGCATTCCTCTACTCTCCCTGCAGTAGTGAGTGAGTGATTAGGTGATGTGTGTGTGTGTGTGTGCGTGAGAGAGAGAGAGAGAGAGAGTATGTTTTTGTTTGTGTGAGTGAGTGAGTGAGTGAATGAGAGAGTGTGTACGTGTGTGTGCGTGAGAGAGAGAATGTGTGTGTGTGACAGAGAGAGAGTGTGTGCGTGTGTGTGTGTGTGTGTCTTTGTGTGTGTGTGTGTGTGTGTGTGTGCGCGTGCGTGCGTGTGTCTTTCACAACCTCACAGCCCGCTGTAAGATGACCTGCCTCTCATAAATAAACGTCCTTTCTAGTTTGTGTTCTATCTCCTGGGTCTGTGTTGTGACACCCTATAAATTACACACACACTCCCTCCTATGTTTGTTACTGAGCTGCTGTCCTCTCCCCCTAATCTCTCTCTCTCTCTCTCTTTTATACGTCCACCTCCTGTGTCAAGATGTTTTCCTTTTATGTTTGTTCTTATGGTATTTTTAATGTGGGCATAAACACTTAATCCATCTCCTATGTTATCAGTGGGAGCGGAGGTACTTCTTTAGTCCGCTTCTTTGCCAGTTTCTTAGAGTGGGCAGCTGTTGCATAGCGCAGCACACTTTTTTTTCCTGCCCTCCTTCCTCCAATGATTTCTGGCCCGTTGCCATGTTTCTATCTAATCCACAGCTATGCAGCCCATGCCTCAGAACTTCACAAATCCTATAATGCCAAAAAAAAGACCCAATTATACAATGGCTGCAGGCAACGTTGGGCCAGCAAATTTTTTTTTAAATGTTCCTTTCCAGTAAAGGCCATGATCAAGGGGAATACGTTTTGTTTTGCGCTAAGGGGATTAACAACTTCTCTCCCCTGACAAATTGGCCCCTTCGCTACCCTGCAACTACAGACTCGGACTGTTAAAGCTATAGTGCGTAACTTCGGTTACTTTCAAGCCATTGCCAAACGAGTTGACACAAAGTTGATTAAGCTTATCAGCTCCAAAAAACTCCCTCTGTATTTCTAAGTATGCTATGGCAGTGTTCACAAACTGGCATCTCCCCCAGACACTTGCTAAAAAAAAATCCCAATGAGGGCCCAAGAAATGTTTCAGTTGTTGATTCTACTGCCCATGCCAGTCTTATGATTTGCCAACATGGATTGTGCTTGATACCAGCCTAATGGAGTACCACTACTATAAGCAATAGACAATTGCAAAAGAAAGCCCATATAACAAAGGCATGTGGAATAACTACTAAATACATGGAAGCATATTTTTGGAAATAGTAATACACAAAAGTCAACTTAAGGCTGTGTTTTAAGCTGGGATCTTCATATCAACTTCTGTACCCATGCTACTTTTCCTGACTTTGAGTTTGAGTCAGAAACGGACACCTGCCTTCCGTGATTTTAAGCTTGTTCATCACACCTCCCCTTCTCTGTCATGAATGATTCATACCACTGGCTTTTCTCTACCATCCACACTTGTGAGGGGTACAAAAATTGGATATGACCTAATTCACATACACACACATACAGTCTTGCACGTACACACATCGAATTCTTGAGAGTTTCGGCACTGCCAAGGGTAACAAAAATTACTCACACACACACTGACACTTAAAATCCGTGAAAACAAAACAAACTGACAAACTAATCTCTTTGTTTTGGTGCAGTTTAAAATCCAAACTACTTTACGACCTGTTTGGAATGCAGAGGGGAGTTGGAAAATCAAATTGATCAAAACTAATACGCACGTAATTTTCCCTTTTGTTATGCTTCGTTAAATATTTTCATAATATTGGCCTTCATGAAATATCTTTCTATTATTGGAAAGGTTGAGTGACATTGACAACCAATCTGTAAAACAGTTATTGGCTCCGGCAAAGCAGTGTGAGAGAATGTCACTTTTTGTGTTACACATTAACCATAAATACATCACGCCCCTTGTTGTGTGCACAGGTCTGGGGGATTAGTCACAGCTGACAACAGGGCCCATGCAGGGTCAATGTTCCCATTCAATCTATCTATCTATCTATCTATCTATCTATCTATCTATCTATCTATCTATCTATCTATCTATCTATCTATCTATCTATCTATCTATCTATCTATCTATCTATCTATCTATCTATCTATCTATCTTCTACACATATAGTAAGGCATTCAAATAAAGAAACGTTACGTGCACTGAATAAGCTGGGCATGTCACAAGAGGGCAAGAGCGAGACGAATATTGGCCGGCTAGAAATGTTAAAGTGGGCGGGATTTTTCAGTGTGGTTTTCCCCAGAGGCCTTGACACTAAAAAGTTCAGTTCAGTTCCGATTTGAGGAAAAATATTTTTTTCCAGTAAGGCTGCATGGAAACACTTAAACAAAACAAAAGAAACAATAGAACACACTTCATATAGGAAGGGAAATAAAGTGGCTGAGAGGCAGTTTATGGCACTTTGAAATGAAGTGTGTTCATTGCATATTATGTAGAACTCAATCAAATCTGTTGTACCTAAAGACTATCGCTGATTAAAGGGGATTTCTGTTAGGTTCTCAGGGAAAATGTTACAATCTACAGTATACGACCTCTAGCAACTAGTAACATATCTGTTGTCAATGACTAACTCACCATGGGGAAATCATTAATTTTGTGGTAAATATCTCTTCCTCTAGTTTCCCTGTATTAGAGTGTGTCTGCCTGTGTGTCTGCCTGTCTGTCTGCCTGTCTGTCTGTCTGCATGTCTGTATATCTGTGTTTGTGTGTGAAACGTGTAGGCCTATCTGTACGGACTCAGAAGTCAAAGGTCTAGCTATTAATAATTAACTTTTTCTTTTGCCTTTAATGCGCATAAGGTTGTGTTACATAGAGAGCAGAGCAGGCCCATTATTCATCCTGTTGACTGGTTCACTGGTTCACAGGTTCACGGTTGAAGAGCCACTCTCCCAGGGGTGGATATGGGACAATAATACCTCTTGATAAAGGCAACACATTTATGATAGTTCTTATAGACAAACACATCACCTTGGTATATATTATCTCTGGTGCTTTCATATTAACGGTGACAGGATGATGAAATGGACAATGTGTTGACTTCAGCAGTTGACCTGCACATCTCAGCAAATTCACAAGATAACTAATAAACCAGGGCATTATCCTTAACTGCAAATGTGTCCCCAAGGGTGGGTGAATGGCATAATGTAGCCTATTGTAGTGACATAACATAATACTCTGTGTCCATGGCCACTTCTCATTATGTTGGCAGTATTTTTCTCAATTATAGGCTTGTGAGCTTTATGCTATTCTTCATCATTTCTAAAGGGTGTGTTTGACTATTTGGTTGATTTAGTTTAGGGCTGGAGTAAAAGCTTAGCTGAATTCTAGTGTAGTTTATGTGAGGTGTGACGGCATAACTGGCCAACCATAGGATATTATGATAGTAGGTATGTGAGTGTAGCATCAATGCAGAGGCTATGACATTCAAATCCAGCTGTGATCGGCACAAGCAGCGACACGGTTGATGTTGTGTTGTGATGATGGGACTACTAATTCATACCAACTTGTTCTTTTTTGGCCTTCAAAATAAACTTTCCAAAATGTCCCCATCTGCTATTGTACAGTTTGTGTTGTGCGGTATTGTGTTGTGTTGTGTTGGGACTTACCATCATACGTGCCACTCTCCAGCAGCAGTCCACTTTCTTCCAGGTCACGGAAATCCCCCACACTGATGAAATTGTAGTCCACTCCGGGAACCTCCCCCTCCCTGGGCTGCCGAGTGGTGCCTGCCAATACACACCACACAGTTTAAGACGGAGGGGAAACATCATCCATCCAAACAAGACAAGAAAAAGTAAGATTCACTTATGGGGAGGTGGGAGTTGTATCCAGCATGCCCACGGAGATGTGATTCAAGACCAAACACAGCACTCTAGGGGAGGGGGGGGGGGTGCATTTGTGTCTACATCATGAATAGTGAACAGAGATGGGACCGTGAGCCTATGAATTCATTATTAAAATATGAAACGGAAGGAGAAAAAAAAAATCCACTACACAGCAGCATAGCACAGCTGTCAGAATACACAGGGAGTGTAACTGATGATAATGGTAACGAACAGGGTTTTAATTGCACACTATTTTACTCCGGCTTCTGCGTATACAGCGGCACCTTTATTCCTTAAGGATGCAATTAAATAGTCTACTATAGTTATACAATAAATAAGTGAGGAGAATTGGAGACGACAGCTTTAGTTGTATGCCAAGGAGCTTGAATGGATAACATCCAACTTCACTGTTGACCTTCTGCGCATTTGTCCAATTATTGCACTACTATTTAACGATTAAACATAAATGTATAGTGGTGACTTGTCAGCATAATGCCACTTAAGTACAAATTGTGATCACGCCAGGGCCATAACTGAGACATTAAAGCCAAAGAATGATGCTGCTGTGTGGGATCATAAATGTATCTTCCCCAGATGCTCACTGACAGTCCTATCCATTATGGCCCTATACCACCTGTTACCAACATGAGAAAGATTCGCTCAAGTTCATAAACCAAGTGCATAAAATCCCAAGGTCATGGGAGTAAAAATCAGTCAGATGTTTTACAGT
The DNA here is from genome assembly GCF_949987685.1 of Ammodytes marinus. Taxonomy (NCBI): domain Eukaryota; kingdom Metazoa; phylum Chordata; class Actinopteri; order Uranoscopiformes; family Ammodytidae; genus Ammodytes; species Ammodytes marinus. Next base: position 6,322,611 of record NC_137211.1, on the reverse strand, counting down.
GTGTTGCCTCTTTCATCTGAGTGGTAATGGTCAAGGTCTGGTGCTTTATGCCTTTAAAAAAAACCCAGAAGAAATAGTTCAGCAATATGTGTTCCATTTTTTTTTTCAATATCTACATCTGTTTTTTCACCTTAAAAAAAACACTCCAGTATGTTAATTTTTTTTGTTGTGATTTCCACGCACAGTATTCTATTCCGTCTACATTTAATTTAATTATATTTTGCATTCTTACTGTAGTTTATATTCATATGATGCACCTTATCTCTACACTTTTATCTGCACAGTGTCCTTGCACTACTTCAGTGTTTATTTGTGTCTCAGGTGTTGCTCTATTCACTTGGGTGATTTTTCTCCGTCTATTGCAGTGTTGAGAGGAGCCCGAGGCCTCAGAATTTCAATGCCAATGACTGCTGCTGTAATTGTGGTTTGCATACGACGAATAAACCATCTTGAATCTCAAATCTTGTACTGCAGTTCCGGTAAAGTCAATGTCATAACATCATAATCAACCATAAAACCCAGCATCTGGTAAGAAAAATAAAAATAATAATAATAAGAAAAAAAGTTACATGTTTTGCCTTGTTGACGCTCTCATCTGTGAGACATTAGAAACAGATTGTTACGAAAAATAATTTCACGCTCTCTAACATGCCAACTCTGCTTACCGTCATCTGAGATGTAATCAGGGCTTTTGGCGTTACCTGTGAGCTCAAATGCTACTCAGCAGGCACAAGGGATTTTCACTCAAGGTTTTTAATGGGAACCAATTCTAATTCTTAAAACAAATATATATATATCAAGAGCGCGGTAGGAGCAATCACATCTGAAACACCAAAGTTTGTTTCAAGGACATTCTTTTATTTTGTCAACAGAGCAATCAGAAGAGACCAGCAAAGCCACACAAGGGGAAAAAAAGGTGATTTAGCATTGTAGTGTTTAGTCAGCTACCTTACCTGAGGAAATGAGAAAGGAAAGAGACATTTTATACCCTTACAATTTAAAGCTATAGTGCGTAACTTCTGTCTAATTACAACAATACTGTCGGTGTCTACGCTGTCTACATGAGGTAAGCCTTCTGTGATCGCGCATTGGATTTGATTCCTGCTGCTGTATGTCCATGTTTTTTATTAAGCAGTAGAATCAACAACTGAAAAAATGGCTTGAATGTAACAAACATTAATTTATATATAAAACAGTTACACACTATAGCTTTAAATTCTCATAACCAGAGCCAGATGCCTTTGTACTCATAATGTCATCCTCTAGTGTCTCAAGTGTTGCTCTAACATGACTTCAAGAGGTAAGAGAAGACAAGAGGGTTACGACTTTTAAAAAAATAATAGAAGGGCGGAAACAAAGGCTGTGGATTCCATCTGCGCTGATGTGTTCTAGACGGGTGAAGCAAAAACAAATGGGTCTCTCCATGCCTGGACAGCTGCGAGGGAGGGGAGTATGATTAGGGTAGAATAACCCAGCCATGGAATCAACAGTGGAGAGAGAGAGAGAGAGACTGTTGAAACTATAGCAATGTAACTATTATCTCTGGAAGGCGCGCGGCAGGATAAGGGGCTTTGAAGAGCGAGACAAGAGAGGAAATTTGCTTGCTCCATTTCTCACTGGAGAGGAGCACACACACCGTTCTAACTTCCATCTTGTGTGTGCGCGATACGGTATACTCACAGAACAAGCCTCACTTTGAAGAGATGAAAACAAGACTAGGCAAAACTAAAGCAAATGAAAAAAAAATGAAAAAATAAAAGCACCGGTAATAACTAGGTCCACAGCGGTTATATCCCGGATTAGCAACAGAATCTAGATCTCCAGTAATGTGTGTGTGAACCCCTCAGAAGGTTGAACACCCACTTATTGGGGTACTGAAAAGCCAAGTGACAAGCTTTTCCCAACAAGTGTCCCAAATGCTATGTCTGGTATGAAGAGTTATAATTAACAGGTAACTGTGGGTCTTAATATGCCATCCTAGCACTTCATTTGATACTGGAGGTATTTTTCTATTAATCTCTATGTGGTAGGACAACATTTCCATGATGAGCTACATCGATTGGCTTAAAAACACTTAAAAGGAGACCTCTTCAATCTTTTTGAAAAGAATTGCATGGGTTAAAAAAAAACGGGCTGGTGCCACTTCTGCTACATGTCCACCATCTTCTCTTGTTTTTCTTTAATTTTTTGCAATGCTGTGTGCCTTGTGAATGACATGAAGGGATCTATGGGAAGAGAAAGGAGGTTTTGCGGTGACGGAGTTGGTGGGCCCAGGATTTAGTTTCAAGATAAGCTTGGAGGATCTGGGTGGTGCCCTGGTCCTCCCCTTGGCACCTTTCCTGAGCCCCTGTCATCTTTGGTGGGAGCCAAGTGTGACACTTAACGAAGCCCTGGCTCACTGTGTGTGCAGTGAGAAGTCAAGCTCCTTCTCTCTCTCACTCTGAGATGCCTTTTGTGGGGCTGCCGTAATGAGCACAGGCATCATGCTGGAGCGGCTCTTTAGGGCTCTCACTGACACACACTAGCCAGAGCAGGGCGGACAGGGGACATATGCTGAGCCACTGAAGCCAGACTGCAACTGTCTCACAAGGGGGTATTCATGGGCACACGTTTTGCTGTTGACTCTCAAAACTAGACTCAATCTTCAGAAAATGGGTTAAAAAGTAGAACATGACGTGAAGATTTAGTGCTTGAATGAATGCAATATAACCTTTAAGATTAGAAGGGAGGGAATTGAACACAAGCATTTCGATGAAAGAGATTAAGGTGTTACTCGTAGCTCTATACACTGCAACTTAATACCGTGGCCTAGGGGGAACTGAGAACTAATGTAATGTTTTCATAATGTAAATTCATTCAAACATTTGAACATCAACTGGGGAGTTAATTCAACAAGATGAGAATCTAGAAACAATATTATTATTATTATTTTCTCCAATTAGTCATTACTGCTTTAGTGTACAATAAATGCAACCTCAAAATATGACTTTTACAATGACTTTCCCTCCATGCAAAATATCAGATATGAGACCTTTGGATATTCTAACTCAGAAAAATAATGATTTATTTCTGGAACTGTGATAAATGGCACAAGAAATGTTTTTCTTTTTGTACTTAGCTGTGGAGACCAAAGCATTCCAGCTGCTCTTTCATTTACGCATGTTGGCCTTGTTGTCTTTTTTTTTTTTACAATCACATGAGTATACAGTATAAAGCAAAACGGTACCTTCTATAAGGTACACACTCATTCAAAAGGAAAAAAGCTCTGGTATTCAAGACACGAAGGTGAAAAAGATATAGCAGCAGTCTTTCACACCTTTACTTGCTAAATAAATTAAGGTTTGAATATATAATGTGGTAATGAATTAAGTGAGACGGTTTCATTCAATTACACACACACAAATAAGTGTGCCAGTCCCCTCAGTGCCACTACAGCTGTTTTGTACAAGCCTAATAAGTGTTGAGGCATATTTCTCTCATGGTAGGTAATGTGAGCCTTCTATATGAAAGTCTTTACCAGTGTTTCCTAGGATATCAGAGTTACATTACGCTAAAGACCAGGGATGGGACCAATCCAATATCGGTATTGGGTCCTCTTTAAAAATTGCTGTCTTGCTTAAGCCTTTATGGCCTTACGCATTATATCACCACCAACGTAAAAATGTATATGATATCACACAGTATCGGCCAATATTTAAATCCCAGATATCGGATCGGAACTGAAAAAACTGGATTGGTTCATCTCTACTTAAAGGAATACATGAATGAGGTTTTTCTTCCCTCAGTCTTCCCGTAGTCTTCCCTTGGCCCAGCTGTCCTGTTAATCCTTACCCTTACTGTGATGTCACAAGAAGGAAACTGTAGGGTTAGACAGTGAGACCATAAAACACTCTTTCTGCCTTTTCTCAGGCTAAGATGATCCGATTTCATTTTATTGTTTGCACATTTATACTAAATAGGATCTCCGAGTTCAATACACCTTTATATTCCAACCGGTGAAGTAGGCCTTTAAGACTACGAGCGTTTACTACATATAAGAAAAGCGAATGCAGAGAAGAAAAATCGGTAGGATGATGCTCGTAATGCAACAGATGAGAACAGACTGTGCTCCATCTGGAGAGGGGGTCAGAGGTGGAACGAGCATAGCCCAGACAGAGAGAGAGAGAGAGAGAGAGAGAGAGAGAGAGAGAGAGAGAGAGAGAGAGAGAGAGGAGACTGAGGGGTGCCCGGGGCTGTTTTGAAAGCTTCATTCTACTTACAGGGAATGGTGCGGAGGTACAGGTTGTCCCTGATCACCTGCTGCAGCTTATGGTCCAGGGAGCCCTTCTGAAACTGCAGGCTGAGGTAGTGACGCAAATCAGTATTCAACACCTTCCCTAGAAGACAAAAAGAAAGAGAAATGTGGGTCAGTTTTACAATTAGTGTACATCACGTAGGAGGGCATCCACAAGACGCTTACTAAACACCCACTGTGGCGATTTGATTTTGGAAAAAAAAAGACATTCTGAAATGTACATTTAAATTGAAACAAGCGTCACCAAACGCCTCCGACAGCTCAACACGTAACAACAAGCTGCCCACATCCAAAGGGTCCTTGTCCGACAGTAATTACCTGTCCCCCAAGCACTAAGTGGCAAACATTGCATATTGGGTTATCACATTGAAGCTATACGCGATTAAAACATTTATTGGGCCATCTTGTTTGTTAAAATCCAGATGCATTCATTACATAAAATAAGCAGTTAGTACTGTTGCTTCTTGGGAACTGCAGTATGTTTGAAGCCAAGTCTGAAGAAGTACAGGAGATTCACAGTCATCTTCAAGCATCATTTATCATTCTCCTTCCTTCGAGCGACAGATTGTCAGAGGGAGGAAAAGGAGCAATAAAGAGAGAGAGGGAGGAAACAGAGAGAGAGAGAGGATCTAAGTTTTCCGTAGTAGCGCTCTCTTCCTCTGTGTTTGAACTCCAGCTGTGGGGCAGAAGCTCCTTCCTCGGAATAGGGAGGATGTGCTTTGAATATACTGTATAGGCATCAATAACCAGAGCTTTCTCCTCATAGCTGCCTCGCAGGGGGGTACATCATTATATTAGTTGCATAGGCTGTGTTCGAAAAGCCCTACTAACGTCCTACTCATACTCATTTTGACGTCAATTTGAGTATGTTGTGTGGTTGTGTATGCGAGTTTGTGTAGGCGAGAAATGCCCGGATGAGTACTTACTTCGAGGGAAGATTTTGTGTATGGATCGATAGGTTACTTTGAGCACTAGGGTCCAAAATCTCTAGATAACATTTTTTTGTTGCAGTTGTTCTGACAGCAGAAATATAAATTTCTTGAATGCGTCATCAGAATCTAGTTACATGTTCCACATCGGCCTTTTCTCTTTGTGTGGTCTACACAGAGGAACAGCTGCAAAAGGCCAGCATGTGGTAATGCTTGGTCCTAATGCCTGTGAGATTGTTTGACGCAAGTGTAAAGATCCTGTACATACAGCAAATCAAAATCAAGCAGGAGCCAAGCTGTGAGTAATGTCTTCTACACAAGTAGTTATTACACCACTCCCGGCAATAAACCTGCAGAGATTGAACATACCTGTACATGATTTTTCATTATGAGACTAATTATGCTGTAGTGTTATGTTGTACTACACGCAGCTCTTAGCAATTGAGCCAGCCACTTCTTTTATTCCACTCATTCACTTAACCACCGCACACTCAAAAGTAATTGAAGACTTGCTTGATTTTAATAAACTATTTGCCTCTTCACTCAAATCTATTCATAAAAATGTGTACGCACACACACACACACACACACACTCACTCACTCACTCACTCACTCACTCACTCACTCACTCACTCACTCACTCACTCACTGACAGAAATTGGCAGAGAAAAACTGAATAAAAAATACTTGGCCTAATAACAAAGAGAAATATTCCCACAGCAAAATAAATGAAAAATGAGAAGCCCATCCTACGCATTCCCAAATTTTATAAGAGTTCTTCCTGCTCTGAACTCTAACAGTATTTTAGTATGCAATTTTTTTAGCTGGAAGTAGCATACTGAAGGATTGACTTATCTGCAGGGGAATAAGATTATTTCACCTACCAAATTTCATATTACATTAAGTTATCTAATTCATCCCTTAAGGGCACTAACAGCTGGGACTCCATATCAGCAGTGTTATGTTGCCTCGTTTAGGGGGTCAATTTCCCTGCTTTAGCATCTGCCAAAAAGTGGTGTTGAAAATATCTCTGATTGGCAGCGTTTCGAGTGTTTTGCTTTCTTGGAGTTTAACACAACTTGATACTATTGCTCTGCAGGCACACACACACACACACACACACACACACACACACACACACACACACACACACACACACACACACACACACACACACACACACACACACACACACACACACACACACACACACACACACACACACACACACACACACACACACATGATCCAGACATTCGAGTGTTTTTGGAATTCCGATGCTTTCGGTTGCGCCTGCTGATTTACTTAAGTTGAAACAGTTCAGTTTCAAACAACAAAAAAAGTGTGGACCGGGGCCAAGAGAAGCATGGCTCTCTATTATGTAACTCTTTAGACTTTTTTTTTTGTGCTGGCACAATGAATGTGAAGAATTTAGGTCAAGAAAACAAAAGCATGGGTCTGGCTACACACATTGCAACTGGGAAAGCCACAAGCCCATGCGGTGCAAGTTCCCAGAAGCTATGAGACATGAAAAACCCCAAAACACACACAAAACAATATACAACATCCCATTCCCACCGCTACTGGGTCAGGCCTGGTTCCCATGTTTAAGTGATTCTGCCATCAGCGGGGGGCTTTCATCATGCTTGGGAATGCCACAACAGATCCATTTTCACACACTCACACACACACACACACACACACACACACACACACACACACACACACACACAATGCCTGGAAAGATCAGCTGGTTCAAATATGGACAATGGATGGGGCTAATTGTTACCGTAGGACTCTTGCAACTATGGGAAGGTACCCCACAGGGTAACAGAAATCAATCTCACACACACACATGCACGCACACACACGCACACGTGCTCTCTCTCTCTCACACACACACACACACACACACACACACACACACACACACACACACACACACACACACACACACACACACACACACACACACACACACACACACACACACACACACACACACACACACACACACACACACACACACACACACACACACACACACACACACACACACACACACACACACACAAATAACCTCTCCTGCCCAAAGCAAACTCCCACTCAAGTGCTTCTAACAGGGTAGTCTTTGTGGCCCGCCTGTCAGGTTGCGTTAGCTTGCTACATCATATCTCCAGAGAGACACAGAGTAAAAAGGGAGAAAGGGTCGGAGGGAGGGAGGGAGCACACAACTCACAGCTTCCCGCTAGGTTACAAGGCAGCGCATCACTAGCCTGCCGGGCTGGTATAGTACGAGGCATGTGCGACACAATGGGAGCCTTTGTGCCTTGTCATCTGGCTATTAGACATTCCCATAGAGGGGGGTGGGGGGTGTAGCGGGGAAAGCGGGGCTGCAGTTCAAGGATGGTGAATCATTAAAAACAGAGGGAGGTACGTAGGGAGAGAGAGAAAGAGAGAAAGAGAGAGAGAGAGAGATGTTTGCAGTGAGGAGTAATGATGATGCATGGGAACGCACACCACACCTCCCTCCTCCGGCCCTTTTCATCATTATTATTCTATCGCTCCATCTCTGACGGTGCATCTTTGCCTCCCATCGCCGTGGAGATTTGTCAGCAGCCCTGGCACATTCCCCCCCCCCCATCCTCACACCTATGTTTGAGATCACTTTCTTTCTGAGTAGCTATCGGCCCTTACCCTGCATCTCTCCGCCTCTCCTTTCTTCCATTGCCAGCCACTTAACCTTTTAGTTTTTTTTCTCTCAAATGACAAGTGTATGCTTTCAAGCGCTGTGTGTGCATCTACCTGTCCCCCCTCCATGTCCTCTGCCTCTTAGATCATTCTGGATGAAGGTGAATAACAAACAAGCCCTGGCTCTAGCTCTTTCTAAATTTGCTTTCAGTATTTTCATACACATCAATAATAAAAGATCTACGTGGGGATCTAAGCAAAGGGTTAATACATAGTGTATGGATGTATTAACAAAACCTCCACTTTCTCTCTCTCTGTCACACACATACTGCTGCCCATCATCCCTTGCCGGTCCCTTAAGACACTTTTAGTATCCGACATGGGAAAGTGTTAATCTAAGCTCAAGTGACCATCTGTTATCTTCTGTGACTGATGACTGTTATATAAACTGTTAAAGTGCTTTGGGAAAATCTTCGACCAAATTTGGGATCATAAAAGTTAGTCGGCTTTTCCATTTCTGGGGATGCTGCTATAATGGCTAAACATGATGACGAATAGATGACATTTTGGTTGGAATAAACAAACAAAAAAAGACTCAATCTTTAAAAACGGCAACGTTTTGCCAACAGGGTTTGCATAGCAGATGCTGAGCACTCAAGTGAATCTACCAATCCTAGAGCTGCACGAGTTTTGGAACAAGAAACCGTTCTGTCCTGGAGCTTAAGGACCCTGTCTCATGCTAAACCCCATTCAGCTTGGCTTGCTTCTTGGCACATCGGCATGGCCCTCACTCCACCAGGGACAACACGTTTGACTATAGCAGTAAAGATACTTACCCAGGCTAACCCAGTAAACGGGCAGTTTAATTAAAATGGACTTCCATGGACACAATGTCGTTCCCTAAATTGGATTGGAACCAGTGCAAACTTGTCACCAGCAGGGGTGTCAGTGGGCATCTAATGAGGCAAATCTCTCTAACAGACAGTGGTGGAGCTCCAGAAAACAGCGGGAAAGCCTCAAGCCATCTGCTAAATACCACCTTATTTGGGGGTTCATTTGGCAACTCACGGGCAACAGAATGTCTAGCCTCATTCGGTGCGACAGGTTGGGAGAGAATCAGCCGTTTATTGGCATCTCAGGGAACAGCCAGTGTCTTCACTTTCTCCTTTAAATGGGGCAACAAATGGGATTCTAGAAAGTCTTTTTATCTCATTCGGGCATTTTGGGTTCCATCGCCAATGCTATACCATCCCAACAAACCCTTGTTATTTAAAGAGGTATAGTGTTAGAAGGAGAACTGTTTAAAATGGTGAGACAGGCTTGGCGTTTTTTTTTTTTTCCCCACCTAAGGACAAGCTCTGATACACTCATGGCCACTGTTTAAAGCTGAGGGCTGTAATTGGCCGGCAAAAAGGAGTCAGCATGGGGGTCAATTAGTGGTGGCAAAGAGCCCAAGAGATTACTTGTGGATGGAATGAAGGCTTTGGGATGAAAAATGTTACATGAAGGAAATCAATGTCCCCCTCTTGCCCTTTTTCTCCCATTAAGTTAGACACATCCTTCTTAAAATCCAATTAAGGGGATTGTATTTCAACATAAGGTCAGGCTGCCCGCACAAGCTGGCTGTTTTGGGCTAAAGAATTGCTAATGACCTGCTTGAACACGGCCAAATGCAACTTTCACTTTTCCAAAAACAATCTATACAGAAAGGAACTTTGCCCCTTGGCAGCTTTATATCAAAGTTTCTAACATTGTGTAAATGCTGAATTCATAAAAGTATCAAATTCCACATTTACACAAAATAGATGGGCTTGCTGTGCCACTGGGAGAATGGGTTTATCCCTGTACCCTTGGCAAAGTAGCACGATCAACTCTTTAAGCTGATAACTGAAAGGAATGGTCTTGAAACACATGGCGTGCAGGCCTAATGGTGCAGACTTATTGTAGTCAATATGATAATCATCAGCGGCGCACTTGGCAACAGACACAGATGGTGTCCCAAGGCACTCAGCATTCAGAAAATATATCCTTGAATTGGGATGGCTTGCCTGCTATTGTTGGCTGACTGTACTAAATATCCATTAGTTACATGTTTGAGATAAAACCGGCTCAGTGATTTCTTGGCCCATTTCATATTAGACACCTATTTGGTTGGTACATCGAGTGTGTTTCGTCACACTGAAAAATCCTTGGTCAATTAGAACACATTTTGGGTAATTTGTGCACAATCTTTCAGCTTCAGAGCAGCCATATGTGTTTGGGTGGGTATAATAAGTAAATGCTAAGTTCAAATTATAGTTCAAGGTAACCTGTCCTCCCCAGTCAATGTGTTAGGCTATGGCATGTGGCTTTTTTTTTCTCAAGTAGCACTGAGACTGGTGACATTGGAATTGTCCTTTCTAATCCTATTGAGGCTTAGAGGAAGGCATTTAGCAGAAAGCTGAAATAACGCTCTTGTCTGTCCTTTATGGATGGGAGGTGGAGTAGGAGGGTGAGAGAACAGTCACGTCCACACCATGGTCATCCTGAGTGGGCAGTGCCTTCTACCCTCTCCTGTCCGCTTCCTGTGATTTGGATCAAACTGATGTAGTTCTTGACATTAACTTCTCCTTCACCCTGTATGCATTGCCAACCGCTTGCCTTTGAAAGGTCCAGTACAGCAGAGTGGACACTCCCACCACCATCACACTCACAGCGGTAAGGGGTTTGCTGCTTAACCCATTGATGACTATGGCAATCTAGGATGCATGTCCTTAATGCCTGAGGGTTTTCTGAAAAAATAGTACGAATTGTCAAGTCTATCAAAACCTTAATATCTAAGCCTGTGTAGCACATAGAGACATGAATTAAAATACATTTAAAAGTTAAGGTTCACAGGTTTTAGTTAAACATGCTCCCTTAGCGCTTACAAACCAACAAATATTTCTAAAAATCGTCAAAATTAGATGAATTAGAAAATGTGATTTTCGTCAGTAGTCTATAGTAGACCTTGATTCTGCGCACCAAACGCCACTAACTGTTCTGTCGCCGACATAACTGGCGTATTTTTTTTATTATTTTGTTTTATTTTTTATTTTTTTGATTGACATGATTTTCGGCAAACCACACAACTTTTGGGTGGTCACGTGGTCTTCAAAAAATCAACAAAACCCACCTCATGTGTATTTGAACCAATGACAGTGCATTCTATGCTGGGAATGCCATGAAAATTAGATAAAGTAATAATGCTGCGCGACGCAGCATCAGGCAGGAGAGCCAATGTGGCATCGCGCAGCAGCCGTCATCAATGGGTTAATGGTGCCATCTAAACTGAAAAACGTAGGAATAACTACACTGTTTGGATGATCTAGTCTTGTAGTCAATGAGTTGGTCATTTGTTCATGTTATTGTGATGGCGATGTGGCTATGTCTGTCTGTTTTCTTGTTGGTCCACCTGTTTGGACTTTCCACTACAGACTAAAATATCTCAACATCTATTGAAAGGATTGACAGAAATTATTAATATCTGGTTAAGATCAGCATGTCAGGATTTTCATAGTTGGCAAAGCACTACTGTGCCTAAGTTCAGCCTCACAAAGCCACCAGTATTGCTACAATATTAAACTTGCAACATTGACTGAATACATCACATGTACATTGTCCCAATTCACTACGCTGTGACATGAGGCAGTCTGAGTGTCTTTAGTTTAGTCTTGAATGCTGAATTATTTAGATCTGTGTCTGGTTTGAACTCTTTTGTTCACTCCAGTACAAACCAAGCTATGTCAAAGCACATGCCTACAAGGGGAATAGCTAAATGTTCAAAGGTATTGCATCACGATTGTATCTGTGAATGTCGTGTTCTTCCGGTAAACTATTAACCAGGGAACAATGTGCATCATGGCTCAGCAGACAACTGTGATTACATTTACAATAAGTTGAATTCTAACTGTAATGGCTACAGATTATGTCACATCATAGTGACACTAATGATTCAGTTTATTCATGTTTGCCACAGTGTATAGTTCAATACAGAACCATACGTACACTGAGACTATATATTGCACTGGCAAAAGGCTTTGGACCCACAGTGTTGAAGCTGTCATTGAGGGACTGCAAAAGATGAAAACTAACAAACAACATAAAGCTAAAAACAGGTCAATACTGCAAGACAGACTTTAATGAGCCATAAAGACCGCTGTTGTCCACTATACCCATGAGGGCATTGTTCAAACGTGCATTTCCAGTATTATGACCAAGCAGGCCCATAGGAGGTACAGAGAGAGAGAGAGGGAGAGAGAGAGAAAGGATAGGAGGATGAAACGACTGACATTTTTTTAACAAGGTGTATTCAAGCTTCTGTCGTTTTAGCTACTGCGGTTTCCCTTACATCTCTAGGCAGCAACCTCCCAGCAGCTTAGGTCCACTTTAAAATGCACATGCTGTGAACCTCTAACAGAGAGGTTTAACCCCTTGTGAGGCATTCAAACAAGATTAAATGACGGCATGAAAATGCTAACATAATGCAACGTGGATGGCTCAGGAGGGGAGGAATGTGGTTATCCCTGTGTGTGTGTGTGTGTGTGTGTGTGTGTGTGCGTGTGTAGGTGTGTGTGTGTGTGTGTGTGTGTGTTCACGTGCACATCAGCCTCTTCGCCCCATTGTTCATTTAGCTGATGTATTGTGTGTGGAGGCCGTCTGGATATGAAGCAAAGAAGAAGAAGCTCCCTTCTGCGCTGTGCGTCATCAAAGCCCATTGTATGTGCGCCATAGCATACACACACACACACACACACACACACACACACACACACACACACACACACACACACACACACACCACACCACACACACGATAGCTCCCGAAGCGACTGAGTGAGATACAGAGATCAAAGGGCGCATCAATCTTCTCGCCCCATCTTCATGATAGGGAATGATCTGTACAGGCCATGGTATGGAGAGGGAGACAAAAAGGGTTTTCATTGTTACCAGTGAGATCAGAGAGAATAAAAGAATGGCACACGGGGAGAGCCCCATCAGTGCATCATTGAAGTACTTTATGAAGAATTGAGAGAGAGAGAGGAACCATATAGAGAAGATAGATATAGAACGTTTTTGCAGCTCTGTGGATTATACTTCTGCAGAGCAAGCAAAGTGATGCGCTCTTAGCCTCAGTAACTTTTTGCTGTCACTGACAATATGCCACCCGATGCATCAGAGAGAACCACAGGGGACACAGAAGTCTCTCTATCTCTCACACATACTAACATTGTTAACATTTTTACCCCATAGAAAGGGTTGCTGTAAGACACTGGTAGGCTTACAGTATAAATAGAGATTGAAGATTTGTAGTTCAGTTCAATTCAGTTTCAGTTTATTTCGATCACACAGATTCACAACATTACAAGCATGAGTAAAAAAAAAACAGTAATAGTATGCAGTTGTAGTATTTGCTAGTATGATATGTGTAAAGAGAGATTTACATGGGGTAAATAGGTAACTTATAAGGCCTTTGCTCTGTTTCTCAACTCGCAAACGCTATTGTGTGATTGAAAGGGCTTGCCTACAGTATGTGTGTGTGTGTGTAAGGCTCACTTCTAAGAGCAACAACCGAGCATGAGGCATCGTTTTGGCAGGCACGGCACGCAGGAGATGCAGTCGCTGGTTTGATTTGGTTACCGGGGCTGACCCAGATGCTGCCAATAAACCAAGGCTAGTATATATAGCCTTCTGCAGGTACAGTGACATTTCCTCTCCGAAAACACCTGGTCCTTCACTTTGCTCCATGCAAGCAATTCCAAGTCCAGGGAATGGTGTAACCCCTTTCACTCACACTCAAACACACACACACACACACACACACACACACACACACACACACACACACACACACACACACACACACACACACACACACACACACACACACACACACACACACACACACACACACACACACACACACACACACACACACACACACACACACACACACACACACAGTCACACACACACACACAGTCACAACCTGGTCCCTGTCCATCCATCTCCAGGAGGACAGGCAGAGACGGTGTGCGCGTGGAGGAGAAAACACTCTCCTACATTACATCCATTCATTATGAGCCGGAGCCTCTGGCTGCACAACAGAATACTGGTCTATCACTGAATGAGTCAGCCGGCTGGACTCACAGAGTAACATTCCTCTCACAGAGGTGTGTACCTGTGTGTGTGTGTGTGTGTGTGTGTGTGTGTGTGTGTGTGTGTGTGTGTGTGTGTGTGTGTGTGTGTGTGTGTGTGTGTGTCTGTGTGTGCATGTGTGTGTGTGTGTGCGTGCGTGCCTGTGTGCGTGCATACTATGGTTAAGAGTTATGGTGTGGAGGGTTACTGCGATGCAAAGATAGGTGTGTGAGTTTAGCTTTGTGAGGCCTTTGGACATTGCTGGCCCACTGGATACTGGACATTTAGTCCTTGATTTATGTGTGTCTCTTTGAAGGCGCACACACAAGGGGCCGCTCAATGAGCTGGGCAGATGCCCGGCGAGGAGAGGGCAGCGACATCAGTCACTCACAGCAGATGAAAAGGCTTCAGCAGCCAGACGCCACAGAGCAGATATGAAGAGAATCAGAGGGAACAAAACCTCTCCACAACCTCTGGATGTTAAAAGGGAATATTTACCAGATGCTGTTTTTGACACTCTCTCTCTGATGACTGAACATTTGTATTCTCCCAGTTGCGCATAGCAGACGTTAGTCTTGTTTAATAAATTATCCTTCCACATGACCGATGGACTGTGTGTGTATGTGTTTGTGTAGAGCTGTGTGTTTGTGTGTGTGTGTGTGTGTGTGTGTGTGTGTGTGTGTGTGTGTGTGTGTGTGTGTGTGTGTGTGTGTGTGTGTGTGTGTGTGTGTGTGAGTAAGTGAGTGAGTGAGTGAGTGAGTGAGTGAGTGAGTGAGTGAGTGAGTGTGTGTGGAGGGGGGGCCAGGACAATTCAAAGTGAGCATCTGTATGCTTGCTGCTGTTATAAGACATGATAGAAATTAGTTTGACTGAGTCAGCCAACACCCTATCTACAAACAGTGCAGAGTATGTGTAGGGAATAGGGATCACTGCATTTGTGTATCTGTACATCTGTGTACATGTGTTTTATAGGTAGGAGGTCACGCACATGCAAAATAGCAACTCCACAAATGTGTATTCAATCCGCCTCCAATAGGGTGCATTGCAGAGGTGCAGGAAGAGGCTATGACTATATGCTGGAAGTGAACAAAACATACACATTTGTTATATCTACAGCCAACAATGTCACGATGATCCAGCCAAAGCCCCGAGTCGCATTATTAGTATCATGACAATATAAGGGGCTTTCTGTCAGGAGCGGAGCGTAGCGGTAATGACACCCAGACTGAGTGGGTGAGTCATGGCGTTATGAGTTGCTCAGGGAGTGATCCAGTCATCCTCGGAGCTGATTTAATGGAGCACAGTCCTCTCCCTTGTTGATCCATAGGTCTTTGTTATTAGTATGATGTCACAGAGATAGCTGACTGCAGCTTTTCCAACGTAGGGGGTTTGGGGAGTTTTGTCGGAAACTGATTCATTCCATGTGCGATGGATCCAGCTGACTTCATAAGATTTGCTCTTGTTCACACACACACACACACACACACACACACACAAACAAGGGAGATAATGGGTGACCCCTTTGAGAGTTTAACCTTCTTAAAAGCACAGTCATGATCAGAGGCTCAAGGGTGATCTGTGACTAAGCCTAATAAGAATTTAAGCTATTCATTGGAGCAGCGTCAACAAAAACGCAACCTCGCAACCCCACTTTACTCTGCTTCTGACAGAGTACAAAAACAAGCACAAAAGCACAGAGATATCATTTCAGACACATATTGAGATGTCAATTTAAATGCTGAGGACATGCTCACCTCTGACCCTCAAACGCAATGCTTCACTCCCCACTGATTCACTCCATGATAATGGCAGTATCTGGGTCATTTTACCACATAATGCTTTTCCAATACACCCAAAGATTGGCTGTACTTTAAAAGAGAAAGGAAATATGACTAAAACAAATGCAGTGAACAACGCAAATGGTTAATATGAGGTCAAGAATGTGGGAGGGAAAAATAGACGCTGTTTTTTTTGTGAGCGCGTTGACAGAGGCTCAATACAGCTCCAGTATGTAGTAGGTGTAACTCTGGTGTCAATCTTCAACGCTCACCCCTTGCCAAGCTCCAGTTGAAGGTGCGCTGCCGTGAACTTACTTCTTTTGTGCTCTCCTCACACACACACCCCACACACACACACACACACACACACACACACACACACACACACACACACACTCCTCAAGGTTTATTTTGACAGCTGAAAGCTTTGCCATCCCTTAGCGAGTGTCTTGCCCCGACAACAACAACCTTGGTCTTATGTGTCGAGTGCGAGGGGAAAACAAGTTTGTTGGATAGTGTGACGGCGCGGAGTGACTGCTGCACAGGCTGCAAAAAAAAATTCCACCAGCGTTAGTTTTTTCAGTGTATTTTCAGTGAATTGTTTTTCTATATTAGATTCTTGGCTAAAGTATATTTAGAGTGAATAAGGGTATCTACATAAGTGCTCCCTGATAGGATAATGCTAGTGATTATACAGCGGCTTTGGAGTTTTGGTTGTGTGTGTGTGCGTGTGTGTGTGTGTGTGTGTGTGTGTGTGTGTGTGTGTGTGTGTGTGTGTGTGTGTGTGTGTGTGCTTTTAGCCCATTATATATGACACTAGAGATGGGTTATAAGCCTGTGAAAAATGACAAAGGCATGCACCAAGTTTATCACTATCAAATCAACCATTACTATAAGCCTATATCTCGCACACACTAACACACACGCGCGCGCACACACACACACACACACACACACACACACACACACACACACACACACACACACACACACACACACACACACACACACACACACACACACACACACACACACACACACACACACACACACACACACACACACACACACACACACACACACACACACACACACACACACACACACACAGGTGGCTGATTAAGGTCATGAATCCCCCAGGTGAAGGGAACCCATTAGGCTTAATTACTCAAACGGGACGTGGCTTTATCAGAGCAGCGAGAGTGAAGACATGCACGATAAAGACAATGATACATTTAATTAAGTGTTAAGAGATATAGCTACAGGGAAATTCATACCAGTCTGCCTCTGTGTGTGCGATAATCGGCTTTCCCTGAGAATATATTTCTGAACAGGATTATCTACAGTAGAAGGAGCAAAGAGCTGGATGAGGGCTAGGCTCCGTGGCAGGGCAATCACTCAGACACTGCTGCAGCGGTTCACATTAGTGTGTAAACGCATGGATGTGGTGCTGCCTGCTTAAAGTTGGTGCGTATAGGTTGACCTGCCTGTCTGTGGTGGTAGATTGAATGAAAACGAAAAAAAATACCACAAAATAATCTTTCATTAAAGGTGCACTATGCAGTTTCAGTGGAGGGGGACATGTTTACATTTGCCAAACCTGCAGTTAGTTTAAAAACCGTATTTTTTTAGTATTGGATCATACTATCATATTAAATCAATACATAATTATTTTGAGGTACCTAGAACCAAACGTAATATTAGAATATGTATATAAACAAAACGGCAGGCCCAGCTGCTGTAAAGAACAGTGAAACAATAACTATTAAAGCTTTCTAACTTCAAACAGTGTTATAGGGATCACATTTTCCTGTGAAAAGTTACATAGTGCACCTTTAATGTCCCCTTTTAGGAAGATTGGAAGCCAAACGTCAATAGCAAAACCATATTTAGCGAGAACGGATAACATGCTGACACTGTCTCTAGCAACACTATAGTGTTGCTCCGATTGTCATGAAAAATGCCAGTACCCACAGGCTGTAACAGATAATCAAATTAAATAAATCCACACATTAATTCATATGCATGGTTATCTATAGAGGCTTTGCAGTATGTCCTCAGGTACAGTAATAATCACTAGACCATCGCGTCGCCTGCCTGCAAATAGATTAAACGTTACCACTGTAACAACAGATATTCGCCATCATACATGAGTAATTCTCTAGCTATGAACCTTGGGAGGTTGATGCTGTATTATTACTCCTCTCAGTGTGAATGACAAGTCTGACAGGAAGCAGACGTCAGGAATCTATTAGGGCCAATGGAGAGACAGCATGCATTTTGCGGTGCAACCCCCCTAATTTTCAATTACAATAGTGGATTAATAGCAATCAGCACACCCAGGTGGTGCCTGTGATTAGCTAATGTGCAGAGGCATGCATAATGACATCTGTTCCACTCCACACCCTGTGTTCGCTTGCCCTGGTTAACATAGTGTAGCAAGCGAAGGAGGGAGAGAGGGAGGGAGGGAGGGAGAGAGGAGGGAGGGAGGGAGGGAGGAGGGACATACTTCAATGAGAAAATGTTCATCACGAAGAATGTCCTTAATTTTAAAGATATAGTGTGAAACTGTTGTCGCTCCCATGGGGAATTCTGAGTAACTACAGCAACACTATTGGCACATCTACATGAGTCAAGCATTCAGTGATCACACATGGATTTTATACCTTCTGCTGTATGTCCAGGTTTTTTTCATAGCAGTCGAGGGGCAACACCAGTTTGTAAACGCTGCCATACTGAGAGTTACAGAGAGAGTTTTGTGGAGCTGATAGGCTTCATTCAATTTGTGTCAACTCACTTGGCCATGGCTTGAATGTTGGTGACATTCATTTATATGAAAAAGTTACACACTATAGCTTTAAGACACTCAATGTCACAATATGGAGTCTGTAACTTCACAATTCCCCCTCATTATGAATCAGTATGAACAGTGGAGAGGGAAGAAACAGAGAGAGGCAATTATACACTAAATGTGTGTGACTTGGTACAATATCTCGGCTGGCCCTGCCCCGGTTTATAAAAGCCCCTCTTGGGCAAACGCACACGAGCAGAAGAAGAAAAAAAAACGTTGGCACTTCAAAGACATTCTGCCACTTAATCACGTCGACACAAACCCATGGCGATGATGAGTATTCTCTTTCAAACCGTTTCACTCAGTAACCGGACGGACGGAGTGAGAGCGCTCACAGCCAATCTTCCTAATAGGGAGGGAGGGAGAGCCGAGAGCTAGGCGCTAATTCAGAGGAATAAATACATTTTCAATTAGTCAGCAGAGGCGGGCCAGGAAAAAACGTTATGCAATGGTCCAGTTTTTCCATCACACATGGATGGGCCGGGCTGGGCTGGGATTGAGGCATCACTCAGTGTTGTGTTAAAGGACTTTCAACTAATTGTCTTTGGTCCTCGGGCCATGCTTCAAGTCTTATCACCATCTTTAGATCAAGTACTCATGGGAAAAAAAAGATAATGAAAGTGTGTGTGTGTGTGTGTGTGTGTGTGTGTGTGTGTGTATGTGTGTGTGTGTGTGTGTGTGTGTGTGTGTGTGTGTGTGTGTGCTGCCAGAGAGTAGGCTAAACCAGGGTAATTATCTGAGCATGTTTACTAGGTGTAATCTAATGGTAATATATGGTTTAGTAGTGGTATTGATCCCTTGACCGGTTCTAGAGCATAGAGCAAATAAACAGAGCATAATGAACCATCTCACTTATACGAAGACACACAGTAACTGCAAATGCTTCTACCCTGTTAATAATTAATAAGTTGTTGACACTGTACTCACATGGTGGTGGCAAAATACACATCAGTACACAGTGAACATTAACTAAACAGACCCAAACAAGAGCTAACAAGGTGGTTAAGTGTGTGTGTGTGAAATGTCTGTAAAGCCTTTGGAATTATTTACATTGCTGCATTATTTGGTTTTAATTAGTCTGACCTAATTGGACTCAAATAAAGAAACAACTGAAGTACAACGTGAAACAAGTAGCCAAGGATGTAAAGAACTGGCATGAGAAATGATTAATCCACCCATTGGCCAAACAGCACACTATGGGGTTGGGTCAGCATTGAAAAAAAGTTGCCTCTGACTTCAAAAGGAAAAGTTTGTGAAGCTCAAAAAGCTGGTTAGGATTGAAAAAAGACAGAAAATCTCAGTATGTTGGCAAGGCAAGAAGTTATGGGGAGGATAAAAATAATTGAGGAAATTCAGCAATGCAGTTTATCTCACTGAGGAGATCATAATAAGACAACACAGATTGTTCCGGGGGATTCTAAACTTTCGAACTTGCTTGGAGGACCAACTGCTGTTTTCATGTTGTTGCGAGGATGGTTCGCTAATAATAGATGAGACAGAAGAAGGATAACTTTCCGGGGCGAAATGGGCCACAATATCAGATAAAGGGAGAAAACACGATGCACACTCGAACAAGCTTGCAAAAAACTTGAGGCACGGTATTCCCTTATGGCGTGATATAAAGCTGCTAGAAGAACTTTTGTCGAGTTTTCTGATAGCTGTAGGCCTACTTATGGCAGAGTGGTGCCTCGAGGGTGAAGGCTAACATCTGCATTGTAGCATGCTCACAATGTCCATGCTAACATGCTAAGGATTAGAAGTCAAGTTAAGTGAATGGTGTTTGACCATTGATCCAAAAGTTGTGGAAACTTTACACTTGGCCTGCTGGTGGCGCTAGCGGAAAAGTCATGGGATAAGCCAAGTCAATAGGATTTAGCCTTTGCATATTTGCATACTCGGGATGCTGACATGAAAATGGATAATCCTTTATGTATATTTAACTTTACATAATGTTTATGTTATGACTTCTGCCTAAAATCCAGCGACATTTTATGAGCAACTACTCCAGGAATTACGGTAAATGTAATAGATTTCAAATATATATATATATATGTTTTTATTAAAATAAGATCCAGCTCTAATAAAAAGTATGGTGAAAGCAAACAAAACGCAAACAAAAAGGAACGACTGTCAAAACGAGGACTAAGATGTTTCGTAGTCATCCATTGAAAACGAAGCCGTCTTTACTGTCAACTCAGATAGCAATTTTCTTTTTTTATGACTCTGACCTGCATCAGATAAGAAGAGCGGCCGGGAGAGAGAAGGGAAGGGTCCCTCAGATTGACAAAGCACAAAGGAGATAAAAAAGAAAGAAGGCTACTTTAAAAAGAGAAACACGGCGGTTGTAAAGACTAACAACTGAAGCGGCTACGACGGCATCTCTCTCCTCCTAACGCTGTCTGTCCGATGGGCAAGCCAAGTGATGAAACAGCCTGTGATTGATGTCACTTATACGTGTGTCCTCCCCTCCCCTCCCCTCCATGTGGCACATTCGCTCTGCAACACGGTGTGAAATGAATACGGCCTTTGTGTCAGATTTACGATACTGAGGGGAAATTGTTATGAAAAATGATAAAAGTGGTTTCAAGGATTTTTGGATGAAATGAACGAGAGAGAGAGAGAGAGAGAGAGAGAGAGACAAGAAAGAAAAAAGGGGGGGAAGCAGTAATTGAATTCTGGCAAAAAATAAATAAATAAATGTTGCAACACCAGCCCTTCTATATTGGATGCAGCTTGCTGTAGGGCCCTTTTTTTGAATGAGAATAATAATCAAGAAGAATAGAAAACAGAGGGGGACGTAGCGAAGCTAGGGGTTATCAATGATTTGCATCTGCTCTATGCTATGATATCACTGTGTCAGATGCGGCCTGCCAACACTGCATACATTCAATCAGGACTACACAGGCGCTTTTTTTTTCACATGGATTTTTGGCTGCCTGCTTGGCATGCTTACCCGCCTTTCATACTTCATACAAATATTGGATGCAGTGCACACACACAGCTAGTTCAGCAGGTTCACTCACTGTGCTGCAAAGCTGTCTTATAGAACAAAGACAATCATAGACAGAGTCAGGCAGAGGAGAAGAAAGAAAGTATAAGTCCAACTAAAGACATCTAAAACTGACTGTCTGTCTACATATCTGAGTTAGCAGGTAGTCATCAGTCATTTGCCGCCGGGAAAACTGAAATGCCTAAAGTAGCGCAGAGTGGGGACGTCAGATTAGTGTCAGCATGGTTTCAGTATACGTTCTGTTTTCATTACTATTTCAGTTCTGAATTTAGCCCTGTCCTGACATCCTAACAGTCATTTCTGGGTGAGTATTGAGTTCCTTAAATCCTCAGAGTAAGCACTCGGTCCAAGCAGCATACACTATGGTGTGATGCAAATAGTTAGTAAGTGCTGCAAATATAATCACATTGAACAGTAAGGCTTTGAAGTGGATTTTTGGTTTTCTATCACACAGCTCTGCTAATGTTTACGCAACATTAGCACTAGGAAATTCTACACATGCATGCTTTTAATTTGTACACGTTTCCTTTGAGAAAATAAGATTTATATTAATTTTCACTTGTATTCCCCTTCAACAGCCCCATAGTAAGGGACAGGGAGGGTCATCGGCACAAGAGCTCCAATGTAAGATATTGCATTAGGAGCACGGTGTAAGCAAAATGTGTGTAGAATACTGATATATATACTGTAAAAGAGCATATCTCTTTTTTCCTATAGTCTGATTCCAATTTCAGTCACACTGTTCCCCCTTCTACCTCTCCATCCCTGCAACCACAGAAGCAATATGGCTTTTGAAAGGGCAGACACTTTAACCTGTCACAGCAGTAAAAGCACAAATAACGGTAACAGTGGTTCAGTTCTGTTTCAGTGTCACAGTATAGGCCACAACAGTGTGACAGTAACCTAGTGTGCACAATAGGACTCCAGAAAAACCAAAGCAGCGAAATGGAATTCAGCCATTGTTGTTCCATTATTTACACCTGTGCTTTTCACTACACGGTGACATGTCAAAATGGCTTCTGTTGAAAGGCGCCTATTAGCAGCGAAGGAATAAGAAATGTCTGGAATGTGTACGGGGGGGGGGGGGGGGGGGGAAATCATTTGCAGAGTCCTCCGAGCGAGCGCTGCATATTTTCACACCTCAGATTTCTACATCTACATAAACTTTTGCAAAGCACATTCAGTAAACGCTGTTTCTTTCCTTTTTTTTCACTTTCAGGATGTCAGAACAGCCCGTCTTTGATGGTATTGCGAAAGCCTTCAGAAGAGAAGATTTACTGTTAATGCTGCCTAAGTCAACAGCTGTCAAAGTGATGCCGGCCCGCTCATTTCAACCATGAGAAACAACTCAACTGTGACATAAAAAAAAAACATTGCACGAGGACAAGCCATTGACATACAGCCACTTATCCTCCTGCCATCCTTCCATATATGATTACAACACTCTTAAGATAATGTATAACCATATATGGTCTAATTTACCTCGCCGGTTATATGGCAGAATGATTTATGTTGGAGTGGCTATACTCGGTGAAGAGGCTGTCGTTGATGCTCTTGAGGCCAATCATACATCCTGCTCCTGCCTGCATGCAGAGAGGGGCCGAGTTAACTTCTTGTCTGTCCTTGAAAGCTGGCAGCATCGCTACAACACAGCCAGTGCCATAAAAGCTGGCTGGATGAAAGCAGCTGCAGAAAAAAGGGCCTAATTTCCCAGGCTATAATGTATCATCGGGTCCCCTGGGGGTTTGAAGTCTGTCCAACTCTGTATGAGGCTGGTTTGTGGATGGGGGGGTTACAAAGTATAGGCAGGAATCACACCCCACTAGCACTAGACTAGTCTCCTGAGAAATGGGACTGCGGTGGAACCAGGGAGGATATATTAGTTTAATTTTGCTCTCAGGGAAACAGCAGGTCTTTGACAGGTCGCCCGTGTTCTTGCTCTAGACATTGGAATCACAAAGGGACCCCTAACGGAACATAACCAGACGGAAATAACCATTTCCAGCACTCCATTGCAGCTCAAGGAGGCGGGTACGCTTGAGTTTACCCACTTTAGAACAAGCACGTAGTAGGCTTTTAGGGGGCTAAGGACATAGTCAGCGAGAGAAAACAAACAAAAGCATGTACGACTGAGCCAAGGAAGGTTTGTGCGTATGCAGTGAGAAGCACGATAACACTTTGTTACCGAAGTGATTCAGTTCAGATTGAAATTCATTGCCGTGGTCAAGGTTTGTGAGGGAAATGCAAGAACAAATATAACATTACAGCATAAGGAGAATTTCTTTTCACAGGCAAATGGGATTCAACTTCAATGTCGAAGTTAATTGCGCATACAAGGCCACAGCAGACACACATTCAAGCCTCGATGAAGAAATATCACACGAACGGATCTTACCTGATATGGTCACAACCCAATTTGAAATGATGGAAGAGGAGGATCCACATGGAGAAAAAAAAGAGAGAGAAGAAAAAGAATTGTTAATCATCAAATAATGACATTCGGGTTGAGAAAATTATAATAGTCAATGGATCGGGCTATTAAAAACAACTTTTCAAAATTCACACCGACATCTCAAGGTTAGTTAGATATTTAAATATAGCTTCCCTGACACAGAGACAGAAGTGAAACAGGCAGAGCCCATTATGACATAATATGAATCGGCATTGAATTTTCTGAGCTATAGTATGCATAGCTAATAGTATTAAATTTTTCCAAAAGACACGTCGCCTCCAGAAATGATGACGGAGAATACAATATCTCGCTAACGGGCATGAATTGATGTGATGTGAGCTATCCCGAGCCGAGATCTCCGACGTGTGCACAAAACCATGACGAGGACTCTCGATAAGTTGTATGAATCATATTATCGCGGCAGAGAAGCACTATTCATATTCATTACACTCAATTGGCAGGCTGCCTTTAGACTGGACATGTATTAGAATTCACAAGTAGCTGCCCTGTATGATCCGCTGTGTCCAGATCAATTCAGGCTGCGTGGGGGGAACATAAAATATTTGCATGGCATCAAGTTGAATCCAAAAAAATTCAACTCGAGGACCTGAAGTTGAGCCTATGAAAAAGCAAAACACGAAGAAAACGAGTGGAGAAAAGCCACAATACATATTTGGCCTATTTTCTTTTTTTTTTTCATATTGTTCACTCACTTTGAAAAATACAAAGATAAGTGACAGCGCTACATATTCATATAGTGTGGCGTTTGCTGGTATAGGTGAATATCTCTTCTACCTTGGGGGAGTCTGAGAGCCACCTGTGCGCCACAAGCTCCGCACACAAAGGAAGGTCAGATAACTCCACTCCCAGTTGTTTATGACAAGCTGCAAGACCTCATTACAAGAATTCACCGCAATGAAAGGATATGAGTGCAGCTGGGGTGGGATGGTGGTATACAGAGGAAAGGAACTGCTGTCATATACAGTGGTTAATATGCTCTCAGTCCTTTTTTAGGATCCCCATTAGTTATGACTGTGATAACAACAATTCTGCCTTGGGTCCACACAAAAGGGTTAGGGTAAACAAAACAAGACATTGGACATTACATAAAGACTTCCACATTGTCACTGAAACAGAAATAAGGTATGAAATAGTTGGTAATACTTTTTCGTAACGACCATTTGTGGCAAGCGAACAATGTGCAAGTACCAGTGTACATTAGTGTTCCTACAATAGCAGCACAAATTGAATCAACCAAACCCACTATCAGCTAAATATAATTTATTTATGACCAATTGCTATTCCAAGTGTCTTTTATAAACTGATTTTACTGTCTTAGATGTAGTGCTAATATATTCCAAATTTGGCATTGCCCTATAAATTACAGTTGTCTTGAAGGCACTCATATTATTAACATGAGTTGACGAACATACTGTCTTTTCTCTGTAAAATAGACACAAGTCAATGGATATTTGTGTTTGACTAGAGAGTATATTGCCAAACATATTTTTAAAAGGCCAATAGCCTATGTCTAGTATACCTTCAGACTTGTTCAGCTCTTGGGTATTAAACCTTGTCTGTATCCGACAGGTCTTAATACTAATATCAGCCATGTTTCATTATGCGCTGCAGTTTTTCTTAGGTCTCGCTAGTGAGATAGATATTAGATGTCAGCTTTTTCCTAGAGCCCTCGAGGTCTCTATGGACTTTTCTGGAGGTGCGTGGACAGCTCTGAATGATCAGTCAGCCTCCAAACAGCCTCTCCTTATCATTACTGGGAGTGTGACTGAGTTGGGATGTAGAGATTTCTTATTTTTTCTCTCTCTGCAGGGGCCATTGGTCCCTCCATCCATCTGCTGGCCGTCCACTCACACTCATTAATTCTGCCCGTCCCCCCAGCTGGCGACTAGTTGGTGCGATGTGATTAAGTCAGAAAAAGAACCAGCAGGAATAAATAGAAGCTTGAGCCCCTCGGAGGGACACCGCAGGGAGAGAGAGAGAGAGAGAGAGAGGGAGAGAGAGAGAGAGAGAGAGT
Organism: Ammodytes marinus; assembly: GCF_949987685.1. NCBI lineage: Eukaryota > Metazoa > Chordata > Actinopteri > Uranoscopiformes > Ammodytidae > Ammodytes > Ammodytes marinus. The sequence goes on along the minus strand of NC_137211.1, from coordinate 6,296,415 downwards.
TAATATAATGTGCTGACCGATTTTTCAGATCACAAGGTGTGAGGGACTGTTTGTCTCTGTGGGCTCCAAACCAATGAAAAACTGCTTTGACTGTGAAGCAAGAGGAGATATAAGGTAACAGAAGTGGCTGATGGTAACTGCTCAGAATCTGATTTAACTCAACAAGCTGGATGAAGCTGTTTTTATGTGTTCCATGTTCTAACATGACATACCAATTGGAGGCTAAAGTAAGTCGTCAGAGTAGGTTGTCGTGCAAACTGAGTAAAGTGTATGATCAGATCTTTGAATTACCAGACTATGTTGAACTTGTAAATGTTTATGAAACAGTCTTGCTTTTCCTCTGATGATCATACATGACCTGTAACAGCAAACGAGAACATCAGTGAAAAACATTACTGTTTTTATAGTTGTTATTAATGCCTTTGGTAAGGAGTCTGTGCCCAGGGGCCCATTGTATGATATCTTCATCTGTGCAGCATTATATGGAGTATATTTTCATGACTAGTGTCAATTGCATACATGACATCAAGGACACAGATGTCACATGCAGTCCACAGTAACACCCATTGACACGTGTCATGTTACAGTACACACACACACACACACACACACACACACACACACACACACACGTGTTTGCTTACGAACAGTTCTACATCTACTGATATATTATGTGGCATTATGAGGCATTGATAGGCCAGATGTCAATGCTAATCTCCCTCCATACCTTTTTATTCTCCAAACATCAGAGTCACCCCTGCATTTCTCTATCAGAACTATTATTGAGTTGCTCTCCAACTTTTGTCCTACAATCTCCTGGGGGCCAATCTGCCTGCGGTGTCTCTCTCTCTCTCTCTCTCTCTCTCTCTCTCTCTCTCTCTCTCTCTCTCTCTCTGTGTCAAACACCTGTCAGCCCTGCTCTTTCCAATGACTCAGCATATTGACAAGCTGTCTGCACTGTGGCTGAGGTGCAGATACAGCGCGGCGGATTGTGATGGCAAACGCTATCGAGGCCTGCTCCATGTGTGCTGCTGCCCATTGTGCGCATGGGTTGTACAATGCCAAACAAAGAGGACAATGCCGAAGGGTGATGTTTGATAGCTCTGTTGACTGTTGACATCCCTTAGATTAGGGCGAGGGTGCAGGGAAGAGATACCAACTGCAGGGGGGGAATTCATACAATACAGACTGGAGTGTGTCTGCAATCTCTTTTGATTTGATGTCAGAGAACCAAGCTTTGCTGCCCATCACCAACCCACAAGGCATCTTCTCCTAAGGGTCCTTATAATTACATATCCTCACAGTATAGATAGGGAGGACACAAAGGCACCATCAAAGCTGTGTGAGGCATCATTAAAAACACAGATGGAGCCTGCTCTGAAAGATAATGCGAGGTATTAATATCTATGACTGTAACAACCTGTTCCTCAACCGCAATACACCATCCCACCTCTTTCTCATCTGTGCTCTACAAAGCAGGATTCATTCTTAACATGAGTACAGGATGACCTCATTATCTTCCTCCTCCTCCTCATCCTTACTCCTCGAGGACTTTTGATCATCTCCTAAGCCTTCATTTCACAAGTCCAGTCCTGATAATCACAGCCATATTGGGGCCTGTTTTGCCTCAGGCCAATGTTGATGCATTTTATTGCAATGTTGCAAGTTTGACCACAGATCTAAGCATTAGATCCCTACAGCGGCTTGGCAGGTAATGATCAGCTTGGAGCCATGCAGCTTTGGCTGGGAATTGATGAGAAGTCTAAAAATAACATGTACCACTCTGGTTGTAAATCAGATGAGAAGCAGGTTACCATGCACATGAGAATGCTTAAGGATATGCACGGGTTACATCGTCAAGCCATTAGATTAAGATACATATTGTTCATTTTAAAAAACTGCAATGCAAAATGACAGTTTTAATGTAAATGTGTAACATATTTCCCATAACACTTACTATTGGATATCAGCTGTATATCAAGGCATTGTTTGAGCTTCAACATCACATATACAACCAGCCAATGATATGTTAATGTGAAAGATTATGTGCAGTCATCACAGCAAAGCATGGTGATGTCATTCTACTGAAAGTACAGGCGATAAACAACATAACACATCCGCCTCTTCTTGTGTTTGATCTGAATAGATCCATTTCAAATCCAACAGCAGTTATTGTGGAAATTCAAAGGAAGATTTGCAGCTGAGGTGAAACTACTTGCAAAATATTTTCAGTATCAAAAAAAAATATCATGAAAGGACCAAAGTGCATAATGAAAAATCAATTTATTTTTTGGGATATGATTCACTGCTGTAAACGGAAGCACTTAAGTCTAGAGAGCAGACCTGACCCCTTGCTCCATTTATGGATAGGATGTATCTACTGTATACAACAGGGAGCATGCTGGCAGAGAGCGTACAGCACACTAAGATTCGATTCCCAGCTGGAATGATCCCTTATGATCTACCCTGAAAAAACATGGACCATTAGCTATATAGGTTACTCTGCTATGCTATACATCATTGGCATTGGCAGGGTCAGCATGAAAAAGCATTAGAGTCTGTGATGAATACAATGAAGTTGTGCCCTGACCTTGGTTTTTCAACCTTTAGGATTATATATATATATATATGATTTTATTCAGGACACATGAAGATCCATAGTACAATGTATAAAAAATAGACTCAATACATAAATAACAACAAAAAGCACACCAATGCATACGGATTTTAAAAAAAAAAAAAAAAAAAAAAAAAAAAAGGATCAGCATACAACACTTGCAGTATACAAAGATGCCCTCCAATGTCTCCAGAGTGTGGATGAGAACCTGACAGAGCTGAGCCCAGGCTTGGCCAATGCCTGAATAATACTGTTTCCAGATGCTGTCAACCTACACATAAAACGATACATCAAATCCCTAATTAAAGCATGACAGGTAGGCACACCAACATTTACAAACATTTGACTGGCACTAGATCCATCTCGGTATTCTGAGAAGCATTCCTGTCCTCTTCAACAAAGACCCAAGGATTCAATAGTAGCCTGACAGTTATGCTATCCAGACTGGAACCATGAGGTGATATACCTTGGGTGCATGATTACACTACAAAGGGGGCTATTGAAGGGGACATGGAATGGGGGGGATCATGTCCTGTAAAGCAGAAATGTGAAACTGTTTGACTATGGAATCGTTTTCTGCAGTTGCCACAAAAAAAAAAGGTTGGCCAAAAAGATGTTCGAAAAACAAATGTTTGAAATATAAATTCAAGAAAGGGCAGAGGTCCCCGAGTTCAGAACTGGTACCTTACCACTGGCATTGGAGATACAGTGTTTTGTGTTCACCTTTTGTGATGCGCTGCAAAAAAAATGCATTCCATTTCATATTCCATTGCCCCATATGCAGTGACGTGTGGAATCGTCAGTTGTTGACAGACGAATGGATCAGTTGAAGAAGCCTATTTCAGATTGGTTGTCTGAAGGAAATATGTTCAGTTAATATGTTTTTGTCTTGGCACACGGAGAACACTGTATTCCTCTTGATGAGACATTTCTGTCATGGAAATTGAAATGTTTTGAAATGGAAATGTATATTTAGATTCATCAGGTGGGCTTCCTGTTTGTCATTGCAGTCTCAGAGGCCGTTATGGGCTGGGCAGGTAATAAAGGGCACTCAAAAAAAATAAATAAATCAATCAACAAAAAATGTAATGCACCTGGGACCTCACACCCCCACACACATGGACACATAATTATGGTGTGTGTGTGTGTGTGTGTGTGTGTGTGTGTGTGTGTGTGTGTGTGTGTGTGTGTGTGTGTGTGTGTGTGTGTGTGTGTGTGTATTGTGGGATTTTTCTGATGTCCTGCCATGCATTGCTGCCGTGTTGAAATGACTTTTCCTTGACAGCAGGGGCCGTAACCTTGCTAGACTCGGAGCTGGCCCCATTTCATTATGACACTGTTGCACCAGTCCTTGACCTTTTTCTCAGCGGACTGTCCTCTTCAACAAAGACCCAAGGATGTGAAATATGCCTCATTGGGAACGGTAGCATGAAACCTGAACTGGTCTACAAGCACATACGGCATGCAAGAAACTGCTGCAGGAAAAGGGCCAGCTTGTGAAATTCTCCACACATTCCAAATATTTAGCTTGGAAATGAATATCAGCCCACACATTTAAACACACACACACACACACACACACACACACACACACACACACACATAATGAAAATAATCAGATTGCTCCAAGAGTGTTCATTTGTCAAATAACCGCACGCATTAGCCATATCTTGTACGAGTCATTAAGATCAATGTTGAGTGGATTGCGTGGTTTGATTGGTTGGAGATCTGAAAACAGCCCCTGCAGAGACTCTCATTTCTCAAATCAAGAAACATGACCTTTGTGAATCAGAGGGAACATACCTGCGTCTTTCATAGTCAGTACAAGACACATCCTGCTATTAATCACAAGTGTAAGAGTTCATAGTCCCACAGGTTTTACATAACTTATAAATGCTTGCATACATATTTCGAGGGGTTCATTTGGGCTTACAGGGGAGTTTGTGCAGTGTATGATGCACATGCTATAATGTGCATTTTGTATATGTAAAGTAATGGCAGTACTTAAGAAGAGGAGGCAAGGGTGCTAAAAACTCCATTACCTTTGTACTGGGGTCTTGCCGTCCTCATCTCTACTTAACTACAGTGCGCTAACTAGATGCTGATGAATACCAGGCATTACCTCACACCATAAATCACACCTCATTTTCCTGGGCTGATGGGAAAATATATAGGAGGATACCGACATAAGGCTAGAGCCACCCAAGAGAAGGACTGAAGAATAGGTATTGCATTGCAAGCACTCATGTAAGCATCATTGCATTGTACTCGTACTTTTTCGTTAGCCTTGAAGACACAATAACATCCCAGTTTCCAAGCTTCTCGTGACACATTCAAAAGCTTGCGTCTTTTGGGTGTGCAGTGCTTTTTGAAAGAACAAAAGAGCACTGTCTCTACAGAACACAGCCTTCTCCCAAACAGCCCACACAACACTTGTCATGCGGGGTGAGACATTTTGGTCTGACATTCCCAAGCAGCTTCCAACACCTGTCTAAGACCATCCGTCACAGAGGGAACAGAAGGAAAAGTGTATGCCTGTGACTACCGCCTCTGCCTCAAGGCACTGTCGTAGGATTGTAAATTATGGCATGTCTACTGTGTACTGTTCTTGCAAATCACTTTTCTTCTGAAACTGACAGCCTGCAAAAAAAAAGCCTTCAGAATGCAGATTAGAAGACACTGAGGGATTTATCAGAGGGAAGGGCTATGGGTATTGCCTGGGTAATGTAATGTGTAGTCATATTTTATCCCCTATGCAGCGGGGTGTAGTGGTGGCCGGCAGCATCCTAGGGGGACCCATGCTGCTTCACCTGAGCTACATAGAAAGTGGGCTGAATGGAGAGCCGCATTGTCTAATTATATTGCAAGATAAAAAAAATAGCACAAATGACTTTATTTTTATGCAACAGGGACTGGTGGAATATTCATCCCCTCACGCACGCATGCGCACGCACACACACACACACACACACACACACACACACACGGTTTTCCAATCCACTGCGTAAGACAGTTTGGGTGTCGTTGATGTTAATGTGCAACTCGAAACAAAAACAACAGCATTGTTTTTCTGGTTGACGTGTAAGTGGAGAGGGCTGGGAGATGGAGAGTCTCCAGAGACGAACAGTGTAAAGGTCATGTGCTGTATGTTAAGAGCCAAGCCTTTACCTGAGACCATGAGCTGAATGTGTAAGAGAGAGAGAGAGAGAAGGGGTAGGAGGTATAAGGAAGGAAAAGAGGAAAGAGGAAGAGGAAAATGAATATCAATGAGATGTGGACAGAGAGCAATAAACAGTTTAGAAATGTAAAAAGCAGAGATCAAGAAAAAAATATAAAAGGTGATTTTGAGGTGAAGTGCAGAGATCTATGCCTCATATTGTACATAGTTTGTATGTGTTTTGACTGACGTTTTAAGCAATGTTATGATAGGGAATGGATCCCATGTCAAGGTTGACAAATGCTAGAATCCACAGCATTATCCACACATGCTTGTGAGGATGATGCCATCGTCAGCTAAAAACCACATACGCAAACATTGCGGTGGCTCAAGGAGTCAAGGGATCACTCAAGTCATTAGCATGCATCATCCAGCAACCACAAATGCTTACAAAATCTGAAAGCAATCCATTCAATAGTGGAGCCACAACACTAGCATGGCTAATAGACTTGTGAAACATCCAAACCAATTTGTGTATTGCGTAATCTTTAAGTGGGACAATTTAGGAAACAATTTAATTGCTATAGATGTATTTAAGTAATTTTGCAGCAGTACCCTCAAATGGACCCATTGTCCTTTTCAAGCCAACTATTAGCCAACAACAGGGAAAGCCAGGGGGCAGCTGAGGAGTTTGAGGAAAGTGCATTGGTTAACAAATGTGAGGCAAGAGTGACTGAGAAACAAACTCCCTATTTATCAGTCCGTTTGGTCAATTGAATAGAAGGCCATTGCGAATGAATTTGAGCCGGCTGTATTACCAACAGGTAGAACAAATGAGTGTCCAGGGCAGGCACTATTTAATTACAGAAACTATTTTGGAATTATCCACACCATTATAATGTTCTCAGCCCCCGTCAGGCAGCGGAGATAGAGAAAGAGGGGATGACATAAGGGCACGAGAGAGGATGAGATCAATTACAGTAAAGGAGAAGGAGCAAGACAAGAAGAATAAGGCTGATGGCCATACCGGGGAAAAAAAGAAGCATTTGTTCACTGCAGTGTTTATTAGCACACAAGCTTTTCACAATATAGAGCAAACCAATGATTGACTACAGTTCCTTGGCCGAAATGACGACATATGATGTTTAAAATGTCCAAACCTAAAATTGAAGTAAAAGTATAATGTTTCCGATATCACCATCACCACTTTTGCTTCAGTGCTGTCGCGGGCAGACACTGAGACAAGACTTATTGCATCAAAATAATAGCCTGCTGTCACTGAAAGCTGCAGTCTGCATGTTATTTAGATGAAGGCTCAAAGCACATTGCACATATACAGAAATGTAGGTTTTAGTGAACACGTAATGGTACCTCTTACTCCCCAGTCAAGGCTGTGACAGCGCTGGCAGAGGAGTTCGGAAAAGGGCCGCCACGACTGGGCTGCTATCTGATATGCTGTCATTCAGCTCCTGCACTGTGGCAGCAGCACTGAGAGCTCTCTCACCGCCACCTATGATGTGCCTGTCTTCCCCTTTAATCCCTCCCTGTCCCCAGCTTTCTCATTCCCTAGTCATCTTGTTCTTGAACATTGCATTGAAATTGTTTTTTTTTTGTTTTCGTCCATTTCTCCTCGCCTTCTTCCCTCGCAAACATCAATTCTAGTCCGTATCTGCACTGTGAAAATTCTCATTACTGGTATCTCCGGAAGTCATAACACAGCAGTTTCAACTTCGTCTTCCCTCTCTCTCTCTCTCTCTTTGGGAGGATCCTCCCCTAGCAAATCAGAGTTCACATCACTGCCACCGCTTTGGTTTAACATTCTGCTATTTAATAAGACTGCCAAAGCATGAGATAACTTTATGAATAGAAAGGACCTGAATCCATTTTTGCAGGAATACGGGAAGCATAACCCACAACTATGGGGGGGTGAAAAGTGCATTTGCCTATTAAGTCTTTATAAGTATAATCCCTGGTCTGATAACCATCATTAGCTAATCAGCGACTACTGACTGACCCATCATTATTCAATGGAGAATCCACTACTGCTCAGCCCAGCCAAAGAGCTATACTGCTTTGCCTTTTTTTTCTCCTCTTCTCCTAATTAGGGCCCCCTGATGGTTTAAGCTTCAGGATTTGCCCAGTTCTAGTGGCTAGGACCTAAAAATAAACACAAAGGAATGACCCAAAGGCTGAGAGGACTTCTGTCTTGTGCATACGTGCACGCACACACACACACACACACACACACACACACACACACACACACACACACACACACACACACACACACACACACACACACACACACACACACACACACACACACACACACACACACACACACACACACACACACACACACACACACACACACACACACACACACACACACACACACACACACACACACACACACAGAGCAGTCTGACCGAGGGTGTCCTCAGTCGAAAGGAGTCAACGTCCTTGAGAGAGTGTCATATTGAGTGTCATGTTGGCAGCTTGTTCTCCCTCCCTTATATCTTCCTCCTCCTCCTCCTCCTCCTCCTCCTCCTCCTTCTATTGCTTTCCCTACAGCAGTCTGTGTAGCAAGTTCATAGCAAAAGCAGTGTTGGGGAGGGCAGAAAAATAAATTGGACACGGTGCCTCTTTTATGCCAGTTGATCCACTGTATCTGGGTGCCAGCACACAATAACGCTTGTCCCCACAGTATGAGGACTTCTTGACAAAATAAGGAAACGGAATGAATTTTTTTTTTTCTGGGTGGATTGACTTTTTTCTTTTGAGCTGTTTCATGAAATGGTAGCACTCTTGGAGATTAAGCAATGGTTTTACTTGGAAGGAATTTGAGATATTCTAGACGCAGATCTGTTGAGGCCGTTTGACTAAACATATAATCTTAAGCAAGGTCACAGTGGTCTATGAAAATATCGTTCAAAATATCCCCCCCCCCCTCCTCAGCCCCCCATAACCACATGTACACTACACACACAAACACACACACACACACACACACACACACACACACACGTCGCCACAACTAAAGCACTTCTGTAGTATTTCTGAAATGGAGCGATGAAGTCTCACTTTTCCAGGAGACCACAGTTCCTAGCCACTAGTTCGGTAAATGCAATTCCTTCGGTCAGGAAATGTAAAATGCCTCACACTCTCTAGTTCTGATTTCAAACGACAATTTAATGCGCCCTATTCATAACAATTGGTGCCTCTTTGCCGCTATGTGTCCCTGCCTGGATGTTTGAGGTCCCGTGAATAGCACAGAATCAATGAGGAGGGCTCAAGTTACCAGCAAGGGCAAGTAGTAGTATAGCTACAGTCAACTGATGCAAACAGAGACAGATGCACACTGTCCATACGTCACATACACAAAAAAAACGTTCCCACACTTTTTTATTTATTTATTCACCACACTTAATCAATAATGCGTGTCAGGGAGTGACAAACCTGCTTATACCTCCACACAATGGCTTTCAGTGACACATAAGGTTTCCCAGAGATCACGCGTTAACATTCGATCTCAGGGCTAAAAGCATGATCGATCCACCTTGGTTTCTAAATCGATGGTTCCCAAAGTGACTGGGTATACCTGACAACGTTTTCAACTATACGTGGAGTAGCCAAGCAAAGCAAATGTGTACAAACTGGGAATGTTGATCACAAAACACAAAGGAAAACTGTTCTCAACCCCCCCAAAGGACAGTCACTAAGGTAGATCATACCATAGAATCATGTACTGCACAGCTGAGGCTGATGGTCAATTGGTCTAATGGTCTAATTTGTGCAGCAAATCCAAAAAAAAAGATAATCCATGTTAATCAGTCGCACTGTTTTGCACAAACCAATCAGACATAACATAGTGTAATCAGTATGCTCCCAAATACCCCTAATGACAAGCTCAAGTAAATGATGTCCATCTCTCCACAGCACACAATAGACATGTTGAATGTCTTACAATGAGTAGCAAATGTCATACTGTGTAACATCGATCGTATGATCTGGTTTTCCGTTGAAGGCCTGATTCCAAAGTATCTGTGTAGTTTTGCCTCGATGCACAAGAAGCAGTTTGTCGATGGCACTGGGTAAAAGCTAGAGAAAAGAGAGGTGCTGCACCGTCCAATCATATGCATGACACACCATGCTGTGTCAAACTCCTAAACCTATTGATGTCTGGTAGAAGTAAGACGAGAAGCCCTGACGGATACAAAGAAGTAAGACATAATGTTACACACGGTCAGATGATATTGTGTCCGTATAGTGGCAGTGGTTAGTGGAAGTGTCGACAGTTGCTGAAGGGAAATGAAAGTTAATTTGTTTCATTTCCCATCGAGGAGGAGATCTATTCTTCCATTACATTTGAATTATAATTTCCATTTCAGTTCAGTTACTAAAATATCACCGTTATTTATGTAGCATCAACAAATAGATCACATGTTTAATGCCAAAGCCAACTGTGGAATGAAGATTGTGTTTGCTCAACATGCACCAAACTGAGCCTCCATCGGAATTGTTCTGTGCCAACAAATATGAGCACAAATATCAAGCCGGTATGACCGCTTCTATTAACAAAACAGTTTTTCTATATAGAGAGTATTTTGGTTCTTTGGTTTCCAGTATTTATCCGTGACCCACAGAGGGATAGCTTTTCTCAACCAACCAAAAACCACTGCCATGTTAATTGTGGCTTCGACACATACTTTGTGGAGAAAAATTGCAGCGTATGCTAACTGCACGAGGTGAAAGTGAGGCTTCAATCACTCTTTGGAACCAGCAAGATGTTTTTGTTTTCAGCCATTCAAAAAGAGGACATCAGCTACACACAGTTCATATTGCAAATCAAACCAAATTCGCACAAAAAAAAATAAAAACATGCCGCCCCCACATTCCTGCCTCCCGCTACATGGCAGCACACCAACAGAGCCAGGCTGCTGTTGTTTCTTCTTCTTCTTGCGCATGCCGCTGACAGCTTGCGCCACACACACACACACACACACACATTTGGGCCAGACTCATTTGGCCTCATCTGAATATTTATGAATGCTGTTAGGCCGCATTCCATTATCTGGGAGACTGCCTTGGCATGGGGCTGCTCCCAATCCCTTTCACCCTGCTCACGTACGTCTGGGGAGCCTTCCTCGCACTTCATCCAATTGCAGTTTGTATTTCACCCGCGCCTGGCTGCCACCAGCATCGTCGGTGTTATGGAGAAAAATGAGGGCCGCAAAAAAAGAGAGAGAGTGTGCCTTTCTGGGAGTGTATGTGTGTGTGTGTGTGTGGGGGGGAGTGGGGGGGTGCAAGCAGTCAAGTACGGAAAAAATCTATACAGGGGAAAGATGAATGCCGTTTGCAAGGCTACACAGTCTAAATTAAAATCGACTAATTCTCTGAGGTGGAAACCCATGCTGGCAGGGCGCCCCCTCCCTTAGAGAAATGAGTCAAACTTTAAGGGAAAACAGAGCACACACGCGCACACACACACACACACACACACACACACACACACACACACACACACACACACACACACACACACACACACACACACACACACACACACACACACAAACAATGAGAGGAGACATGGATGCATGCCATTGCAATCTACACTTGAGTTCTCCCTACTTCCGGCAACAAGGCACTTTACTACAAGATTTATGAGGAATCTGGGCCAGCTAAGGAATCAGGCGAACAAGAGGAGTTCAAGGAGCTACAGCAACTCTGCTACTGCACAATGTTCTCATTGTTCCGTGCCTGGTTTTAGAAGTGGGTGTATTTGACTAACATCCTCTATTCAACCCATGCTGAAAACAAACACTGGTAAATGCGGGAGGGAAAGGCCTGAACCAAAACCCACTGATAAGAATCAGGTCTTGGCACCAAGGTCCTTTTAACCTCCCTTGTGTTAGTAAAGGGTAAGGTAGAGATACCAGGAGGTGGAAATGTTGAGAAAGTTCCTCCTGGTTTACAGCAATAGAGGTGTGCTATATAGAAGGAGGATAAGGTGGTGATCATTTGTTACAGGAATGGCCATGACTGTCTGCAGTTTCTATGCAATATAATGAAAAGTCTAAGTACAATGCTGAAGTTTGACTCCGATCACACTGATACTTTTCTACGAAACCTTCAATGAGAAGAAAGGGCAAGGATTTCAATTTTAACTTTCAATCTCCTAAATGTGTTTGTCACCACGGACAAAAATCACAAATAAAGAAAGATGTTCTTGTCATCCTTGTCACGAAACCCAAATAACATTTTTATGAATGCCTTTCACCATGGCAGAAGATGCCTCTTAGAAAAAAAAGTTGTGGGAAGTTTTGAAGAGAGAGAGAGAGAGAGAGAGAGAGAAAACGAAAAAAATCAATAAAATAAAATATACGATTTTCAATGTCAGAGACGTGATTTCATCACAAGAAAATCACAAGGAGTGACGAGCACTTCTGCACCTGATTTCCCTCGCTTGTCACTTGTCCGCCTTCTCCACTGTGTGATCTCTATTCAATGCAAAAAGCTGGAGATGTGATTGCCCACAGGAACATAAAAGTAATTTAAAAAACAATCCCGGGCCAAATCGGGGTGAATCTGAAGCCTCGGTTAAGGACTGCTTATTGACTGACTGAATGATGGATGACTGTGGAAGAGAATGACGGAGAAGGACACATACAAAAGCCTGGATATTTTTCTGCACATCCCTGCCTCCATGATTACTCATTCTTACACATTTAAGGTCTCCATGCTGTCCGCTCTCTCCTACATATCAACCTCCGCTTTCTAACAACAACAAAAACATTCTCGCACAAGACACGTGAACGCAAATATCTCCCACAGAAACCCCACACATATGAAAATACAAATATATCCTTGCAGGATGCCCACAAAACACACACACACACACACACACACACACAGACACACACAGACACACACACACACACACATCTAATCAGCCTGTCAGCAACTATCCAAACCTGCTCTCACACAAGTCGTTTTGATGTAAATGCACATTTAAGTGCTGAGATGTGTGAAGTGTAGGGTGTGTTCATGACAGATAGGCGACACGTGTTCTGCTCACTCAAACTCAGACACGTATTGACAGCGTGTGTCAAGGTCAAGCATAGCAACCACCACCAGACAGACAAGCTGCCTAGCCTCTGTGTGCTCTGCATAAGATCACCAAGGCCCAATCTGAAAAACAGCATGCTTTGCACACCGCACCAAAGAGCTGAATTTAATTGGGATACAATAATTATTGTAACAGTGTTGAATGTAGATCTCTGGGTTTATATCAAGGCCCTTTTCAAAGAATGTCACTATCATTTTTTCCCCGTAATTTGAGAAATGACCTTCCCCCCCACCAAAAAAAAAGCATGTGTGTCTTGATGAATCCCCTTGTGCTGTGCTAGATAAGACAGAAAACAATGTGCACTCCACTGGTAATGAATGCTTTGGCTTGGGTCGGGTGTGTGGGGTGAATTCTGAGAAACGACAAAAGGGCACGAGTGGTTAGCAGAGAAGGTGCCTGCAGCATGGCACTGTCAAACGCCTTGCATTCTAACAAGAGGAATTATGTTAATACGGTTGCAACGATGAGGCCAGAATACTAAAATGAACAATGTGGGAGAGCTGATCCATCATATGAGAGGCTGATAAGAATGGACAGTTTTGACCAGGTAGCATAGCACACCTGCTGTATATAGTGAGAGGAAAGATAAGGATCACAGACTAAACACTCTCTAACATAAGCTCATTGTAAAAAAAAACACACATCCTACTCATTCATAACAGTGACCCCACTATGTCGGACACAGAGCAATTCAGGCAACAAGAAAAAACACAATGCATTCCACACACATTCCACAGCTCAAGGATTCACACAATGCGCAACACTAGATGTAAATATAACTTGTGTCTGTTTATAAGACGTGAAATATGAGCAAGTGTAATTTCCTGGTAGCATACTTTGTAACATGAATATTTTGAAAGTTTCTACAGAAGATAAAATGACTACTGCCAGATGTTAAAATACACTGCAGAGTTAAGGCATTTGATGAACCTTAAAACAAAAATTCAAGATTCAAGATTTTGACTGCCATATAAAATTTGCAGTTGCACCGAACAATTATTTCTCTGCTCTCCTGTTTTCCTACACACTTGGAATACTAAAACTAACATATCAAATATAATACAATATATACATGTATTCAAAAGAAGCTATGTGCAATATAGTATGAGTAAGGTATGTACAAATATGTATAAATATAAATGAGAATAAATACATTTGAAAAATAGTAGGAAAATGAATATAACCGGATGAATGGTGCAAGTATGAATTCTACTGAATGTAAACAATATTATGACAGTCACCTCAGGGATGTATTAACGGTGAAGTAAGCGGTTTATTTATGTTATTATAAGTGTCAAATTGCTCTTTATTCATACAGTGATCACTTACATAATGTGCGCGTTTCATAAAGCCGATCTTTCAGTCAGCTGCTCTGCATGTAATCGGCAAATAAACTTATTGGAGGATCCCGAATTTGTTTTCCAATCATAAGAGAGAACGCTACAAACCGACACCCGTCTCACTCATGGTCTCACTGCCGGTGGACGCCAGAGCAACAGATGGGTGAATGTTTATGCGCCTACAATGGCGGAGCAGGTAAACATCCTTCCTAATGTCTGATTTGATGGTTTTTATCATGTTTTATCACACTTATGGATCTGAGATGATGCTAGATAACTCGCTGCTTGAAGACCGCAGTGCATTAATGTGGTGACGTAGGGACGAGCGAGGGGACTGCTAACTGCAGTAACTGACAGGAAGTTAGCTAAAAGAACTAGGGCTGCAACTAACGATTATTTTGATAATCGTTTAATCTGTCAATTAGTTTCTCGATTAATCGATTATTAATCGATTGTTGATACATTTTCCAAAGCCCATGTTGACATCCTTAAATGTATTGTTATGTCCAAAACACACAGATATTTCAGTTTACTGTCATAATAGGATTAAAGAAACTAGAAAATATTCACATTTGAGAAGCTGAAAACAGAGAATTTGGAACATTTTTATTAAAAAATTACTCGAAAGCGATTAATCGATTATCAAAATAGTTGGCGATTATTTTAATAATCGATTTGTCGATTAATCGTTGCAGCTCTAAAAAGAACCATTCCGCTTACAGCACCTTTAATAAGACTAGGCTTTCTTAATTGTATTTCGATTTTTTTGGGTCTGGACATTATCCTGAAATGTTTAGACGAGAAGTTTCCTTCACAGAATACAGACTCAACATGGTTACTATGTGACACTGTTTGAAGCTGACCTTGTGCTAAGAGGGACCTGCTCCGCCCTGTGATCACAAGGGTTCAGATGAGCAACTCTAACTAGATTAGGTCTGGGGTGCGGCGCTGTGTGGAAGCAAGGACAAACAAAAGTGGGGAGACAGGCAGCAGAGATGAGGCTCTATTGTGTGAGAGTGTGAGGTTTAGAAAGAGGTGAACCTCCATGGTGGCCTACTTACTCACACTCCACATAGTTAATCCACGTTGTTGGCTCCGGCCCGTTTCATTTCATTATGAAACTGCGAGTTAATTAAAAGTCCCTGTGACTGTGGGTAGTGCACACAGCGACACACATTCACTCATCCTGCATTCCAGTATGTTGGTGCCCAGAATAGGTCATCATCTCCATCATTGTTCTTAACAGTAGTTCTGCCTCATGCTTAACAAACATTTGCTTTCCTGTATGGTAATGGTGTGTGTGTGTGTGTGTGTGTGTGTGTGTGTGTGTGTGTGTGTGTGTGTGTGTGTGTGTGTGTGTGTGTGTGTGTGTGTGTGTGAGACAAACCGTCATACTGATAGATGAAGTGTAATATACTATTGTTACGTACGGAACGTAGTAAATAAACCAAATGATCTGAAAGCCAACCAGTTGTTACCCTAAATGTTCATCTAAATCCATGCATCGAGTGTGCATGTGTTTCCATTCCACCTCGGGGAATGATGTACGGCTTTGAAATGTTCTACAAAGTAACATTCTTCCTCCGACGCTGCATGAGTTGTTGACCATGAAATCATCGGTCACAACCTCTCAACCAATGAGGCGGGAGGAGGAGGACGTCCGGCCCAGTCGTATATTCCTAAGAGAATAGTCATGTTACTGCAAAACAGCTCCTTACAAAGCCAGGAAGGGACCAGGCTGAAAATGGGGGGGGGGGGGGGCGGGGGGGGGAGAGCAGAGCAAAGAGGCACCTGGATCTAGGCCTATGCTGTGAGTAATTGGGAAAACAATACTTGTACAACGCTAATGAGATTACATGATATTTCCCTGGGAAATCTGTTTGGGAGGTGAAAGACTACAAATGTGGGTAATGTAAAGCACCAACCAAGGGAGTCTATCAGCCCATATATCAATCACTAAGTCCTTAAGCTGCAAAATTTGCTTTTTGTTTCGAGATCTATGCTATTTCCATTGCAATAAAACATTGTTGTTATTTCAAAGGTAAAATAAAAACTGGATGTACTCAGCTTACCTCAACGCCCCCAATATGTATTTTTGATATAGTAAAAGTAAGGTGTTTTCTCTTTTAAAATTGAAGAACAGGATCCCGAGTGAATATCGTAAAAACCTACCTACACTGTCTCTTCTCAGATCAGTTCAAGTCTGTTTTATTCCTATAACTACAAATCACAATGTTTGTCTCAGAAGGCTTAACAATCTGAACACTATACACCGTCAGAAGAATAGACCTTAGTCTCTTGATATATTCTCTAGGAAAATGTCTGATCCTTAATCCCACTTTTTTATTATTTGTCATATCTCTGCAAACTGAAACTTTAGGAGTGTGCAAGACTTTTCATTGAAGCACTGTGAAAAGACAGAACATAGACAAACATAGACTTCAGTATTGTTCAAAATTCAACATTTTCACTAGGGCAGAGTAGTGTGAATGGAGAATGATAATCAGACAGTTATAATCACAGGTAATGAGAAGTAGATTTCACCATCAAATGTCAACAATTAAAATCATTATGCGAAAGAAAAAATTAGGAAAATCATGATATAATAACATACTATCTAATGTTTGAATAAAAAAAATGTAAGCTGCTTACTGGTCCTTAGATGGGGCGATAGTGGCAGTGAGAGCTACTGGACATTGTCGTATATATTAAAATGTATTTATGATTTTTCAACTACCGGTGCAGGTGCTGCAAAAACACCCATGAAACATACACAAAGAGAGACAAGGTCATTAAAGAACTCTAATTTACACATACACACACACACACACACACACACACACACACACACACACACACACACACACACACACACACACACACACGGGTCAATACTACCTCATCAGCTCTTAAAATTAATGAGGGTGGCCCTACACATCAGTCGGTAATGAGACAATTAACTCCCTATCTGGCATTTTCACCCGACGGCTCTGTGAACAACTGAGAAGAGTGACCGAGGAGGTGGAGAGAGGTCACGGGGAGGTGACGGAGGTGTAGACCAAAACGACACGGACAAAAACAAAGTAATTCAGGGGAATGTCAGCCACCAATAGGACAGCTGCTGGAGAGAACCAGGGAAAAATAGCAAGAACAAGTCAAAGGCCAGAGAGAGAGAGAGAGAGAGAGAAGAAAGCAGACATAAGAAAGAGATTGATCGAGGAGACGGGAGAAAATGGGTTGAAGGAGCGAGCATAAAAAACGAAGCAATTACCCGCCATAGCATGTTCCTGTCCTTTCCCTCTCTGGGCAGCACCCATGGGAGATAGGTGTGTGTGTGTGTGTGTGTGTGTGTGTGTGTGTGTGTGTGTGTGTGTGTGTGTGTGTGTGTGTGTGTGTGTGTGTGTGTGTGTGTGTGTGTGTGTGTGTGTGTGTGGAAGAGTGCTGTGTGTGTGTGTGTGTGTGTGTGTGTGAGCTGTCAGCACAGTACAGTAGACCTGTGTGTGTTCTGACCTCAGTATGAACGGGATGGTCCCTATACATGGGCTTCAAGACACTTTAAGTATGTGCAAAGACTGTCCAACCCACACACACACAAGCTAAAATACACTAATTGATGAGGTTTGATGCACTCTTTGCACTTTCAGCCTTGATTCGACATGTGCAATAGTGTTTGATTTATAACAGAAGACTCAGGTATCATGTGCCATCAATTATTCTGCATGATATGCACAGTAATATTCTGAATACGTTATTGCCATGTAAACAGCAGTTTCTGCTCACCTTAATCAGAACAAGGTCATATTCGTGAAAGGGTGGAGTATTTTGATCTTAAGTCACAATTATTGAGGCATGTTTACACCTTAAATCGCACAAAATATTTCCACCGGAGTTCCCACAGCATTTTTCTGCATTTTACCGCAGTTCGCAAAACACATGCCCTGATTTACAGTTGTTAAATAAGCATGTGAAAAACATGTAACATGGCTTATTCAAAGAAGCATGCAAAACAATGAAACATAGGGACATGGGGAGTGTTAATTTCCCTGGATGGGAAAGGAATTATTGCAGGAATTGAAAATGAACTCTCCGACGTCATTGGAATACGCTGTGCATGTCAAACATAGCCATTGATATTATTTAAGTGAGCGCGGAGGGAAATTAACATCCTTTCTGCAGCAGAACGGCTGCCACCACAGCACCCCCCCCTGGTGTGCTCCTACGGCACTATACGCCATTACATCATGACAATATCCTTTTGTATATTATGTCACAATGGTCCATTACAGACAACCCTCCATTCAGCATGTAATCACATCTCAATAAGTAACACTATTTCAGCACGGCAAAGAATCAATGCTCTGCCATTGAGCGTGGCACGGGGAGAAATCGATTCACGCTTTGCCAGACGAAACGAGATGGTTCGTGTGCTGCTGTGTGGTGCAAAATGCAGATTAAGAATGGAGTGATGCACGAGGGAGGTATAGCTGCTGTGTCAGGAAAGACAGAAGAGGGAGAGAAGGGGGGAGGATTATTATGACGTAGTATCGATCCAGGTTGGAAGACAAGCAAGAAGCTGTAGGGGAAATGGGGGGCTGAATCGATCATGCCCCCTCCCCACACCAGGTGCCAGACAAAAGCTCAGGGTTATGGATGTTTGCATGGAGAAAACAATGGATAGGGCGACACACGGATGGTTAGACAGGCCGACTTAGAGATAAAGACAGATTGGATAGATCAATCCAAAGGGGGCAGGCAAAAGAAAAATGGGAACCGGCCTCACACGGAATAAGTCCTTATGACATCCTTACAATGACAACCTTAAAAAGGTGGAGTAAGCCATTTTTGGGAGAATGCGTGTAGTTCAAAATCACTTTTTGTCAAATCGAGTGAATATCTCCTAACGATCTGCTTACCTGTCCGTACTGTCTGTGTGCGCTGAAAACAAAATCTGGTGTTAATACACAGCCTAGGCTCTGTAAACGTATTGATGCCAATCAAAAGGCCAATTTAAAAGAGCCTTGGCCGTGTATTAACACTGGGTTATTTTTCCGCTCACACACAGTATGGACAGGTAGCAGATCGTGAGGATACTCAGTGATTTTGACAAAAATATTTTGACAAATGATCTCGACAACAAGCGTTCCCCCCGCATCACTGACTCCATCTTTAAATCTGCCTGCCGACGTGATTTAATGTTAAACCCCACTTTACAAACGGTCTTATTTAACAGTCAATTGCAATTAGCAGGGAACAGCTATAGTGCTTGGAGCCATGCCAAATCATAATCCGGCCAATGTGTGGAGAGCAGAGAGCATTTACTAGGCCTGGTCACTTAATCCCTCTTCCTGTCATAGTCACTCCTAATAGGGACATTTGATACCAATACACCAGGTGAACACAGGGATATATATATGTTGCTGTGGGGATGGAAATAACTAAATAAGTAAGGGAACAAGCAGATATCATTTGCTGTAAATTCTGCCCAGCTTGCATCTGCTGGCGCTGGCAGTGTGTGCATCATTCTGGAGCAGGCCATTGATGATACAGAGTCACAGATGGGGAGGAAACGATGTTGACCAGATTGTGTCGTAATGACTTTAAAACTTGGGTCCCTCTGGGGATTACTGATTTTCTTGTAGGAAATTGGCCTAATCCAAAACAAATCCACTGGGATGTTTTTTTTTTCTTCCTACAGCGGTTATTTTCCTCGCTAACCCTGGCATCCCCTCCTCTTTTTTAAACCACACAGACACACACACACACGTTTGACACAATCTTTTGTTCTCATGCTTCACTGGCCGCGGCCTCCAGACATCATTGGAACTGGCGTTATTAGCCAGTTGAAGGCCCCAAACTTAATTAATCAAGAGCCGCATTACAGATGCAAGATAAGTAGCCTAATCCTTTGCAGATGATTGATAAAAATGACTTTGTTGTGCGACGTGTGTTGGGCCGGAAAAAAATGCTCACAATATTTTGAAAATGTTAAACGTAAATTTTAATCTAAATTACCAACGGATATTTTATTTTATACAGAGGATTATTTTTGATTTATTTGCTATTATTTCAGACTTTATCACAACTTTGCAAATATTTTGATTTACCTTTAACTAAGTAAACTTTCTTTAACCTTATTTGTTTAGTTTTAAACTGTAGAAGCCCACAGTGAAGTAACAGCCGATTACGTCATAACTGCCAATAACGTAATAACATTTCTGAACCAATAACGCAATTACTTTTGGCACATTATGTGATACGTTGTAACTTTATAGGCTGCTACAGAGATAAACAAAAATGTCCGCAGCTATAAATCAATTATATATTGGCCTGTGCACACACACACACACACACACACACACACACACACACACACACACACACACACATTGAGCTACAGGCTGGTGGTGTTATAGCAACCTTTGTTCTGCATCATGCCTCCCCCTCCCCTCTACTCCTTGCTTCACCCACACTCCCTCCCTCTCCTGCTATAGATTGAAGTAAACATGCAGGACCAAATCTAGTCATGCAACAGGTTTTGTTGGAGCCCTTTCCATCCACACACACACACACACACACACACACACACACACACACACACACACACACACACACACACACACACACACACACACACACACACACACACACACACACACACACACACACACACACACACACACACACACACACACACACACACACACACACACACACACACAGCCTGAGAGCAATGTGGCCTCTGCCCTCCCCACCTCTCCTTTCAGTCCCCATGGGGGTCCTAGTCGCCTGCTGCCAATTAGTCTTGGCTTATAACCCAAACCCCTTAGAACCAAGCGCTCCCCCCCCCCCTTCCAAACAACCCTTATAACATAAAACAACAGGGAACAGGAGTAGATGGACATATGCCCCTTTATACCCCCCTGCAGCTTAAGCCTGCAGATGACAGATCATGCAGAAACAATAAGAAATACAAAAAGCAACATGGACGCGCAGAGGCAAAAAAAAACAAATACTACTAAAGGTATAGTGGAGGCGGGAGTGAGACAGCTGGAGTTGGGTAAACACACTGACATACAAACAGCGAGCCCCATTGATCCTTCCCTTTGAGCTATTGGCAAAGCTTCACCTGGGCAGAGCTGTGGTGGAGGTAGGTACACAATAGTCCAGTGCAGGCTATGTTATTTTTTTTATTTTTTATTTACTGGCCTCCTTGCTGCTGTCTATGGTTGGCCAGTGTAGAGAAGAGAGAGAATGCAATTAGAAGAAGGGAACAGAGAACAGAAAAGAGACAGACAGAGAGTCCTACTTGATGAGAGCAGAGCCCACACCACAGCAGCGAGTGAGCCCAGGGCCCTTATTAGTTAGAGATAGGCTCAAATCTCATCCATTCCCACCCCACTGCCTTCCCCTTATAATTTTTATTTGTTTAGCTTTTTACTTCTCTCTCAAGAAAAAAAGGGGACAGAAACCGTTCCTGTAAATATTGGTAATCAAGCCCTCTTGAGCCGGAGAGAGATGTAACAGTTAAAAATGTAAAATGTTGAACTATACCTTTAACCATCTAGCACTGCACTCTCTCTGCTACCTCACAACACCGTTCTACATGTCATCCTTTTTATTCTTTCTATGACTTTTCCTCTATTATCCCCTTCCATCCATTCCCACCCCACTGCCTTCCCCTTATACCCTCTACCCTCAACCCCAATCTGTGCTCGTGTGAAATAGCTGTGCCGGAGAGCTAGCGGCCCTTTTGCTGTGATAAAAGCGTGCATCTCAGCCAAATTGCATGCTAGGAGCTGAGAGCAGGCGAGGCAGTGATTGGGCCACAGATTGCCGTTTGCGACCTATCACCTTGGGGTGTAGAGGTTGGAGCGGCGGTGACCTCCACATGCTGGATATGGCAGACCGATATCGTATCTCTGTCACAGTCAGTGTGTGTGTGTGTGTGTGTGTGAATGTGTTGTGCGTTTGTGTGTGTGTGTGTGTGTGTGTGTGTGTGTATGTGGTTGTGCGTTTGTGTGTGTGTGTGTGTGTGTGTGTGTATGTGCGAGATGGTGATGATGGATGGCTACATAATGTGCTTTAGTTAGTTTAGTTTGATTCTCGATAAACTCTATTACTACACTGTCTGCTGGCGTTAATGATTCGACAACATTCTAGCAGGTTCCTGAAGGGAATAAAAAGAATCGAAGCTCTATAGGATTTTTTGAATGAGGTCAAATCTAAGCAGATGGACGTTTGGTTTCCTAGATTACACCAAATGCTGAATACAGACATTTTATACAGAGTTGCCATGGCTACAGATCTATATAGAGTCTGGATGATGGATTTATTTTAACATGCACATGGTCAGAGAAGGCCCAGGTGTGGTGAGGCATTCAGGCGCTCCTCGGACGGTCACAGTTAACTTAAGACCATAATACGAATTGGCAAAAAGTTGAGAAGGAATATGTGAATTTTTCTATTCGGAAACTCGTTTTTCCGATGTGTCCGACACCACCTGAATGCAGCATGGCTCCCAAGAGGTCAGGGTCACTGTTCTCATGTTCAAGAACACCTGTGGTTAAAACCCTTGGTTTACAGCAGTAGCTACCTGATTGGAGTAAGGAGAGTGTGTGTGTGTGTGTGTGTGTGTGTGTGTGTGTGTGTGTGTGTGTGTGTGTGTGTGTGTGTGTGTGTGTGTGTGTGTGTGTGTATGTGTATGTGTGTGTGTGTGTGTGTGTGTGTGTGTGTGTGTGTGTGAGATAGGGGCCGCATGGGAGAAGCTGATTCAGGCCAAGAGAAGGGCTGAATAAGGCACGGTCACCAGAGGTTAAGATAAGCCAGCCTGTGCCGGAGACACTGGCATTGGAAGGTTGTATCTGGTTTTGCTGAGAGGAGAGAGAGAAAATGAGTTTTTATCTCATATACAGAGAACCTCTCCTTGGTGATTTGTGTTTTGATTGCTACGGAGTGAAATCCGAGCGCAGTGGCCAGTACATATATATATACGGTAGATAAGATTACGGCAGTGAAGTGCTAAATCCCATTTCCCTTTGTTTACCTCATACAAGCCCTTTTAAAAAGGATCAATACAACCTATGTAGCTCTACTGTGTGTGAGCTACTTTAACTGCATGTCCACCTCACAGAAAGTCAGGTAGGAAAGAAAGAAAGAAAGACTGAAACAAAACAACAAGCATCTGGTGGCTGGCTTTATCGATTTCGGTCAGTTCTCCAAGTCTGGGGACCAATTTAGCCCCGGCGGTGTTGTTGGGCCGATATTTGTTTGAAAACCATCGAAGTGCAGCTTGCAAATAGTTTTTTATCTGTTGCTCATTACAATAAAGTTGAAAAGCATTGAAAAAAAAAATCAAAAATTACTTTGTTACTCACATAAATAATATGCAAAACATACAAAGCCTTTTCAAATCCATGCTTTATTGACTAGCCAATGTAGAGATCATTAATATTGTTTTCCCTCAATACGTACAAGCTGCATACTATAGCCCACTATATCACAATGTCAAACTGTTTACTATGATGCACAATCTCCACTTTAACTCAATTAACTTTAACAGCGCACTGTGAATAGAACCACAAAATCAAAAGGTTAGGATGATTTGTGGCTGCTGTCACATGTGCATGCATTATAACAAATCAGCAGTATTTTTCTTCTTCTTCTTTTCCCTGAGAAATAGTGCTGCGTATTCCTTACAGCGTTGGAAGCTTTGCATATTTTAAAACGCTCAGTGTTTGAGGGAAGAAATTAATATTGGAGATATTCCAACTTTCAACTATAAACCGAGCCTCAAATAGTCTTGACGCCATTGCAAAAAATCTGGAGTAAATAGAAGAGGTGCCCATGCCCTTCCTCAGGGATTGATTTCAATGCTTTCTAATAGCCGGCCCTTGTTTTTTCTGTTGACACGTGGACTGCACAATTGGGACAAAGATGAAGTACTATTGTTCCCAGACATGCACTCTTTCAGCTAGCTTTTAGCAGAAGCGCTACACATTCTTGTTCAAAAAGACTTACTGGACTGGAATGTGTAGCACCTATGCTAATTGATTCCTGGTAAAAGGTCAAAATCAGTGAATATCTCCTCACGATCTGCTACCTATCCGTACTGTGTGTGTGCTGAAAATAAAATTTGTAGTCAGCTTAGGCTCTGTTAACTGGTACGTAAACAAAGGGTGTTTCAAGAAAGTGGCCACTGTAGCTAGCAAACAAACCAGTTTACAGAGCCAAGGCTGTGTATTAACAATTTTTTTTTCTGCCCATACACACAGGTTGCGAATCGCGAGGAGACATTCACAGATTTTGACACAAAAGTCATCGTGTCAACGCACTCTCAACAATTGCTGACTGCACCTTTAACTGCTCGGCTCCCACACGGCACAAGGTGACCAAACGTGTCATACAGTTACTATCCATACTATGAGTTCAAGTAAGAGGCTTTTTCAACTACATTGCTACTATCTTGCTATGTAGTAGTAGCGAGACAAAAAGGGGAAAAAGGTTAGTGACTTGGCTGAGCATCAGGGCAGACAGACAGACAGCTCCGGGAAGCACTGTGCCGAGGTAGATAAAGATATCAGGGAGACGGGAGCTTTTTATATTATTATAAATATATTACTATATCTCAAGAGAGAGGGGTGAGGGAGGATGGCTGAAGAGAAAGAAGGGCAGACGGCAGGGGCAAGGGAAGACAAATGGAGCCTCTGGGTAAAAATGAATAGAGAAAAAAACAATTGGTGGGTAAAGTTTAACCTTTCGGGCTCTGTGTGTGTTACATCATAGTGACTGTGAGGCATGATTGCACAGGAGGTCAGCACTGGGTTGTGCATTTTTGTGTCAAGTTTTTTTTTTTTAGAGTAACTGCTGCCACTACAACTCTGTCCTTCAGCAGAATAGCACCAATAGGGATTCCGGGGAAGGGCCCAAAAAATGTGAAGCAATTATTATTGACCAGCTAACTGCAACAATGGTCGGTACTTAGGTACTTAGGAGCATCGCTACAAATCAAGTAGAAAAGGACAAAACGAATTGCTGCACACACAGGGTAAAACTAAGCCAACGGGTATACCTAACCCCACACACATACACACAATAACACACAAGAATGCCTCGGTATAACGAAACATTTTAAAAAATTTCCCCACACAAGTTTCTAGCATTGGAGATAAAGTGATGTGAGTGTGACGATACTATATTTCAAAGCTCGCAGCCCTACTCCATTCACTTTTAACCCGTCTCCAGAGAGACAGTAATGGGGGAACTGGGGAGTGACACAGAGCTGAGGCATGCATGGGAAAAAGCTCTTGAAGTCAGCTAGCTTTGTAGCCGTACTGTAAGGAAGGGGAGGCTGCAGTAGTCTGGGGAGATCTGTTAGGAAACTGTATTTAAAAAAAAAAAAAAAAAAAAGAGTTGAAAAGTCACTTGGAATCTGGAGCCATTTCTTCTTCTTCACAGCTGCTTCCACTGACCACACAAATAATAACCATGCTGAACTCTTAAGACGGACATATCTAACAATCAACACACATGTACACTACACACACACACCTGCGCATACACCTGTTATAGTGAGATTTCAGTGTAATATGCGTCCGGCTTTTTCATTACATAGTTCTTCATCAGTAGACTCTCTTTGGAGATTTCTTAGGGGAAAATCTAAAAGGAGGGTATGGCTGTGATAATGCACACAGAATGAATGCTTCCAGTCCCACACAGTTCATACTTGGGGCACACGGACAGGGCTGCTCGCAGATGTGGCTTTTTCTAAGAAATAAAAAAACTACACCCTTTCCTGCAATACACATACACACACGTACATGCACTCCAATCCATAGTTGACTTAACAATGACTTGGCACTGTGCTCACTCAACTGCAACCAAGTAGGCCTGTCAATGTGTGCGTGCGTATGTGTGTGAGCCTTTGAGCGCGTGCGTGTGTGTGTATGTGTGTGTAAGTAATGCCCCAGCTGGGTTCCGGCAGAGTGCAGCATAACACACTCTTGACCCCCAAGACAAGGCTCGGCCAGGCACGCACAGCACCTCACACGACCCCTAACTCTCCTCCTGACTTAACCAGCCCTCCACACACACACACAGACACACACACACACAAAATGTCCCCACAACACGGGTAATACCAGCAACCACACACACACACACACACACACACACACACTACTCCAAAGTGCTTCCTCCCTCCGCGACGTCTGAACATGGATCAGTAGAACAATAGGTTTCATTAGCCCACCCTCTGTTCCCCTCCCTTTCTCAGGAGAGATATTTCCGTTAGTTGTGTAATTACTTTGAATGAATAACACCACCCCTGAGCTCTGAAAAACTGTGCAACCTTGTCTGGGAGAACAGATTTTGGCCCCGAAGGCAGCGATAGTGACTCCTTGGCCGCCACAGCCAGTGAGCCACTCCCATTGGCTTAGACAGAGAGCAGAGCAGAGCAGTGTAAAGAAGAACTAAATGAGTAAAAGTATGCCTTTTCAATTTGTTGTTTGCACATTTGAAAAATGGATGTAGAAGAAAGGGCTCAGGGTTGTATTGGACTTTTTGATAAGTTTTGTTGTTGTGGTTTTGTTAACTGTCTTGTCTAATTGTGATTGTACCGTATATAGTTTGTCTCTAAGCACCCCCTCGAAAAACGAGATGGTACGTCCCAAGGAGATATTCCTAATAAACAATTTCCATATATAGTTGAAAGGGTTCAGGATTAGCATGTGGTGATCTCCATATGGAAAAATAATATTGGTAAAAAGGTCTCACAAACACTTCCATAATCAAAGAATACATATGAAACACATCTAAGTAAAAACTTCAAATGAACAATTTTTTCATCCTGCTCTCTGCCTGTATATACAGTATGAGTCATGCCATGCCAGCTATAAATCAGAGGGTCTCTCACATCACATCACACCGTCAAAGAAACACCATAAAAAAAAGAGTTGCACTTCCTTTCAACTCTACACCTCCTTCTCTCTGACAGAAACAGCCCTCCTCCACTCAAACTCTCTTATGAGGCATTTTTCAAAGCCGCGCAACCACTTCAAACAAACAGGTTCATTGCACCGATGGGATTTTAGTTATAACTTGGACTGTTTTCAAAGAGAAAGCGGTCCTAATATGGCCACAGTGCAGTGTTTTTTTTGTATTGCCACTGTTTTTTTTTGTTTTTTTTGCACCACGTGGTCAGCGGCTCAAGCCCAATGCCCAGCATGTGACCGGCAGACCCTCCGCAGCGCGTCACGACTTAAAACCATCACGTGCTTAACTTACGGCCGGCCTGAGAGGTAATCCGTCATGATTGGCAGACACATTAAAGATGAGATGTGCCTTACATATCACGTGCTGCACTCATGCTGTGTGTGTGTGTGTGTGTGTGTGTGTGTGTGTGTATGTGTGTGTGTTGCTGTAGGCTAATCCCAAACCATTGATATTCATACCGGACATGAGCCTGGCTGGCTGGATGGATGGCCGTCAAATGGTGCAATAAGTCCATTTGAAATATGGAGTGGGAGTTTGAAAGAAAAAATAGCTGTCATAACTGATTAGAAAGATATTAAACAGGTGTCTTTATATCATGAAATCCTTGCTCCCCGTTGTCTAAAATATGAGTAGGAGGATGTTGGAATAGTGCTGTAGCTGAAAGCTGTGACCACTAAGCAAACACTTTTGGGAGTTTGGTTTCGGTTCGGAATTGCATTGAAATATTTACACAAAACCATGTTATCTCGCTTGAAAGGGAGCAACTCATGCGAGACTGTGGCAGTCTTTTTTGGTGAGTAATCTGAGGGTACATATATGTCAAGTTGTCAACGGCTTTACTGCTGAAGGCGATTGTTTCCCTTTTCAGTTAAGCTTTTAATTGAATCATCAGCTACAATCATGCTCAGTAATAAATGCATGACGGGTGGAATTTCATAGTTCATAAGAAAGTCAGAATACAATCATCCAGTGGTCAACAACACAGTGGAATGGGTTGGGTTTGAGGACAATTTGAATTTGCAAAGTGACAAACATAGGAATGTACACACACAATAAATACACAGTTTCAACATAACCCTCAAATCCTACCCCCACTACAGGAAACAGTTTTTATTTTCAATTGTTCTTTAGAGTTGATTCAAGTGGTTTGCTTTCTGTGTCCATGTGTATATTCAACACACACACACACACACACACACACACACACACACACACACACACACACACACACACACACACACACACACACACACACACACACACACACACACACACACACACACACACACACACACACACACACACACACACACACACACAGTTGAAGTCCAGAGTCCAGTCAGTTGACTGTAGCCCTCCAGCCTAATGACACAGCAGGACTCCGCAGAGTGACTGAAGTGGCGCCAATCAACACATGATTGTGGTGACATTTCCGACTAGCCATTATCTGCAATTGGCTGCCGCGCTGACGACTTAATTTAGCTCTCCTCCCCACAACTAACGGCCTGCGTGGCTCATCCCCTCACAGATGGGCCGTATAGGGATTATAGCAGCACACAGACCTCCCCTTCCCTCCTCTTTTAAATCTTGCTCTTTTTTTCATCTCGTGCAGTCATTCCTCCCCTCTCTCCCTTTTTTTCGTCATTCTCCTATTCTCTCCATCTTTTTTTCTTCATTTTTTTTTGGGAACTAAAAACAGCCCCGTTAGCCTGCGACAGAGAATGTCAAGTGTCTTTTTTCGTGCTCATTACAAAGTTTCCCGAGGCGCTCCTTTTCACTCTTTTTTCTCATGCACTTGCAGTGTGTTCACCCCTTGTTGTTGCTAGCTATACCTACCAAACACAAAAAGGCAAACAATACTGTCAGGGAGCAGAGTTATTAATATCCCTCATCATCTCACATTTACATACAGTTTTTTATTTCATTTTATTACATAAACTCCGTGTCTCTCCCGGTGTTGTTTGAGTGATTTGCTATAGCGCAGACATTTCATCATAAATCAAGTACCCTAACTAAGTGCTTTTACCGAGGACATACATTATTGATGTATCATCGCATCATGGTCTTTGATTCCACGGGATTGTCAAGAAAAAGCTCAAAATAGACAGAGCCAGCCAGGCACCTAGGAGCAGGTTTACTAAAGGAAAAAACATGAGAGAAGTCTGAATGTGAAGGAGATCAAAGGGATGCACGAAAAAAAAAAGAAAAAAAAAAACGCTTTCAAGCTCGACAAACTTTTTACAAAGTTGAAAATACCACAAAGCAAGAGAGATTTAAGGGGTTGTGTGGTTTGACAGAACATTATTTCATACTGCAGCAAAGTTCACCTGTATGTGTGTATGTGTGTGTGTGTGTGTGTGTGTGTGTGTGTGTGTGTGTGTGTGTGTGTGTGTGTGTGTGTGTGTGTGTGTGTGTGTGTGTGTGTGTGTGTGTGTGTGTGTGTGTGTGTGTGTGTGTGCGTGAACATGTGTGAGGCAGCAGTGCTGCTATTACAAAGGAAGGGAGCCGACCGGCCCGTTGCTCCCACAGAGATCCCTGGTACGGCTGGGATCAAGGAACAAGCTAATTGGTCTCACTGCACTGTCTTCCTTGTGTTTCCCCGGTTCCTGAAACACACAGACACACAGACACACACACACACAAAATTCTCATACGATCACGGTCTTACAGTTGCGATTACATGATGGTGTGGGGTTAAAGCATACACCTAAGCCTCTATGCCGTTGCAAACCCTGCACTGCAAGCCGCTATCTTTAAATCTTTAAAGGGAGAGTACACTCTATCCCCATTCCCAGGGCTTGGATGTCAGCAGGTGTAACTGATACCGTGTGGTAACTATGGCACCGTGACCCGATACTTCTTAAATCCACGATACTGTCACCACCAGCAATGCTAGAGTTGTCAAGGACAGCAAACTACGGAATGCACTCGTCAGTAAAAGTGTCCGAAACAACAGGTTTTTTAGAGTTGCAGGTTGAGGCGATAAATCTACATTCAAATCAGCGAGAGAGGTAACATCATGAAAGCAATGAAAGACAAACATCATCATTCTTCAGGCTGGAAAAACAGGCTCCAGCTAGAAATACAATACACACGCTTTTAGAAACTCCCCCGAAACCAACAAACAAGTGTGGCTAGTTTTATAGCTAATGGGCATAGCCTCCCTCTGGAGACAAAGGGGGGGGAGGCACTGAGGTTTACATGAAACTGAGGAGTTCAAACTGATGAGTATCAAAGTGCATTCTCTGCACCTGCTGCTCCCATACAATCTGAAGGAAGCCTGTATCACCCAATCAAGTAGTCATTTCCCAATAATATACCTGGTTGAATTTGGCACTTACATTTTTTTTAAACATTGCATTTTAAGATGGAGAGCACTTTTTCCTTACTGTAATCCTTTTTACTGATAATGTTATGTTATACTATGTTTATTTTCAATCCAGAGTTCTGCATTCTCTTGTTTTATCGCCTGTTAAAATCAAGATACCTCAAACCCTTGGTGGCTCAGCATCCATTTAGAAAAACAAATGTGTTCCAAAATAAAGTTTTGTCAAAATCAGTCAAATCAATCAAAATCTCCTCACGATCCACTATCTGTGGCTCTGGTTTGAATACACAGTCTCTAGGCTCAGTAAACTGGTATGTTGCCAGCTACTGTGGGCCCCCTCTGTTTACATAGCCTTTGTTTACACACCGGTTTACAAAGCCTAGGCTGTGAAATGACACTGGATATTTTTTTTAGCACATAAACAGTAGGTAGCGGACCAAATCACTGATTTTGATAACAAGTGTTTTTTTTCCCCCAGAGTTGCTGACTGCACCTTTAAGTGCCACATTTATTACATTTTCAAGAGTTATTACATTATTGGGGAATGATTACATTATCAGGTGCTACCTCACCCTTTTACTGTGTTGGTGTGTCCGTGCTCTTTGGGGAGAGTCACTGATTCATTTCAACATCAAAAACACAGAATTGAGTCACCAGCGCTGTATAGGTTCAGTGAACATGACGTCTTTTGATCATGTTTACATTGCACTCCATTAGGGGGCTACGGCGGGGCCCCTCAACCCATCAACGGAGCCTGTTTGTTCCCTTTGAGGCAAACACTACAGGGCCAGGACACACACATGACAACTATAAAAGCCAGCTCTACTTTTAGTCAGTCTCTCCCACATAAAACCATCCATAGATGAGCAGGAGGAAAACAGAAGGACGGAGGAGATAAACAAGAGAAGAAAAGAAAGGGAGGAGAGGGGAGGGCAGGGCTTGAAGTGGTTTTGACAGAGAGAGAGGGATGGGAGGAGGGAGAGCGCGGGCTCCATGTATGCGCCCTGCCACCCTGCATCACCAAGCAGCCAATGATGGATGAATAGCCCAATAATAGCAACGACTTGGGCACCGAGCAAGCACTCATTAGCCGAGTAACAGCAGGCTTTTGGGAGAATCACAAGGGTGTACATGTGTGCCTCAGAGTCAATTTATATTATGCGTATAATGTTAAATTCCATCTAGTTCAGTGCGGTTTCATTTGTCAAACTGCCCGGCAGCAAATCCTCAGAGAGGGACGAGCATGAGGTGTTCCTATTACTAATGCAGTATCAAGGCCAGAGGATTAGAGTCAAAGCTATAGTGCGTAGCTTTTCAAATAAATGAATGTCGGTAACGTTTACGCCGTGGCCAAACAATTTGACACAAACCTTATTAAGCCTATCTGCTCCACAAAAAAAAACGCTCTCTGTATTTTTCAGTATGGCAGCATTTACGAACTGGTGTAGCCCCACGGGCACAGGCACAGGAGGTCAGAAAAATCCCAAGAAGCGCCCAAAAATTGTTTCAGTTGTTGAGTCTATACTGCTAAGAAAAAACATTGAAGGACAGCAGAAGGTATAAAATCCATGAGCGATCACACTGTTGGCGCTTCTACATAAGGTAGCATGTAGATGTTGGCGCATCTACATGAGGTAGCATGTAGATGCGCCAACAGTGTTGTTTTTTTACAAAGTTTTTTTTTTTATATAAAGTTACGCACTATAGCTTTAAAACAAGAGAGTCATCTGTTAACAATGGACATCAACTCAACCCCTTTAACATGTTGGTTTTGTCTGGATTGAAGTCAAACAAAGACAGTCACGTTAACCCATTATATATATCACTGTTATCGATGCAATCTTGGGATCACGCATGTTATTTGCTGGAGACAAAGCCGGTCATATATTTGCATATCGTAGCGGTGGCGCTTGTGGCTGAAGCGTGGAGATAAAAAACGGACTATAAATCAGAGTAAACAAACAGATGGTTCAGAACAAACAGACCAACTCAATGAGAACAGAAGGGATGAGACCAGAAGAGAAAACACAGGTATCAAAGACACAACATATTAATCACAACTATGCTAATGATTTTCCATGTTTTATTTTCGACCATTAACTAGAAGAATTACATGTATTTTACGTTTCTGCCTGCTATATCTTGCCAAAAAAATTCCTACGGTATTTTTTGTATAATTGGAGACTTTTTTACACGTAGGCACTGCAACTATTGCTTTGGATTTTTCTTTCATTTCAGGGAAATCATGAAAACCAGCATGCAGAGAACCTGAAGCTATATTTGGAATTGCTAATAGTGAAGTCACCATTTCATCACCTTTGCTGTATTTTTAAACAGGGGCGTTATTGCGTGAAAACTGAGAGGAAAACCTATTTATTGCCAGAATCATCATTTCAGAACATCTATACGATTGCTTGGTATTTCACATTTTGGATTGGATTTTGAAGTTTGTCACCACAGATGTCTGAGAGTCCTCGGGGAAATCGGAAATGAGCTTTCAAAAAGTAAAAGTTCAAAAATTTAAATAAATGATTGTCCAGATTATTATATATATATATTTTTAAATAATGTCTTAGAAGAAAGTCATGTATCTAGTAATGTGGTTAAAGGACTAACACGTGGGAAAACAAGTGTGCTTCACTTTAATGTGTTTGTTTGTGGAGTGTAACGGTTGTGGTAACTAACTGAATGATCATGTACAGTGAGCAGCTATGAGAGAATTGCTTCCGCTAAGTCAGTCAGTTAGTGTGGTCTCTCCTGGTCACAAAGGAATCCCCCTTCATCCACAGGCTGCCTTCAATGGATGTGTGACTCACAGCAGAGGTGTACCAGTCATCAACTGCATCACTGCAGAAGCACAGCAGACACAATCACAGCCTGTGTGTGTGTGTGTGTGTGTGTGTGTGTGTGTGTGTGTGTGTGTGTGTGTGTGTGTGTGTGCATTGATTTGATTTTTGTCCTTTGCTGGTGCACTGGGGGTAGCAGTAAAAATACAGATGGCAAATTGTCTCTCTGTCTGTATTGTTGAAACTGCCAAGAGACGGTCTTATGAACCGGGGTTTCACTATTCATCAATGCTGTGTGTAACAACTCAGCAGAAAACACAAGATCTTCTGCCACATTTGAAATCCTAGAGAGGCGACACTGTCACACACACACACACACACACACACACACACACACACACACACACACACACACACACACACACACACACACACACACACACACACACACACACACACACACACACACACACACACACACACACACACACACCAGTAATATTTGCAAAGCCAGCAGTACAGCCCTAGCAAACATTAGCATAACACACACACACACACACACACACACACACACACACACACACACACACACACACACATCTCACATGACAGACACAACCCGTTGTGATCACTGTGCTAAAAACAGGAGCGTCTGCATGCTTCATGACACGAGGATGCATTTCTTGTCACTCCCATATGCCGTCTGGTGCTAAACCGCTGTGAAGGGTCAGGCAGATCAACCATTGGGTGGGTGGTCTGTCAAAAACAATCAACAACTTTATTCATCATTTGGGCATGTGCCTCTGTGTGTGTGCCTGTGTGTGTGTCTGTGTGTGTGTGTGTGTGTGTGTGTGTGTGTGTGTGTGTGTGTGTGTGTGTGTGTGTGTGCGTGCGTGCGTGCATTTGTTGAGCGCACATGCCTGTTCCTGCGTGTGTGTTTACTTCTCAACCCTAGCTGCGATGCCTGTCAACTGAAGTGTTGAATCAATGTGTGAGCAGTGTGCTACTGTGCCAGCTCCTAAGGATTCCCCCTGACACACACACACAGGCTCTGGGCATGCAGACAGCAAAGCCTTCCCCATAACAGCTCTGTTAGGCCTTGGACCAGTATAGAGGAAGACTCAGATCATGAAAGCAGGAGAAAGCATGCATGGCCGATTGGCTCTCCAAAGACTATAGCCCAACACAACTATCCCTCTTCCAAAAGCCAAATTTCAGACCTTTTCAAGTCAACAGATTTGAGATTCTTATGCTCAGCCAGGAAAAATCCATTTTAGAAAAAAATCCAATTGGCAAACCTCTAAGAAAACATCAATGGGTTTTAATTAACTCTGTGCTTAAAAAGACACTTAAGATTGAACTCAAAAGGCATCGTATTATCAGGTCATTTAGGACAGTTTAAGATGTTTCCTAATTTTTTTCCCACACATGAGTAGGAGATAAAATGGCTGTACAACTAGATTACAGTGACACCGGTCGGAGCGCATTCCACCTTTAATGAATGAACCACTTTGCAGAGTGATTTTCTCGGCAGATGTTTCAGTGTGATAGCTTGACTGGAATTATAATAGCTAAAGAGACCTCGAGGCAAACGCCACCTTGAAAAGCACTTTTCATTTACAGGACACGTGCTGGCAGAGAGATATGATGGGTGACTGGAATTCAAATGATGGACCTTGGACGATGCTTGATGAAGTATTGATACATTGTATAGTTGATACATGTAGCAAAAGAACAAAAATACACACTGGACAGGTGTATCTTTCAAAATAAAAGATAGAAATGTATTGAAAAACTGTTTTTAATATAAGTTATATGAAGTTATTGAGAGGTTTTGACTACATGTGTGGCATTGATCCTTCTCTTCTCTCATTCTAATTGTTAAAATGTAGGCTTCCTTGGAATATAAGCATCATCTTTCATAAACAATGTAAAACAAAATCAAAAACAATGTCACTTGCCTTTTTTAATGTTTACATACTAGGTTATTATCATATTTTGCATTCATGCTGGTGCTTTTTTTATGATTATTGATGAATCGCTGTAACCCGAAAATGTCCCCACTGCTGGGCTATAATAAAGGATTTCCTTATCTTTATCTTAAACTTAAGGCCTGATATTTCAATGAAAATCACCACGGTGAAAGAGGCAATTGTCTTTTTTTCCAGTATTAGTTTTCAAGTTTCACCAGGATCTCATAGCAGGGAGAGGCCACACATGGAAACAATGTAAAAAGTTGTCTGCCAAGAACGAGCACCTGTTTGTCACAATACACTGGTGGAACCTCATAGCAGCAGCAGCAGCAGCAACAGATCCAAAATAACCGCATTCCACACATGATCGCCATTCCCAGAGGAACCGCCGTCAAGCCTCCCTCGCGGACGTACACTGACAACAGTGACAAGTATGTGTAAAAAAAAAGCAGTTCAACAAGCGCTGCCAGAAATGCTCTTAACCATGTCATGATTACGGGCGTCGACTCCTCCATATGTAATAAGACTAATGACACATCATAACAACTTTACAAACATGCACCGATACATTTATTTTACAATCTGATGTCATGGCAGATTAATACGCTTTAACTGGAGGCTTTGTGTTGGAATGAAACCCCTTGAGGCAAAACCAGTTACAATGACATTACTGAATGTAATAATGAGAAGAGGAAACACACATATACAAATATAAGTTAAGTTAAGTTATCTTTATTTGTCAGTTGTACACGAGGCACATTGAAATTCGTCTTTTCGCATATCCCCTCTCAAGTTACCACACTTCGGAGGGGGTCAGAGCGCAGGGTCAGCCGCAGTACAGCGCCCCTGGAGCAGTTTTGGGGTTAAGTGTCTTGCTCAAGGACACAATGGTAGAGATGGTGGGCACCGTAGACG